>NW_013952512.1:95343-101976 GCF_001266775.1 Austrofundulus limnaeus | reverse complement strand
GTCCAGAAGACCTATACAATTTTTTTCTTTTTGATTTTTTACCTGGATTACTGAGATGCATCAGGACATTTTAGATATTTAGCTGGAGTAAATTCATTCAAACAAACAAATACTCCTTCATCTTTAGCAGTGGGTTCATTAGTGTTTAGCCAGCGGACACCTCACTTAAAGAAGGTCAAACTGAGCTTAAGCGAGCCTTGATTAATGTCCCAGTGTGTTGTAGGGTCAACATTAGAATAAAACCACAGTCTTGGTTTGTATCCAGGGTTAGACGGGTTGAATAAATGTCTGTTGTAATGTCTGGCTCTTGGAGAGTTTAGTATTTTCTGAGGTGGTTGTTTTTGTTTGACGTGACAGAGAGAAGTCGTGTCAGACTCCAGCACAGCCACGGTGTCGGGGCTGGAAGCAGGACTGGGTTACTGCTTCATGGTGGCAGCTTTCATCCCCAAACGACCCAAACCCCGGCAGCATGGAGCCTGGAGCCAACAGCAGTGCAGCCAGGCAGACACACACATCCTGCAAGGTACACACACGCTTCCTGTATACAACACACAACTATACTGTGGTACACAACAATACTAATCAGCTGGATTCTGAATAAACTCAAAAGATCTTCTACAAAAACCTGTTGATCCTTCAGCAGGTAACTTAATTAGTTCAGTTCCAGGGGACTAAAAGAACCAAATCCACTTTATTTATTTATATGTTTTTTTGTTTGGTGCATGAAGGTAACAGTAGGAGCTGAAATCATCACCAAACTCGAGTTCACAATAATAGTAATTAAAAAAGGAGATTGAAACTGCTTCATGAATGTCTCCATTTAATCACCAGCATGAAATATATATATATATATATATATATATCACTCATAAAGGGAGAAGTAACCATGCTAAGTTAATAATTTAAAGCACAATGATTACAACGCTTGGACATCGTGTTTGTCTGTCTGGTTTGAATTTTGGCTTGTGAACACTTGATCAGGTTTGTTAGGAGGCAGAATACTCGTCTCTTGTTTTCACATTAAGCATGATAATTTTTTTATTCAAGTTAAATTAAGTTATTTCTATGCAATGTTTGGACTGATGGCAGCATAAAGCATTAATAATGTGTAGATTCCACGTGTACACAGTGAAATGACAAGTGTAGCTCAGAGTAATATGGCGACCACAAATCTCATCTAGTGATGTCGGAGGCCAGAGATTTAGAGTTTCAGTTTTATAGTTTTCTACCAGATTTCTATAAATTCAGTCTCTGTATTCATGTGGCTCCAGAAAACCCTGTAGTTCAACTGGTCAGCTGGTAAACTGGATCAGTGCTGCCCTCTGCTGGACAAGAGTTGTGTTCATCCATCCATCCATCCATCCATCCATCCATCCACCAACATCCATCCATCCATCCATCCATCCATTCATCCATCCATCCATCCATCCATCCATTCATCCATCCATTCATCCATCCATCCATCCATCCATCCATCCATCAACATCCATCCATCCATCCATCCATCCATGAAAAACATCCATCCATCTATAAAAAACATCCATCCATCCATCCATCCATCCATCCATCCTTCCATCCATAAAAAACATCCATCCATCTATAAAAAACATCCATCCATCCATCCATCCATCCATGAAAAAAACATCCATCCATCCATCCATCCATCCATCCTCCAACATCCATCCATCCATCCATCCATCCATCCATCATCCATCCATGAAAAAACATCCATCCATCATCCATCCATCCATCCATCATCCATCATTCCATCCATCCATGAAAAAACATCCATCCATCATCCATCCATCCATCCATCATCCATTCTTCCATCCATCCATAAAAAACATCCATCCATCCATCCATCCATCCATCCATCATCCATTCACCAACATTTATCCATCCATCCACCAACATCCATCCATCCATCCATTATCCATCCATCCACCAACATCCATCCATCCATCCATCCACCAACACCCATCCATCCATCCATCCACCAACATCCACCCATCCATCCATCCGTCCATCCATCCACCAACATCCATCCATCCATCCATCCATGAAAAAACATCCATCCAGCATCCATCCATCCATCCATCCATCCATCCATCCATCCATCAGCCATCCTTCCATCCATCCATAAAAACATCCATCCATCAACATCCATCCATCCATCCATCCATCCATCCATCCATCCATCCATCCATCCATCATCTGTCCATCCAGTCAGTGTGCAGGAGACAGGGTACACTGGACAGAGCCAGCCACATAGAAACAAAAACTCTCACACCTAGGAACAGTTTAGCATTACCATTGAACCCAACATGCCTGTTTTGATCTGTGGGAGAAAACCCACATGTGCACAGAATGTAATCTCCACACAGAAAGGTTCCAGACAGAGCTGAGATCTCCTTACTGGGAGGAGACAGATCTGCCAGCTGAGTTGTGTTCAAGCAACAATAAAACATTAATTATTAAAAAACACGATTAATTTTTTTAAATCAAAATCTAATTAAATTTTTTAAACAACATCCTTGGTGTTCGTATTGTCCTTACCTCTGACTCTCTCCGTCTTTCAGAGTTAAGTTTTGGCGCTTGGGTCGGGATTGTCTTGACCCTGCTGGTAGTATTCGTCATCATCATCACAGTGAGTGTCATCTACTGCCGAAGACGCAACAAAAGAAACACATCGCGCCACACATCTTCATCACCCATTTAGGACCCTTTATGATCTGATTTATTTTTGATCCTTCACATCAGCTGGTCTCCTTGGTTTTCTGTTTCTTTATTTTTCTAAGGAAACAAAAAATATTGTTTGCAGCTCCTAACCTGTGGAACCACCTGTGTATACAGACGAGTCAGGTTTCAACTCCAGTTGAAAAAGTATTCACCTCCTCAAACCTTTCCACATTTTGTCTTGTTACAGTTAGAAACTTAAAGTATTTTGCGGTGATTTTACGAGGTAAACACAAAGTAACACATACTGTGCAGCATCAGGCTGTGCTTCAGAGAGGATGGGAACGTGATGGAGTAAACAACAGAAGAAACCCGTTAGAGGTCATCAAAGGCTGGGTCAGAGGTTTATCTCATTCATTCATTCATTCATTCATTTTATTTATCATGTAAATGGTACTGCATATAATACACATCTCAGAACAACCACAGAAACAATGGAACTAGTTACAGTGTTTCAAAGTTCAGACCTAAATTTAAAAGAAAATCTGTGACAAGAGTTGAAATGTGCTGTTCACAGGTGTTCATCCTGTGTGAGTGAGCTGCAGCCGTTTTACAAAGAAGAATGAGCAAAGAGTTCAAACTTCAGATGTGGGCAGGTGTTAGAAACAAGCAGGGGTTCTGCAGAGCAGCAACTGTAAAATAAAAAGCTTATCTGAGGAAATGTGTAGAAGCAGTGAAGACGACTTGTCAGAGTTTTGGAGGAAAATGTTGTCCCACTCTTTTATCTGTCCAGCAGTCCTGGGTCTTTTTTTTTTTCATCACAGAACAGTTTTTTTAATTGTAAATGAGCTCTGAGATGGAGGTGGTTCTGAACAGTCATGTTTCAAAAACACAGTGAATCTGAATCTGGTGCTGAAGATGTTTTACTTTTCATTTAAGAAGTTGTTCACGAGCCTCTTACCTGTGGGGAAACGAAGCTGTGCGTTCTTATACCACTGACTTTTACAGCCTTTTATTGAGCTGCTCCCACTTTTTGTGATGTTGCTGCCATAAATGTCAAAATTAGCTTTTTTTGTTTTGTTTTACAGAAAAGAAATTAAACATTTGATATGTTTACTATATTGCACTGTAAATAAAATATAGGTTATTAATCTTTTGAGTTCTTTTATTTACATTTTGACATTTTTTTAAGAATTGCTGTTGCACTTTGAAGTTTGTGGCTGTAATGTTACAAAATGTGGAAATGTTTTATAAATATCATCTTAAAATATATTTGTACTCATTTTTTTGTTTCATTATGAATGTTTACAATTTTTAATGTACAGCACTGTTATTAAAAATGTCTTATGAATAAATTAAACTTGTAAATGTTCTTGTTTACAGTGTGATATAGTCATTATTTTAGGGCCATGCTCACCTTGGTATTCTATTTTACTGCCATTCAAGTTGGAATTTAACTGGATTCTTTTATTTGAAATTCAGTAATGCACTTATACCAATCATGTCTGTTCAGGTCAGTAAATCATGGTCCATCATTCTTCATGTTTGAACAGCTCCAGCTCTTTTTTTCTTCTGGATCCCTGATTAACGCCCTCCTCACCTGCTCTCGTGTTGCGGACCACCCTCTCCTGGCAGGTTTGCAGCGCCATCGTCTTGCAAATGCAAATGAGCTGTGCAGAGATACTGATCCTAAACTCTAATGGTCAAATTTCTGTAACTGATCACATAATGCAGCTGTAAACAAAGACGAGGATATGTTTGCTGTTTGTTAAACACTATTTTTACACAAACGGATCAGTCTTGCATTAAGATCGAAATAAAAACATTGAATTATGTAGAAATTGTGTTGGAACAATGAAATTTGAATCAAAAACTTTTAAAAATCGCTTATTTTTGACAGTTTTTATAGCTGTAAGCATGTTTTGGGTTTAATACCATTTTCCGTCAGCAGGGGGCAGCACCTCACAAAAGAGACGAGTTTTTTTTTTTTTTTTTGGTTTTGTTTTTGGTCAGGGAGCATTTCCGGTTCTGACCAGAGCAGAGTCTGACCACAAACACCAGAGCCTGGGTTCATGTCTGTAAAACCAACCTGTCTACAGAAGGAACGGTAAGTATTGCTCTCTGCGGTTTTACAGACATGCTTGTTGTGTTAGACATAAGACGAGATGTAACAGGAAATAAAAACTGATAATAAGCTTCAGTTAGCTGTAAGGAACAAGTTCTGACCGGGTTTCTGACCCCGGGGTCCACTTCTATTCTTTTTCTCGCTTCTTGTTAGGCCTCCGAATCGCGAGGATGTTTTGGAATGCGAGATAAATGGCTGCTTGTCCATCGCCTCGCATCCAGTTATGTTAGACACCACTTCGGTACACAATCATAATAATTAATAATAATAGGTGGTTCTGAAATGACGTAACGAGTTTCAGATCACGTGACCGAGTCCATCTTGGTGGGCACGAAAAGCCGAAGTGGGGTGTAGACGTGGTAGTTCGTTTCTTTGTTTGTTTTCTAGCAATCATGGTCCAAGTTTGCGTTATTGTCGGCTGCAACAACGGTGCCGGTCGTGGGGCCGTGAAACGGTCCATTTTTTTTTAATCCCGAAGGTCGTAAAACACCAAGGAGAAGCAGCTGAAGAACTGTCAGCAAAGCGACGCGACTTGTGGCTGGCGAGAATTAATCGCAAAGATTTCATCCCATCCAAAGACGCCAGAGTTTGTTCCGACCACTTCAAATCTGGTGAGTGACAGCAGAGTAAAACAGTAATAATAACAAAATAAACAGTCAAAGTCAGCTGAACACTGTGCAGTCCACCCCTGTGAATGTGCATTCTCGAAGTCGGCGTGATGGCATTATTTAGTCACGTGATTTCAACCTCCCATTTTTTTTATGGGGGAAAACTGCAGCTGAAGGGAGCAGGAAACACGATAATCCTGTGGGAAAAACACCGCTGTACATCTTTCTCTTAAACAGAAAAAAATATAACCCCCCAGACCTCATTTTTGACTGAGGCTCAAAGTTATCTGACAAGAAGTAAAAAATCTACAGGAAGAAGAAAATAAAAAGAGGCGAAATTTGAATGGAGATTGGTGGCAATGAAGAGCCGGTGAGAGCAGGACTTTATTAATTAGATCTGTGACTTTAACATGTTTGGATTTTATAGTTAGTGTGTAGCTTTGAGTGTTTGCTCTTCATTTTAGCCAATTTTACTGTGTTTTAAATTAAAACAACAAGGCAATTATTTTTAAACAAGAAGCTCGGCGGTCTGCAGAGGCAGAATGACACGTGTCATTTCTCTCCCCACACTCTTGCAGTTAGAAATTATATATATATTTTTTAATCTCTGGATGTTTTTTTTATGTGAGAAGTGCAGTCCTACAGCAACTTTTCACCATTTTTCCATTTTCCACATACAGGAACTCATCCTATTTCCCCCCAAACCAATATGTCAGCCTCCGTCTACAACATGGTCACGTGACAAAGTAGCCGGCTGTTCGACTTTGAGAATGTAGACTTTGTCAAGTTATAAACGGCAGAAGCTCAGGGCAGGTTTTGACATTGTCAAATGTGTGTCTGTATTTTACAGGTAAATCTGCTGCCCTTTTTGATCACTCAAATCCTGACTGGGCTCCTTCTCTTAACCTGGGCTATGACACGTCTGCAGATTCAGCCAGAGAAAATTCATCAAAAAGGTTGAGGTAGGGCTGGGCGATATGGCCTAAAAAAACTATTTTTTCATCCCAAATTAGATTTTCGATTTTAATCAATTTTTATCGTTCCTTTGCTTTCTTAAACACAAATTACAGAAAATATTTTTAAACTCTTTTATTTGAACCATCCCTTAATTGACCTTAATCCCAGTTGACCTTAATTCAAAGTGCAATTAAATACAAGCTATACACTCACCGGCCACTTTATTAGGTACACCACGCTAGTAACGGGTTGGACCCCCTTTTGCCT
>NW_013952512.1:90342-92441 GCF_001266775.1 Austrofundulus limnaeus | reverse complement strand
TCGTTACAAACAGCAAATTCGAATTAATCGATAAAATCGATTTATCGCCCAGCCCTAGGTTGAGGTGATTGTTTTATATAACAAGCAAGAAACGTCATATAATTATGACCCTTGGTGATTTATGTAAAATACTGCTAACAGTGGTTTTTATGAAAATTATGTAATGTTATGGTTTATTAAGAACTATTTCTTGTTACATAGAAATATGCACAAAAGTCTGTGCTCACCTGAAGTGATTTAACCGTACCAATAGATCTCCTGGAAGCCTGTTTATTTTTAAATTATGGTTTTGTAACCAAAACGTTACAAGGACAAATTTAGTTTATCACTTATCAAAGTAATATTTACAGTGGTTTTTACTAGTGCTTTGTTTTTTTTAAGAGCTGCGTGTTGTATATTGACTCAGACCGAAAGTATTCAACTGTTCACAGGTCTGTTCGTGTACAGGGGAAGCGACAGAAGAAGAATCAGTGCGAAGCCACCGCAGTGTTACCGGAACAGACTACAAATGCCACTCCACCACAGCTTCCAGAACAAAGCTCATCTCACTGCACCTTTTCAGTAACTGGAACATTGGAGGGAGTTGCTGATGAGGAAAAAGATGGTGATGGTGCCAGTTCTGAACTGCAATTAGGCAACCAGATGAGAGTAGAGTTTCAGGGAATGATGTCCAAAATTAGAAACTTGGAAGACTCTCTAACTGCTGCAACAATTACAGCACAGTCCTTTGAAAGTAACGTAGAGAAGGTTAAATATTACACAGGACTCCCTAGTTTTGCGACACTCTTGTCAGTTTTCACTTTAGTGGAACCATTCATTGCAGAAACAGTGAAGTGTCAGATAACAAAATTCCAGAAACTGATTTTGACCCTGATGAGGCTTCGTCTGAGTGCTCCACTCAAAGACTTGGCTTTCAGATTTAACATGTTCACGGCAGCAGCATCTAGAATTTTTTTTGCAGGTCATCCATGTTTTGTATCAGAGGATGAAAGGTCTTATTTTATGGCCTGACAGAAATGAGCTTTGCTTAACTATGCCCATGGCATTTAAAAAGCACCTTGGTTTGCGAGTTGCTATGATTATCGACTGCTTTGAGATCTTCATTGAACGACCCTCAAGTTTGCTTGCTAGAGCAGAGACTTGGTCCACGTACAAGCACCACAACACTGTGAAGTTTTTAATTGGCGTCACTCGGCAGGGCTCAGTGTCTTTCTTGTCAAAAGGTTGGAGTGGACGAGCAAGAGACAAACACATTACAGAACAGTGTGGTCTGTTAGACAATTTGGTAAATGGAGACCTTGTATTTGCTGACCGGGTCTTTGACATAGCTGAAAGTGTTGGGTTAATGTGTGCTGAAGTAAAAATTCCTGCTTTTACTAGAGGAAAAAAACAACTGTCTCCACTTGAAGTCGAGAGCACAAGGAAAATTGCTCATGTGCGTATCCATGTGGAGCGGGTAACTGGTTTTGTCAGAAATAAGTACACAATCTTACAGAGCACCATGCCTATAGAGTTCCTGCAGAATGATGGGGATGAAAGCCCACTTGTGGACCAAATTGTCACTGTGTGTTGCACACTTTCCAACCTGTGCCCATCTGTAGTGCCATTTGATTAAGTAGTGGTGAAAAAATGACAACTCTGACAGAATTGTACATTTAATATTTATGTGGAGGTTTGAATGAACTATGAAGTCTTTTAAATATGTAAAAACAAAATGTTGTTACTCATGTTTTACATTAAATTCTGTTAAAAGTATGCCTGAATTAGAGTCTTAATTTGTGTTACAGTTCTATAATGCATTAGCTTTAGCTTTCTATGGATATCACTCAAGAAAAACATTGTTTTGGTACTGTACAAATTTTACTCTTTAAAGTATGTATTTGGTTAAATAATTATTACCCCTTTACAGCTAAATAGTGTCATGATGTTGTAAAGAAACAGAAAACAATGTACATCAGTTGTAAAACTGATTGACTTGATAATCCAAAAAAATAATTATATATACCATAGACATATTCCTGAAAAATACATAATTTAGGTAACTAATCTAAACCTGACGTGTTAGTCTGTAACTTAGAATTTAGATGGTTAAGAAATGA
>NW_013952512.1:79708-87662 GCF_001266775.1 Austrofundulus limnaeus | reverse complement strand
TATATATATATATGTTGGTTTATGGAGTGTTTTACCCCCAATTTACATTACATGTGTCTCCGCTCCGCTCAGCTGCGCAGGTTGCAGGCATGCGTTTCAAGTCCAGTTTACACCACCTCCGCTCCGCTCCGGTCCGACAGACGTGCAGGAAGGAGATCGTGCAATAAATTCAGTGATAAGTGTGGAAGTCACAGAAAAAAATAATTTTGTGAAAGTTTACTCCAAACACAGCTGAAAACATTGATATAAAGGCTTTTGATTCTAAATTGAAACTCTCTCGCTGTTGGCTTTCTGAAACTTCTGATTTCAAAATAAAATCCACATGTATCCTGTGTGTACACATATACTTCATGCTGCATTTCCATCTGCTTCCCAAACAGAACGATACATTCTGACAGCATTTGTGTAGAAATATATCCATATATTTATTAATGTAGCTACAATTTCAACATTTTTCTGACAAATTATTCTGCCGAATAGTGTCTTATTTTGAAAATACGGATGATGTGCTCGTTTCTTTTCCTGTTGGTGCGACGTAATCTTTAAAAATTGATTCCGGTGCAGCTCCAGCATCCGTCAAAAAATAGGATCAAATCTAATTTTGACGGATCGCCGTCCGCTCACCGTTGCCCTGCGCCGCCGTGCGCAGCCAGTGTAAACACTCTCATTGATTATAATGGTGCGTATTTGCTGCGGAGGTCGGACCGGAGCGGAGTGGAGACGGAACGCAAGTAGTGTAAATTGGGGGTTAGTTGTTAATTTATAAGTGAAAATATTCTCTATATTTTTAAGTGTCCAAGTTAGCGTTCAATGATTGTTTATTTGAAGTAATTTTGGTTATCGATTGTTAAACTGATGATAGACATGAAATCCAAATATAGGTCACCAAAAACCTTTTATTATTTGTTATGTTATTTATTGTTCCACTGGAAGTTTTGGAAAGTTTCAACCTGAATGTTTTATTGTGTGTTTTATTGTTTAAGTAATTTTGTCCATTTGTTCCTTCAGAACTCCCACGTGTTTATGAGGAGGAGGGAGACGCTCTCTGGAACAACAGGAACCAGAAACAGCTCTGATTATAAACATCCAGACTAAACTCTGGACCAGGCAGGAGATTGAGTGTTTTCCACTGAAGGAGGAGAACCTTCTGGTGTGTTTTCTGAGAACAGCTGGGTCCAGTTTCAGGAAGAAATGGATGGTCGGCGTGGACCAGTTCAGACAAACTTCCACCCTGCAGGTATGCAACACTGGGAGTGAACAAAAAAAACCTGAAATTCATTTCTTCTTCTAAATCAGAATTGGTGATCCTCTGGCCTCTTGGCCATTTTCGGCCCTCATAACTCTTATCCAGCCGGCCACACAATTTCAAACAAATAAAAATTTTAAAAGTCAGAGGCATCTGATGGCTTTATGCCTCCTCGCCAGGCTAACATTTGTTTACTTAGCGTGGACGTTTCCTGTGGAGCATGTTCTAAAAATAGCACTCATCATCATTGAGCAGTGAAGCTAAACGCTATCATAATGTCTCTCAGTGTGAAAAAAACTGTCTCTGGCTGTGTCAAAATTCAGGGGCTGCATCCCTCGAAGGTAGTGTTGTAGTCAAGACCACCTAACCCGAGACCAAGTCAAGACCAAGACCACAGTGTCTCGAGACCGAGACAAGACCAAGACTTTTAGGGTTTAGACCGAGTCGAAACCAAAACCAAGGGATGGCGAGACCGAGACAAGACCAAGACTTTTAGGGTTTGGACCAAGTCGAGACCAAGACCGAGGGAGGGCGAGACCGAGACAAGACCAAGACCAAGAAAAAAAAGTGTCCTAAAAGATGGAGTACTGTGTACACATGTACAGTGGGGGAAAAAGGTATTTTGTCTCTCATAGTTGAGGTCTAACTATGATGTCAATCACAGGCCTCGCTCATCTTTTTAAGTGGGGGAACTTGAACAATTGGTGCTGACTAAACACTTTTTTTGTCACACATTAGCTTACTTAATATGTAGTGCTAATATTGACAAAATCTTTGTGTGAGGGCAGAAGAAAGAATTTTGCTACAGAGGCAGATTGTTAACATTAGTGACAGTAAAAGTTTGATGTTGTCCCCACTGTCTCTGAAAGTGAAGCACTGCCAAATTTACAAGTTGCTGAACGCTTTCTCATGGTTGTTGTTGTTTTACAATGATATTATTTATGAATAATGTAGCCAAATTTTTTACTTAAAATTTTGAAGACATCCTTTACCGCTCCCGGAGAACCGTGGTTCACTTTCCGGGAGTGCTGTGTGCAAGTGACGGGGGGTGCGGATGGCTGACAGCTGCTAACAAAAATACATAAATAGCAATGAGTCAGGTTTGGATTTGAATCAGTATGTTTGAAATCCAATAAAAGCAAGATTGTTAACAAATCAATTGAACACAATATTCTGGCTATTTAGTGATATTTCCACAGTTGTGGTCTTGACTGGTCTTGAAATAAAATTCCGAGTCCTCAATGTCCGAGACCGAGACAAGACCGAGTACAAATGCTGTTGAGTCCGAGACGAGACCAAGACCATCAAAAAGTGGTCTTGAGACCAGTCTTAAGACCAAGACCGGTTTCAAGTACTACAACACTAGGAACAACCAAAGAGAAAATAATCCAAAGTAAACAAATGTTTTTTTTTGTTCTTAATTCATTAATTTGGGGTTATGTAACTGATACATTACCTAGTCATTTGCTATATCTGCTTGTTAAACCAGGTGCAGTTCTTTATCATGTTTAAACTTCCTACCTATAAGTAATTACAAACCTAGTATTACAATGTAAAGCATTCTACATAATTAGGACTAAAGTTGTTAAATACAGGAAATTTCTGTAATATCCAAACTGATGACATGACATGCTTTCGTTACTTGGTTAATGGAACTGTAGAAACAGCAGTGTTTATGATATGAAACCCATCACATCAAATTGAAGTGCATTTTGATACCTGGATCACCCTGATATCATGGTTCCAATAAATATGGCTTGATTTGACTTGTAAGTAGCAACAATACATTTGGATTTGACCATTATCCTCTTTTTTTAGCTTTGTTTTAATAGGGCTATTTGATAAAAACAAACACAATTAGAATATCTACAATTTGCATTTGGAAAGAGAACGTTTTTCTAGCTCACATGTAAAATATCAAATGTTTAAGATATTTTTGCTCAAAATCAGTTGTATTTTTTCAAAAATATTGTTCATGGATAGTATTTCTGACATGAGATTTGGTGTTTTCTGTGTAATTTAAAGGCTCAAAAACAATTGAATTTTGGAACAAGACCTTATTCGGTGCACAGAAGCAAATACAAACATGCTTCTGTCATAAACAGGTCCAATATTATGGGAACATTTTGGTTTAAAAACAAAACAAAGAAAAAATCCAAAAAAGGATTGCAGTCAAATATTAAGGGGAAAAAAACGTCATGGAAATCCACTTCTTAGACGCAATAAGAGCCCCCACCCTCCCCACACACACACACAAAAAAAAAGACATAGGCCACAACACTCAAATAATATTTATTTGTAGGAAACTCTGCTTCCTTCTGGACCCCTCTCCACCTTTTGTGCCTCTGACTTTATTTTAAACACCTTACAGATTATACAAACAGCTAAATCCAAGTCTTCTTGACTCTAAAAACTTCCACGCCAACAGGTGCGGCTGCTTCTAACACAACGGTGGGGCGGCTGTGGCGGAGTGGTTAGGGGAGTCGTCCTGGAACCAGAAGGTCACTGGTTCGATCCCCCGTCCAGCAGTCTCAGTCGTTGTGTCCTTGGGCAAGACACTTCACCCACCTTGCCTACTGATGGTGGTCAGAGGGTCCGGTGGTGCCGGTGCATGGCAGCCCCACCTCTGTCAGTGYGCCCCAGGGCAGCTGTGGCTACAGTGTAGTTTGCCATCTTCAGTGTGTGAATGTGAGTGTGAATGTCTGTTAGTGTAAAGCGCTTTGGGGGTCCGGAGGGACTTGAAAAGCGCTCTATAAGTTCAGTACCATTTACCTGTACCATTTACAACGTAACATTTTAATTTCTGTGTTTTTATCCACCAGGAAATTGTTAAACGTCTGGGTGTTGGGGCAGCCAATCACCAAACAAACAGAAAACTGTCAAGTGCAGATCACAAACTAATTTCTCAGCTCATTGTTTTTACATTATTCTTTTGTGTTTCAATTTGTTAACTTTGGTCTTGTTTTTTTTTTTATTTTTTTTTATTTATTTATTTATTTATTTATTTATTTATTTATTTATTTATTTTTTTGTTTCCGTAGAATTCTCAGAGCATCATGTCTATACGGAGGATGGGGTACTCATGGACCAGCAGCTCTGGAACCAGGATAGAAACTGCAGTCTGGACCCTGAGGAACTAGAACCTCAGCAGATTAAAGAAGAACAGGAGGAACCAGATCTTCCACAAATTAAAAAGGAACAGGAGGATCCAGATCTGGAGATCAGCCGGAGAACTACAGTAAAGTTAACTAGAATAGGTAAGTAATGATTGGTGCTTGTCAGAGATGGATGAAGGCACACATTACCAGCCACCTCTATACAGTAACTTCAGCTCCTGATACACTATGTTACAGAAAAAATACACCCACACAATACATACAGTCGTGTGCAAAAGTGTTTGCCCCCTTCCTGATTCCTTAGGCGTTTGATGATCCTCAAGACTTTTGGGAGAATACTCAGTGGACTGACAAGACAAGACCTTTTGGATGGTTGGTAGTGTGATGGTCTGGGGCTGGTTTGCTTCTTCAGGACCTGGAAGATTTTCTGTAGTGAATGGAACCATGAATTCTGCTGTCTACCAAAATATCATAAAGTCTGGCTTCTAGGGTTGTGTGAAAGCACAAAAAATATTCTCAATTAATAGCTGGGTTTCAGTCACATGGTTTTGACGTGCAATTTAGAATTGAAGGCAGGAAGTGAAATGTCTATAGAGGAAACTGTTGTAGAGAGTCTGTATTGTATGGATTTAGATCCATTTTCAGGACAAAGATACCAAAAATTAGTTAATTAGTTAACAAATATGTCAGACATGAACTGTATCTTATGAAGATGAAAATTAGGTAGATGAAATTAGGGCTGCCACAAACGATTATTTTTATAATCGATTAATCACAGATTATTTTTTCGATTAGTCGACTAATCGGATCATACGTTAGCTGAATATAAAACATACAGCTTGTCGCACCAGAATGCAGCTGCTATTATATTGTTAGATTTTAGCTATATGCTAACAAAAATTAACTGCTGTGAAGGCAAGTTCTGCTCTGCAGATATTGCACAGGTTTCTCTTTCATTTTCTTAAAATGATCCCACACTTTGAGCTCTGTTGTCAGGTAGCCATGATACCAGAGCCTGTCTGTATAATGTCTTGTGACGTCCACGGCCTACCCCAGTTACCACTACTGTGCATGTGTGTCAAGGACAGAAAGGCAGATGTGGCAGTGGAAGGTGTCAAAGCAGTTTGGAGAGAAAAACAAAGTAAAGAACAAAAAAAAAAGAAAACGATTAATCGATTATTAAATTAGTCATCGATTATTTTAATAATCGATTAGTCGTCGACTAATCGACTAATCGTTGCAGCCCTAGATGAAATAGATGAGACCAATAGATGAAAATTTCACTTACATGTTTTTGACTCTAAATTACCATGTGTTCTAAAATTATACTTTTTCTTCATTTCAACAGCCACGCCCCACATTATCTCCTTCCAGCTCTTTGGAGCTCAGACAGGTTGACGGAGTGCATCGTGAAATCTCTGCTGAGCAGATTTATGTAATCATAAAAACCTACATTGTTTGTTTACTTGTGTTATTTTTTCATCTAATATTCAAATTAGTTTAATCTTAAACATGTAAGTCTTACAAATTTGCAAACAAAAGAAATCAGGAAGGGTCAAACCGTTTTTTCAGCACTGTGAATAAAGCAAGGGGCCGTGGTCGACTCAATCAAACTTTATTATCATCACTTTTATACCCCCCATCCCCCACCCTCATCTGTATCTGACAACCATTCAGACAATGATGGCCAATACCGCTTACGCGAACGCTGCAATGCCTCCTCAGTACCAGCTATGGCTTCAGCCTCCTCTCAAGCCCCCAAGCTCAAGAAGAAAAGGGCCAAGAAGACTGCATTCTCTCTAGACGCTGAGGAGGAGAAGTCCATGCTGGAGTTCCTGCAGGAGTTCCCCATGCTCTGGGACATCAAACGCACAGACTACAGGAGGAAGGAAAAGAAGAACAAGCTGTGGGAGGACCAGGGCGAGAGGATGGGCAAGCCTGCCTATTACCTGAGGGGCTGGTTTAAGTCCCTCAGGGACAACTACACCCGCCTCAGCAAAAGGAAAAGGGAACATGTGGCCCCCAACCCGACAGAGAGGGAGCAGTGGGTGATGGACAACTTCAGCTTCATGAAAGCTGTGACCAGACACCGGCCTGTGTACACTGTAAGTAAAAACCTTTTATTTATGTATTTATTTATTTATTTTTAATAATCGTGTGTTTTTACAATGTGTTTTTTAATGACTTGTTATTTTCTGTTGGCAGGTAAAGACTGCTCCTGCTGCTCAACCCAGCAACCTGGTGGCTGCAGAAGCTGCTCTTGAGGAGCTGGCCGATGCTGATGATAGGACCTCCTCCCCTACCTGTTCCACCAGCACAGTGCACAGGGACACGAGAGCCCAGGAGGAAGACCTTCTACAGTCTCTCCGGAAGGGGATGCATCAGTCTTGGGAGCGACTGAAATGTCTCAGACAGCCACAGTCCATCAGTGAGCGCACAGTTTTTGCAAACTACGTTTGTGATAGCCTCCTTACGATGAACAAACGCAAGTTTAGGAAGGCGAGGTCTGCTATCAGCAAAGTGCTCTCCCAGGTGTTGGATGAGGACAGTGAGGATGACCCGCAGACTCTCCCCTCTGTGCCGCACGACATGCCTCCTCCAGCACGCCCCATTTCAGCACAAGCTGACTGCAGCTCATCCCTGTCTGAGATGTACCAGCCGCCTCCCAGCATGTGGAGACACGGGGCACCTCAGGCCTCAGTGTGGGCCTCGGCCACCCCAGAATACATGCAGTAGTTTATACGTAGTATGAAGTATAACCATTCCTACAGCAGGAGCAGAACGTGACAGTAACATTCCTGCAGCCAGCATGGCAGGAAATCAGTGATTGTTTTTTCCAGTAACTCTGGGTTCTGCTGCCCAGGTCCTGAACCAGAACCCCACTCACATCAATCCACTATCAAGGCTGGTTTAAACTTCGAGTCGCACATCTTGTTCCCCCTGCTGAGTGACGTAAGAATTGCATAACTTCTGTCTATCAAGCCATCATGTGCATTATCCCCAGTCAGAACTCTGCGATGCAGACCTAGTGGCTCACAGTGTGTGATTGGTCAGAACTTTGTGGGCGTGTTTGTTTACGAGGAGTAACGCAGCGCTGAGGAGCAGGACCAGAGCAGCTCTTCTTTCTGTGTGTCATTTTGTTGAAAATGATCTGTTCTTTGAAGAGAAGCCAGGCTGAGATGATTTGGACATGTGTTGAGGAGGGATAGTGGATATATTGGACAAAGGATGTTGGAGATGGAGCTGCCAGGCAGAAGAGGAAGACCGCAGAGAAGATTCATGGATGTAGTGAAAGGGGACATGGAAATGGTTGGTGTAACAGTAGAGGAGGCAGGGGATAGGATGAGATGGAGGCAGATGATCCTCTGTGGCGACCCCTAAAGGGAGCAGCCGGAAGACAAAGGAGAAGACGTGCTAAAAGATTAACTACTTATTTTAAGCAATACTAAAGAACAACTTGACAAGTTGCTGAACATTCCTCATTTTAATGCAGTGGTGTGCATGCTTTTTTGTGTGAAGGCCAGAATATTATGATTTTAATCTCATAATATTATGACTTTATTCTCGTGTGTGTGTGTATGTATGTATATAT
>NW_013952512.1:73117-78161 GCF_001266775.1 Austrofundulus limnaeus | reverse complement strand
CTGGTCACTGAGTGTGAATATATGTCTGTGTATATATATATACACAGTATGTATGTTGTTGTGTGGCCCTAATACTTAGTCATACATTTGTGAAAAGGAGTCAACATAATTGGAATAATAAACCAAACATATCTGCAAATGTGATATTTTTCTTGTATTTTTGGTATTGAATATGGTAAATCTCACAAAATGTAAAGCTAATATTTCTAAATCACTAATTTTAGGGATTGTATTAAATGCTGTTGTCTAAAAGAAATAAGTTTACAAAGCTAATGGCTAATGACTTGTGCTAACCCAAAGATAATTAAGAGTGTCACATCATTTATATACTGTAACAGCTTTACCCATATTTATTTAGTTATACCCAATCAGCCATTTATCAAACATTCTTATGTGTCATAACTTACACTCCAACATGCTGTGTATACTTTTGGCATAAACGACACTAGTGTTGTGTATAAACTCAACATAAGTCAAAAACCCTCTCATAGGCTTGTACAATATAAGTTGTATAAAAGTTAGCGATCAAGTTATGAATAAGTTACTCATGTTATACATTTGTTTAGCTTATCAGCAATGCAGAATGTATACAAAAGAGGCTTCCTGTTTTTATTTATTTTAAGGGACACACCTGATTGGACAAGCAAAAAGGGGGCATTAGTCAGGGGGCCACCAACCGAATAGATGATAGTTGCTTAAGTGTGTCTTCATACCTAATAAAGAACTCTCAGTTACATTTCAAAATAAGAGCAAAATCAGCCTGTATTGCTTTTTTGAAGATATTTAAAAGTAGGAAGGGCCAAATGTTTGTTTTTAATGATACATTGTCATTTCATTAAAAAAATAATAATTTTTGGCTGCTAAAATTAATGTGAAAGTAACTAGCCTGGTTCTAGCCTTCCTACACAGTTCTACTCAATTCTAGTTTCCTTTCACATCATTTCTCCCACATTTCTCAGGTAGAATTTCAACTGGGCCAATCAGCAAACAGAAGTAAGAGTTGTGAACAACAACATCGATTTTCTGCGCCTCTAGTTTAGCAATGGCAGCAGAGGAAGTGAATGAAGCCAGTCTGTGACAAAGCTTCCAAATTTAATTTAATTTAATTTAATTTAATTTAATTTGTCTCACAAGGCCTGCAGGACTCTTACAGCTGGCTCATTTGGTTTGAAACTGCTCTCTTCCCAGTAGGAGATGGTTTACGGTGCACCCAGTTTCAACAACTTTGTCTTATTTTTAACAAATGTGCAAAATATAGCTCAGAAAAAGTCTATTACAAGTAAATAGATAAAAAAAAATAGGTAAAATAAAAATAAAGGGGCCTGGTTAGAAAACATTACATTTTTAAAGAGTTTTTTGTTTTTCCAAGTTTCCCAGCAATGCATGTTTTTAAATCAGATTCTTTAAAAATTATTATGAGGGGATTTTTTTCCACTCCCATTTCATCTTGTAAACATATTTGCTAGTATTACAGTTAGATTAATTAAATATATTTTATCTGAAGAAAAGGTTGAATTGTTAAAAATAAGCAAAAATTGCAATTTTGATAATACAATGTTTTTCCTAACTTTTGGCGACTTTGCACATCTGACCAAAATAATACAACATGAGAACATTCCACAAATGTTCAGTTCTTTCACCTTCACCCTGACATAAAGAGCAGCTCTTACAGACATGTGGGTGAAAAATATCAACAAACATCTTTAACTGGACAATATCTGTACGATTTTGGATAAGAATTATTTGATGGGAGGTGGAAAATTCTGCGGTTTTGGGAAAAAAAGAGCCGAACTGGTCGACTCTTGTAAGCTAATGTTCTAACAACAGTTTAGCTGCAGCAGCTTGTCTGGGTTTGTTTAGTTCTTTAACACTAGTAACACAGAAAGACGTAAATTTGTATTTATCAAGACTACAGCTAATATCTGTCTACGTTTACGCTTGACCTCTGGTTCCTTTCTACCCTTAAAATGAAAGTTTTTAAGATTATTTTCAGATATTCATGAAATCTGAAGTTTTCTGTTTTACACGGGGTTTTAGCTAAATAAAGTGAGGTGATGACGCATGTTCTGTAATCCCTGCTGGATGCAGTCCAGTTGTCCCCCTCATACAATGCTGTTATTGCAAGTATAACTCAGCCCCCTGTGAGCAAAAGGTGTGAATCAGGGCCTCAATGATAGTTAGGTGATGGAGCACATGACCCTCTACAATAGAGCTAATCAAGCCTATTGTTAGGCGATGGTCCTCTTTTGCATATGACTAACCTGTTCGTCCATGTGGAGGCAGCACTTATAAGGCTGAGTTCACCTGAAACTAGGGGTGGGCTATACTGGGAATTTTGGTATCGATCCGATACCAAGTTAATACTGTGGTAGAATCGCTTATTTCGATACTGATTCTGACACTGGGGGGCGGGGCTGTCGGCTGCGAAGATGACAGCGCCTGCTGCAAAGCATGCAGGAGGAAGGGAGAATTCAAGAAGTGCAGAACTTATTACTAGTCTCATTACTAGCAGCAGAACTCATTTGATGTTATTGTTTTTTTAACGTCCTACAGCAAGGCTATTCAACTGGTGGCTCGTGGGCCACATCCGGCCCACGTGTGACCAGAGTTCGGCCCGCCAATTGGTTCATTCATCTCTGAAGCCCAAACTCCCGGTATTCTACTTTAATTTCTCTAAGTTCTTTTACTTAAACAAAGACATGTTTGATATCTACAGAAACCTCAGAATCCTGGCTAGAAGCTGCTAAAATTCATTTCTATAAACACTCAAGACAGTTAAAACTACAAGCAGTTGAAGATAAAATGATGAAAGTGAAAATAAAATTGGTTTAAAAATTTGGCAAGTCAGAGATGTCAAATTAATATTTGTGTCAAACTGGAGGCATAATGTGTTCCTTTTGTTTTTGATAATGTTTAATTATCTCTACTTTTATAGGGTTCTGTATGTGTTATTCATGATTAAATGCAGCAAAGTAAACTAATTCAAAGGTAATAGATCTTTGTAATACTTGGTTTATTTACATAACTTTAATTGCTGGATGTTCAGCCCCTCGGCTGTTGACCTGCAGTAACTGTGGCCCCCGGAGCAGTTTAGTTGAATATCCCTGTCCTACAGGCTCTGACATGTTAAATAAATTTGAAACTGAGGTTTTGAAAAAATCCATTAAACTTGAAAAAATGAGTGAGATTTCGCTATACATCCATATACCTGCAAAATGATGGAAAGTCTGTGTAAATTATGGACAATCCGTACAACTTGACATGTATGAATTTTCCTTGAAGAATTATACCGTAAGACCATGGATTATCTATAAAATGTTGAACACAGTATGTCACAAGAGTTTTTTTTTAAAGATTTCATAATCTCTCCTCCAAGGAAGTTCTTCAGCTTTATCAGCACCTTGGTGCCTTCACATGGTTGACAAACAAGTTTGACTATGATCAAAACTGGTGTTGACATGTAAAAGTGGACTATTAGCCGATTGTTAGTGCCCTGATTCTCACCTATTGTTGAAAGAGTCACTCTTGCAATAATACTATTGTAAGAGGGAGACACATGGAGGAGACCCCCAGTGCTATTCTCTCTCTCTGCTGCTCAGATTCTGAAGCCTCTCTCCCCCCCTAGCTACTGCAGGGGGAGGGAGGGGCACTGTGCCTGTGTGTGTGAGCGATAAAGAGCTCAGAGCCAGAGACTAGCAGGAAACTACAACAAAGCAAAGCATTGATTCCATTACACTGGTATCGATTTGATATCGAGTAATTAAATTGATAAGACCACCCCTATCTGAAACTCCTCAGACTGAAGAAGTCTCTTGGAGGAGAGACGAAACGTTTCATTAAAGAAGAAGCCATCCAGAGGACCTACTTATGTTTTTCTTTTTGATTTTTTTTCTACCTGGATTACTGAGATGCATCAGGATATTTGTGCACAGATTGACAATGTTCTGATTTCATTCCTTTCACCACCACAAATAAGTTTCAGGCTCAGGATCTTTTACTTTATTCTTGAGTTTGTCCCTTATGTTTTCAGCTCAAATAAATAGAACAAGTACCGGTACTATTGTCTTACAGCTTTATTTCCAAATATTTTATTTCTCTAAATTATTAAGTTATACTATTTCTGTTTACATGGGCAAGAAAAATAAATATCTAAAAATTTGCACACGAACTAATTATTAGTGTACTTATTGGGAAACTGACATCAAATCGCACAGAGAAATACTGAATCAAATCAAAATCAAAACTGAACCCAGAGAAATGTAATTGAAATTGAATTGTGACAATATCCATCCCTAACCATTATAGTCCCAAGTGCTTTTAAGGGATAATCACTGATGTAGAATACCATGGTTATTTATTTGATTTGATTTGATTTTTTTTTTTTTTTTTTTTTTTTTTTTTTTTTTTTTTTTTTTTTGCCTTTGGGCCACATGAGCGTTATGAAAAACCTTAAACAAACAAAGCAGTTTTGAAAATGCCTAAGTACACAGCCAATGGTTTCTGTCCACTCATGACTTCACACCAGGGATCGGGTACAAGCAGGAGTGTGGCTCTTCCTCTCTTTCTTCTAAAACAAATAATGGATCTTCCTCTTCACTCTGTCTCAGACTGGTTTTCTTTTTCACCTCAACTTCTGAGAAGTTTCTGACTCCGTGGCTCTGTCCACCTCAAACAGAAGCCATAGTTTCATGTTCAAAAATCGCCTCATTCATTTCAAACACTTTAATATTAACTTGGTTAAATTAAAAATTATTACTTAAATATTTTTGTGTACAGATCTATGTTGCAGCTTCAAGTTGCATAAGTTCATAATAATAATTTTATAGAACACATTTCTTGGTTGTATAATGTGAAATGTACACTTTGCATGCAAAATTTAAAGGTAAGTTCTTGCCTTGATTACCTCATAACCTCAATAACAGCATGAAAATATGAATGTACAAGTATTTAATATATAAATATATACAGCGGGTAAAATAAGTATTGAACACATCAACATTTTTCTCAGTAAATATATTACTAGAGGTGCTAAAGACATAAAATT
>NW_013952512.1:63694-69770 GCF_001266775.1 Austrofundulus limnaeus | reverse complement strand
TGTCTATACAAACGATAAAAGTATTAGAATTGCAACCACTAAAATTTTTTAATTTTTGTATCGCCATATTTTTTATTTAAAACATATTCTTTTCTCTCGCTTCGTCTGCCATTACTAGCTTAAAAAAAATCTCCGGTCGGGCCGCAATGCATTATGGGATATGCTGGGTCGGGAAGGATCCATCGGACCTGTCCTTCAAATCGGGGAAAAGGAAGGACGTATTTGTTGGCCGCATTGGAGGAGTCTTTGGTTTGGGACGTCCTTCGTCGCGGCACTATGACGTATGCGGCCGACAAATTCGGCCTTAGGAGGACCCAGCCTGCCGTTTTGGACACAGCCATTGTGTGCAATTAATCGCCAGAAAAACTTTAATTGATTATTTTTTGGCACCTGACGATTAATACGATCAATGCCACCATGACTGACTGGAGATTTCCCCAAGTAGGGGTCTCTGCGGACGAGTGGGCGTGTCCCAATGAAAGACGATTTTAAAACAACACACCTGATTTGACAGATTTTTTTAAAGGGACACACCTGACTGGATAAGCAAAAAAAGGGGCGTCACCGTATGGCACCACCTGATTGGACAAGAACAAAAGGTGTGTTACTGTACGGCACCACTTTTTCTGGAGACCCCTACTTGGGTCACATTTCTCCTGGTTAACCTTAGTGTTGGGGTCAGGGTCAGGCTGTAAAGAGGTCAAGCAGGGTCTAAGGAAACCGTCATGTAGGCCTCGTAGCCCACAGTGTTTATGTTTTAGACACGCCCACTCTTGTGTCACGCCCACTTTGATTCTGCAGATAACCCCTTCTCGATTTCACCGGTCAGTCCACTCGACGCTCTTCGTCGTTCAAATATGATGAAAAATTTTTAAAAGTTCTACAATTTATTTATCATAACTCCGGTTTTACTTGGTTTATCAACACAATTTTAAAAATGATGTATAGCCTGAAGTCTGTACTTTTGACACAATTTGGAACAGATTTTTACAGACAATAAATGTTTCACACTAGAGTAATTTAAATTGGTCATGTGATTAGGGCATGCTGTGGTCCAGGGACTCCAGGGCATTAATCATATTAATCATTATCGGTTAAATACCACAATTAATATTGATAATTTCTTTTGCCAATATTACCCAACCCTACTTCTAAACAAGTTTCGTTATTACTCAGTTCCTATTCTTTATTTTCATCATTATTAGTCAACTTTAAATGTGGCCAAAATACATAAAATATGTACTGGTAGATTACTCAAAAAAGTTTGTGATATTTTGTGAGATTTTGTTAATTAACTGTATTGGTGGGCACAGTTCAACTAAACCGCTAATAGCAGAACTGGGTTCTCACTTAGTGGACTAGCTTTTTTAGCTAACTTTGGAAACTGTTGGTGGATCAATTAGCCGCCGCTGAATTAGGTTCCGATAATTTTAAGTCCACTAAAAAGTCACAATAATAAACTTTTATTTTAATGCTGTTTATTTCGAAATAGATAAAAACTATTCATTCTCACAAGCAGTCCTGGGTGTGTCAGTCATCATGTGTAGCATGTAGCATCTTTAGCAGGTAACCACAAAACTAAGAGCGTTAAGAAGTACATAAAATAAAAGTTAACAATAATTAAATACAAAAAATTGACTACGTGTAAAATATTAAAGAGAAAGTATTTGCTATTTGTTGTTTGACTAACTTCAAATGATATTTATTAAAATACAAACTCGATCCAAGAAATGCTTTTAATCTGAAGGAAAATAATTGTAAATGACTGATTTTTTAGCTGTGACATATTTAATGAAACTCACGTGTTATAAAACTCTTGTGAATCCTTCATAATTTTCATTTTACAAGCTTATTATTTATACACAACGTATTAGCTACTCCTACAAAAGAGGATTAGGACCACAGAGCAAATGAGTTCTGACTTCTCCTTCTGAGATCTGAGATTAAAATCAGAACTCAGTCAAAATATTTCTTTTTCTCTGTGGTTCAAGTACTCTTGCATATACGTATTTCCAGCCTGAAATGGAGGGTTTTCTTAATATAATGTAATTTTTTATGCTCTGAAGAGAGTGATAAATATTACAAAAAAGGGTTTTAAACTACTACAATATTTATAAAGATGTGTGCTGCTGTGTAAAACCCCAAAGTTTTCAAATGAGAATTTTTTACCACCCTCCATTTAAAAACTTATTGTTTCATTGGTCAGAAGTTTGTGGGACTACTTGCTTCCATTAAAAAAATAACCTGCTCACTTCCAGAAGCTGACAATTGTACCTGGAAGCAGACGTTTGTAAAGATATTCAAATGGTCAAACACTCATGGATGGAGTTAAAACAGGCGTTATGCACGGAGGAATCTGTCTGATAAAAACTGTGGAGCTTTAACAGCAACAGACTGGTGCACAAATAATGTTGGGTGACTGGTCTCAGATTTTTTCCCCCACATTGTAGACTTCAGTGGAAAGAAACCCAGTGCAGTGATGTATGCTGCTGCAAGAGGGGCTTCCCAGGAGCTAGGCACGTTGTGTCTCGAGAGCTATGAAAAGTGTGTGTGAAAACGAATGCTGATCAACTACGTGACTGCGTGTTGACTGTCAGGCTTTGGATGGAACGTGGAGGCCTTTAGCAGGATTTTTTTGTCAGAACAGAAAACTGCTGACTTTGTGTGTTAGTGTCCCCCCCACTCCTCACGTCTAGGTGAAGCTTTCACGTGTAATGCTACGTTCACACCAAACACATATTGAGCATCAAAAGTGCCTCAAGTTGGATGCTTGTGCTCTTTCATGTCAGACACGCGTCATGAAGAGCTTCTTGTTGTTTTCTTCCTCTGCTGTTCTCTGTTTAATGGTGAATGAAATTAAGAAAGTGGCTTTGCTTTATTTACTGAGATCAAGAGGACGTCCAGATATCTCCTGCCAGGACACCAATTACAGACGGTCGATTTCAGCTGAAAAATTCCTGTCTGTCTGTCTCAGGTTAGCAGGTAACATTCAGGAAACCGTCCTGTCATTAAATGTGCCACTATGTTACAGAGCAGAGTCTCTCTGATCGGTCGATGCTCCGGGCCGATCAGTAAATTTTCATATTTTTCAACTCAAGCAGCGGCTACTTTGGATTGCGCTGCACGCACGTCAAACTCTCAAAACGCACCACGTGAGATGTGCTGCAGCACTTCCCGACACTCCTAGACGTGCATCCACCATAGACTTTGCATATAAACCAGACGCTCAAAGTGCGTTTGGTCTGAGCCTAGCATAAAGGAAGCTGCTGTGAGCTGTACCAATGCAAATCAAGTACTTACCACTGATCTTGTCGACTACCTCTT
Organism: Austrofundulus limnaeus; assembly: GCF_001266775.1. Taxonomy (NCBI): domain Eukaryota; kingdom Metazoa; phylum Chordata; class Actinopteri; order Cyprinodontiformes; family Rivulidae; genus Austrofundulus; species Austrofundulus limnaeus. The sequence goes on along the minus strand of NW_013952512.1, from coordinate 66,446 downwards.
CCCAACTTCGTTCTTACATTTTAACAATGATATGTTGATAAAAAAATCACCAAAAGTAAAGTAATATCTTTTTATGTTTTTATTTAAGAGATTGGCATTCCTTTTAGTCTTTCCATTAAAATATGGGCCAAACAGTTGAACACATTTTGAGAGAAATGTCTGCAGACGTGTCTGCTGCTTCCAGTCTATTGATGATTTTCATCGTCTTGCTCCAAGTCTGAACTGCTGGTGTCATGGAAAAGATCATCTTTTGTTTCATCTTGGAAATGTGCAAAGCAGAGCAGAGGATGTATTAGAAGACAGGCCTACATTCTGTATGTTCACTCACAACATCACAAAACACTGAGCTATATTGAAATGCATAACAACAGTTAAAATCGGAGGTAGCCACAAGCTGTGTTCATCTGCAAGGGTAAGACCAAAAAATTGTGATGATGAAACATTAAACAAGTGACAAGTACAATTTTCTCAAAACCGTTACTACACCAGCATGCAAAGTTAGATTAGATTAGATAGACATTTATTGTCATTGTACAGAGCACAATGAAATTACAGTTCAGAACAACCATTCAGAAGAAGACAGAACATAACAAACATAGGAGAACAGGTACTCTGGGTCATGCTTCCACAGACCCTGCACAGAGCAAGGATCATCATCATGAAAACATCATGAGGAGGTGCAACCCTTAAAAGAAAAACTAAAAACCACACAAGGGAAGATGAGGGAAAAAACGTTTTATCAACAATGTTATACACTATGGTGTTTATAAAAAAAAACTGCATAGAGCAGATTTATTAGCCAGAGGAGTAAGTTGAGTTTAGGAGGGCATGTATCTGAAGCCATGAGTATTGTATGCATGTGTGAATATCTGAAAAATGAGCCCGAAGAATCCAGTCCCCAAAACCAGCACAGCCATAGTTCAGAATATTGATGGTAACTGCTCATTCTGTGCGGCCTTCAGCTTGCTCCGGGAACCAGATCACAGACGGGGGGTGGGGGCAGAGGGGCAGAGCCTCAGTCGATGTAACCATCCAGGAAGAATTTAGTCTACAGCTCAAGGCCATGTAGGAGAGCCAAATTCTGTAATCAGTTGTTTTGGGAACAGAAAAGTCAGGCAGACAATAACAATTTTCCATCTGCCTTCATGCCCACTGGTACAACTCATTGTGGTGAATCCAGTCAGACAAATAGCGTGGACAAATTCCGCCAAGTTGTGCTATCAGCTTTCTCCAAGATCAATTCCATCTGGCCAGCAAAGTCCAGGAACCACAGCCGGCCCGCGACCCTCAGCAGAACCACTTGCAGACCGAGTCCAGCTCGCTCAAGGCAAAAGTCTGAGTGCTGAAAGATTGGCAATCCTTTATAATGATCAGGCAGCCAGAAAATGAATCGTCACCGACACTGTTTTGTAGAAACACCCGGAGACCACCAAGCTAAACTGTAGAATCCAGTGATCAGAATCCAAATATATATCCAGAACAGAGCAGAACAGGGGTCCCACCTTTGACATGTCCTCCCCTGGAAGAAAAAACTTTGTTCCAAAAATTTATTAAGAGACCAGCTAACCAAATCCATAAAAATAAAAATATCCATTATTTCTGGGTTTGGATGAAAATGTAGAGAAGGCTCCAAGCAGCAAAGCAGGGAAGATAAGGAAGGGCAGGAGAGAAGGAAAAAGTGTCTTACTCCTCCGAGAGTGGAACAAAAAAAAAAGTACATAATTTGTTATAATAATTTAACCCAACCCTGATAAAATGGGTTGCGTTAAAATACACTATTCAGGTAAACAGGGGCATTAGGTGGAAACTTAATTCAACAGCAAGTACAACAACCTTTATGTGGATATAGACCCTTATACAAAAATAAATATATATGTATACAAACACCAATTTGCTGCTTAGCGTTGTCATAGTGGGTCTGTTTCTTGTGATTCTTCCCTCGATTCTACTTATTCTCTGTCTGGGTCTTCAGGATGTGCAAGTGTGTTTTTTTATATCCATTAAATGCTGTATCTTCTGAGAGACCAAGTGGCAGCAAAATTGCCTGAGATCGGACCAGATAGATTATGTTTGAGACCACGTCACACTGAAAACTCGCAAGAATAGAGCATAGACGTTCTTCTCAGTCTCCTCATTAGTTATTTATCTACACTTCGTTCTGTCTCTGTGCTGCTTCCTGTTATAACAATGGCTGGATGTCAACTGATTTTCTACATCCCAGAAGTTCCTGATGAAAAAGGTCCTCTTCAATGACCAGCTTCAGCCAGTCCCGCCACAGACAAGGAGACCCTGCTGGCTGCAATAAGTGGGTTGTCTCGCCAGCTGACTCAATTTTCGACCGAGGTCTTGCAACAGTTCGCCGATCTGAACGACAAGATGGACTATATTTTAGAGACACTTGCTCCTCTGGAATCCAGTGCGCACCATCGTGGAGGAGTCAAGAGAAAAAGACGGCAGAAGAATCCAAAAATTGCGGTAAGACTTGGTCATTTCTAAGCTAATGACACCAAAATTCACGGTATGTTTGCAGTAAGCACGTTCACATAATACTTCTTTGGTTTCACCTTAGGAGGTCATCCGCCGCCTGCACAACTCCAATTCCAATAAAAGCCGGTATGTCCTCTGCAAGGGTAATGGTGCGTTCACACCGAACGCGATTTCAGCGTCAAAATCGCAGCCAACGCTGAAGTTTGAAGCTTGTGCACTTTGAGGTCAGACGCAGGACACCTGCGCTGCACGGCGACAGCCGCCC
>NW_013952512.1:61622-63430 GCF_001266775.1 Austrofundulus limnaeus | reverse complement strand
GAGGACAACAGAGCTGCTTCATGGAAGAAGAACCTCAGCTTATGGTGCGTTCACACCGAATGCGATTTCAGCATCAGGAGCAGCAGGTTTACATACAAAGTCTATGGTGGACGCGCTTCAAGCAACATCGGGAAGTTCTGCGGCGCCTCAAGCGCGATTAGAGCAGCGCGATTTGACGCTCAGATCGTCCAAATCGTCCAAATCGCGCTGCTCTAATCGCGCTTGAGGCGCCGCAGAACTTCCCGACGTTGCTTGAAGCGCGTCCACCATAGACTTTGTATGTAAACCTGCTGCTCCTGACGCTGAAATCGCGTTCGGTGTGAACGCACCATAAGAATCGTAAAGTTTGCACTATGTAAATTAGAAAGTTTGTTTTTATCGTTACTTAATTTTCCGTTTATTTTCACAGACTATGTTCGCCTCACAACACAGAGGTCACATCAGTGCTGGTCAAAACTCTTCAGGCAAGCCCGGATTTTTATGGTGTAGATAGTGATGCATTTGTGTGTAAGTATCTATTAGGTTGTCTGTTTTTTATTTTGAATGCTGTTGTTGTACGTACTGTGTTAATGCTTTAAATTTATATTGCTCAAAAATGTTTTCCAGCTGCTTGCAAAACCTATTATGAGACGGTCCGCCGGAACTTCCGGTACAGTCAACCGGGCCTTGCAGACAAAGCCACAGTCGTTAGGAGTTCAGCCCGGTGTCGTTCAAGAAGGAAGCGGGTAAGATTTATGGACCATACTGTTGGTCAGCAGTATTGGAATTGTTACCTCAGAAATCTATTGATCATAAACCTTTTCAGAAATAAGTTATTCAGATTTAGTATTTGTTTATTCAGTCCACTGTAGGGTAGTGTTGTTGTATTTTTATTTAATAGAATAGATGATTCTTTCAATCTATGATGAATGGAAAACAGTAGGCCACATCTTCACTTTTTTCTTCATTTTGATTTCAGTACTTTTTTTTCTAATACAATGATAACAAAAAATACCTCATGAGAGCTCATTTAAAGGGAATCCTGACCAGTTGTAACTTTTTTTAACTATTAAAACAAGACTGTAAAAATACTATTTAGCGTTTAGAAATTAAAGAAAGCATATTGTCACACGGTCAGCACTATATTATGATCACCATACAAATGTGATTGTTCAGGCACTTATGTGAGTGTTAAAAGGCTAAAGAGGCTAGGCCAGGCTAGTAAGATAAAGTTGTACAATGTCTCTGTGATCAGGAAAGCCACTCAGATCACAGAGGACCAGTCACATTCCCTTCACCATCTTTTCCAGCTTCTACCCTCTAGCAGGCGTTATAAAGTTCCCCTGACCAGGAAAAACATCTATAAAAAAATAATTTGTCCCTTCTGCAATTACCGTACTAAACAAGACTGCATAGATTACCCCCCTTTTTAGGACTGCTTTTTAAACTTGGTTGTTTTGTATGGCAAACCATTCTCACTCCCGAGTCGTCGCATATTGACGCTTTTCCAAAGTTCCCTCTGTGTTCGATTTTGACGCGTCGGGTACTCCCCATGCGTCATTTTTTTGACGAGATGGGGCAGAATCTGTTGTCATAATTTCTGAAAGTTTAGAAAATGCACAAACACTACCATTCCAAAGCCTAAAATTACCTTTATTCACTTTAGACATCCTGTCCCTGACCCTATCCATCCACCCATCCATCCATTTTCTTCCGCCTATCTGGGGTCGGGTCGCGGGGGCAGCTGCTTCAGAAGGGAGGCCCAGACCTCCCTCTCCCCAGCCACTTCTTCCAGCTCCTCCGGGGGAACTCCAAGGCGTTCCCAGGCC
>NW_013952512.1:56209-60605 GCF_001266775.1 Austrofundulus limnaeus | reverse complement strand
CCCATGCACCCTCCAGGACCCTGCTGAGGGTGTAGAGCTGGTCCAGTGTTCCACGACCTGGACGACCCTAGTACCCGAAATTAACCATTAACCCTGATACCTAAAATAAACCATTTTTATAAAATGTAGGAAATTCACGTCAACCAAGTGTTCCAAAGCCTAAAATTACCTAATATTCGCTGTAGACATCCTATCCCTGACCCCAGTACCTAAACTTAACCATTTATCCTGATCCCTTATGTTAACCTCAGACCCCCGACCCAAAGACCCCTGTTGGCGCAACCCAGAAAAGCCGCGGGCGGCAAGGACTAACACGAGGGGGTCACCCAACGTATCAAAATAAGATGCAGAGGGCACTTTGGAAAAGCGTCAATATGTTGACGAGTTAGGAGTGAGAATGTGTTATGTATGGATATGGGTTTTATTATAGTACTTACTGTGTCTTCGCTTGTCTTGTTTTTGTTTTTGTTTTTATTATCTTGAATGTATGTTTTTAACATGGAGCCCTGTTAAAGTCTATTTTCTGTCACCCTTGGGACAGACATTAAAGTTTATCGATCAATCTAAAGCTGAGGTTCTCCTTCCATGAGGCAGCTCTGTTATCCTCCATCTGTGTTTTCAGTTGCAGGCTGACTCATGTCTACATTCTCCTCTCTGACAAGGCGCTCTGGTTTCATTTAAAAGGCTGATCGTCAGATACTGTTCAAATTAACCTCCAGGGTAGAGAAGAGCTCACAGCCTCGCATACTTTATCATTTACCCAGTATGCTTTGTGGCGTTAATAAACTGGCTCTGCCTTTGTGACAATATTTTTTTTGAATTGATAAAACTAAACAGTATACAGTATTTTAGGTTTAATGTTACAACTAGTCTGGGTTTGTTTTGAGCAGATGGTATCTAGCTTTTTCCCGTTTTGTTATTACTGACAAAAAATAATTAAAGTTTTTGCATCATTGTATTCTCTATAATTGTTTTTTTTTTCTCTGTTTTAGTCACGATACACACAGGAGTTATTACTTGACAGAATAATTATTGTTTTGGACGACAAAGGTGGTCTGATAATTTTTCTATTACTATATTTCGAGTGACAAACAAAATCTAAAATAAAAATACTGAAACATTTAATCAGCCTATTTCATGAACTGCTCTGGCAGAAGCTGCCTTTAAGGTTTACATCTGCTACATTCTCTGTACATATTTTTCTTCTGAGGATTTATGTTTTTATGTTTTCTTCAAGTGCTTCTAATTTTTCCTCTAGTTTTTCTCCCAATTTGTCTTTTGAGTGTTTTTTATTTACTAATGCTGTATTTGAATAATTTTAATTTTAGTATTTTTAACTTCAATTGAGGGTAAAATTTAAGCTGGGAGTATCCACAAAATGTCATTATAGTTTTATAATAATGAAGATTTTTGTCATCATGCATTATGGTCGTCTTTTGTGTCAACAGCTGCTAGAGAAGAGGCAGAGCATTCTGGTAGGAGAAGAGGCTGCGTTTTGGGAAGGTGTCACCATTGATCTGATGTCTGATGAGGAGGATGGCATCTTTGAAGGGGAGTCAGGGTGGATTGTGAGACCCCCAAGTTTCCGCAGCCAGGAGCTCAGTGACCTCTGTTCCACACTACAAATGAGACTTGAGGCCAATCCTAAATACAGTGCAATGCATCACAAGCGTTTGTACGTTGGGCCATGTTCAGACAGAAAGCCACCACCACATGGTTCAAAAGTGGACAAGCATTATATTTCCTAATATTGTTTGAATACATTTTGCCTTCTAACAATAAAAATAATTAAAAGTAAATCAAACGTGTGCCTCAGAATTTGTTTCTTATAAATTAGTCTCTTTTAATTAAATTAGGTTATTAGCATGGCATGAATACAATATTTAACCTACAAACTGTACCACATTAATACACTGTAAAAGGTGTTCCCAGGCCAGCCAAAAAACAGTCCCTTCAGTGTATCCTGGGTCGTCCTCTGGGTCTCCTCCCAATGGGACATGCCCGGAACACCTCACCACAGAGGAGTCCAGGAGGCATCCTAACCAGAAGCCCGAGCCACCTCAACTGCCTCCTCTCGATGTGGAGGAGCAGCAGCAGCTCTACTCTGAGTCCCTCCCAGATGACCAACAAAACAGATCCCCTCAACACTTTGGCTGTGTCTAGAAATTATTTTCATAAAAGTTATGAACAGAATCGGTGACAAAGGTAACGTTGGCAGAGTCCCAACTCTCACTGGAAACGAGCCCGACTTACTGACGGCAATAAGCTCTGGCACTGGTTGTGCAGGTACCTAACAGCCATTAAAGGACCTGGGGTCGGATTTATAAAACTGGCGTACGCACAATTTGAGCCCAGAAATTTGCGTACGCCACTTTTTATGCCAAGGTTGTGATTTATAAAATCCAAACTTGACGTGAAAATGTGCGGTGCCTCACGCCAGCTCTGACCCATGCGTACGCTCATTTTGGAGACATGAAACTGCGACACAGAGGGTGAAGTGAGGAATTAGAGCCACACTGTGTAATGATCACTGTCAGATATTTAATTTCACTTAATCAGACTGAGATTTTTTTTCAACTTTATCATCAGCTTTAATAACAGTAATATTAATGCTTCTGCTGCCGAGCCATAAGGACCTTTGAAATAAAAAAAACTTAAATCTTAAATAAAAGTTCCCGTGCGCAACTCCCTTCATCTGCTTCCTCCTCAGACGACCCTGACCCACAGACCCCTCCCTGACCCACAGACCCCTCCCCGAGCAGGACAGCAAAAGTCACGCTTTGGATACATGCGCAGGGCGCATCCACCTCACCATGTGAATGTTATAAAACTTAACGTTTAAAGTCCGTATTTGTCACGGGGGGGATGCGTGCATGTATGTGTGTGCGTGCGGGGCGGGGGTGTCTGCCGCAGATAACAGAGCAGGCAGGAGGGGGAGAGGACGAGGAGAAGAGGGGTGGGCTTACTTTTAATTTTATCTGACTTATTTAATTAAATTTTTATTGTTTTTATCGTCCTGCAGGCTCTGGGAGAAAATTAATTTGAAGCTGAGATTTTTTTTTATAAAAATCGTTAGATTACTCTAAAGCAAAATGAGGGAAAATCTGTGTCAATTACAGACATTCTGTTCACGTGAGCAGCTGTCAATCAGCACCTGTCAACCTCCAGACGCACGACGGAGCGTTTCTGAGCCAATCTATTTTTTTTTACATTGATCAGCTGACTGATTTAAATACATCTTAACATTCATGAGGTACTTTGCATTGACTGTTTATGGTTGAATGTRGGCGTGTRGAGGGTAGAACCTGAGGCGGGACCTTGTGCGCAAACTCTGACGTGCGGCTGTGATTTATGAAGGAAAGATGCGCAGAAACATGCGTACGCACTGTTTTATAAATCTGAATTTTTTTTTGGCATACGCCATTTCCGCCTTTTGGCCGTACGTTCACTTTTAGTATGGTTTCCACGCAATCCTTTATAAATGAGACCCCTGGTACCCCATTCTCCCAGAGTTCCCCCACAGGACTCCCAGAGGGACACGGTCGAACACCTCCTAGTCTTCAAAACACATGTAAATTGGTTGAGAGACCTCTCGTTCACCCTCCAGGACTCTGCTGAGGGTGCAGAGCTGGTCCAGTGTTCCATGACCAGCACAAAAACCACACTACTCTTGCTGAATCTAAGATTCAATTTTAAGGCGGACCCTCCTCTTAAGGACCCCTGAATAGACCTTACCAGGTAGGCTTAGGAGTGTGATCCCCCTGTAGATGGAAAAAAACTCTGTAAAAATGCAAAAAGACATTGAAACCCACAGAAGACAAGTGATGGACAATGGCAGAATCATTTCCATGGTGAAAAGAAACCTTCAAAACAGCAAACCAAGTGAACAACACTTTGGTGAAGGCGTGGTACAGCTCACGATCCAATGCATGCCACATCATCTGTAAAACACAGAGGACACAGTGTGGTACACATGGCACTGAGTCACTAGTGTTTATCAATGATGTGAAACAGGATGGAAGATATATCAGAACTGTGCTCAAATCCATACAAATGCAACCGAACTGATTGGTTGTTGTTTCATACTACAGATGGACAATGACCCAAAACATAAAGCCTAAGCAACCCAGGAGTTTATTAAAGCAAAGAAGTGGAATATTCTTGAATGGCCAAGTCAGTCACCTGATCTCAACCCAATTGAGCATTTCAATTGTTAAGGACTAAACTTCAGACAGAAAGGCCCACAAACAAACAGCAACTGAAAACCGCAGCAGTGAAGGCCTGGCAGAGCATTAAAGTGTATCCTTCCCCACCTGTGAAAAGATAACTCCGCCCCAAGACGAAATTTGAAAAATGCATCAAAGTGGGTAGGGGAGGGGGGGGGGGGGGGGGGGGG
>NW_013952512.1:51067-55714 GCF_001266775.1 Austrofundulus limnaeus | reverse complement strand
GTTTTTAGACCAAATGTTACAGATTTGAACAAACACGCACTAAAACATCAAAATTAGCACAGAAACAGTACTATATAACATTTTAGACACATTCTAGACAGTTTATCAGCTAAAAAAGTTAATTTTGGGGTAAGTTACTCTTTAAAGATGAGGAAACACAGCGTCTGGTGATGTCCATGAGTTCAAGACTTCAGGCAGTCATTGCCAACAAAGGGTTTTCAACCAAGTACTAGAAATGAACATTTCTAAACACCTATCCATGTTTAATTATGTTGTCAGTATTTCCCAGTTTGCAATGTGATCAGACGACAGTCACGTTTTATAAATTTATCAAAACTAGTTTATGAATTAGTCAGTCATATACAGTATTTGTGTAAAAAAATCAAGGTTGATTGATCATTCTTTGTAAAATTACCTTCTGATGGATGTAAAAGTAGCAGCTGCTCACCAGACTGAAGATTCTTTCAACAATCATCACATTCAAAAACATCGAGACATTTTTATTCAGACAGACTTTCAATTAAGTTTTGTTTTCAGGTTTTTTTAACTGTTCTTGATTATATTTGTTCTAAGATTATATTGTGATGCTTGTGTCTGTGAAAGGAGATATAGAAATTAAGTTAATTTACTTAGAGGTTTTCACAGTAAAAAAAGGAGAATTTTTCCTACTCTATATTTTTGTGGGATTGTTAGGTCTGTTATGTTCATCGAGTAGGTCAAAAAGAACAAACTAACTTCAAAAAAATTCACACGTAAGGTTGTGCTGAACAAAGAGACACCAAAAATGGCAGGTTAAACAGGGTGAAGTGTAAAATCAAATGTAGTCCCAAAATGACCCGTTTCACCCTGGATCCCAGAAGGTTACAAAGGGGGAAGTGATAGAAGGAGCTGAGAGAGAAGTAGCCATGATGCTAAGCTAGCGCTAGCGAGAGCTAGCAGATGCCAAAAATACCAATAAAACCAAGAAGTGTTGAAAGATAAAAAAGTGTCCTAAAGGCGACCTATTATGGGGGTTCTAGCACAAGTTAGGATCCATCTGTGGGCTATACAACATGTTCATTTGATTTAATTCACAAAAAGAATTTCAAAAAATTAAATTTCAGCTTTTCAATTCTGCCTGTTCTTCAGCTCTATCCAGATTGTGCTGTGTGAGCAAGTTGCTTTGGAAACCCCCCTCCCAACCGTATGTTTACGTTAGCTCTGCCCCCCGACATGGTAGAAGTTTCCAAAGTGAAATTATTTTCACAAACTACAACTTTCTTTGGCAATATTGTTAGAACATTGTCATCAAAGATAAAAATAAAATTAATCCAGGCATCTCTGGTCTCCATGGCTGCTGTAAAAACAGCACAACTATCATCCCGTGAAGAAGTGGGCGGAGCTTCACCTTTAGTTGCCAGGTGAGGAGCTGGACTCGGGTTTAGTTTTGCTAGGTGACTGTTATTGTGATGTCAGAATAACGTGCTTTGAGAAAAAACATGTCTCCAGATACCTAAAAATACATGTAATTACAGCTAAAAAAAACGACTGGGTGCATTTTTTATTTGTGTTTGGACTGCTTCTCTAAGCAGTAGAGACCCAAAAGCAAGTTTAAAAACATAAAAAAAAGTGAGTTTTGCATAATAGGTGCCCTTTAAGCACAATCTAATTGTAGGAAAAAAAGACAGAATGCTCACGTTCTAGAAATAGAACTGTGGAAAAGTTAGATAATCTAGAAAATCAAGAGTCCTCGGTCAAACTAATTTCACAAATTACCAGCAGAAAAACAGGAAGTGACATAATACGTCTTACTTAAATAACTTCAAAGTCACACAAGTGAGGTTGTGCTGAACAAAGAGACACCAAATATGGCAGGTTAAATAGGGTGAATTGTAAAATTGTAATCCCAAAATGACTTGATTCACCCTGGATCCCATTACAAAGGGGGACCAGATGTGGTTTGCACTACAGAAAAACACAACCCTCAGCCTCACTGGAAAAGTCTGTGCTAAAGATTTGGAGTTTACTTTGTACTTGAAACATAAATATATTATCCTAATTTGCTTTGTAGCTGTTGATTAAATATAAAAATTAGCTGCTTTATTTTTCTTTGTCTTCAGAACTGCCACAACATTATGTCTGTAAAGAGGAGGTTCTTCCTGACCAGACAGAAGAGMAGTTTGTTCTGGAACAGAAGACTGATACCTTCATTGAGACTTCAACTTGTGAAGATCAAGACCACAGTGAACCAGAACCAAACATGGACCAACTCCACTGTCACATGTCTCCTGTAGAAGGGATCCAAGAACCAAACAGAAGCATGCAGGAAACACCAGGACCAAGTCCAAACTTAGTGCTGAAGGCAAAGAAGAGTTCTGACAGAAACAGAAGTAAGACTGTAAAAAGCTCTTATCTGTCAGACAGTCTGTGTGATGTTGACTCAGATAAGGTTTTGGTCAAATGGGACATTTGTGGTAAAACTTTGAAGATAAAATCCTTTTTGAAGAAATGTGGCAGAATTGACACAGGTGAGAATCATGACTTTGATAACACAGGTGAGAAATCAGTTTGTGCCTCATCAGCACCACGACACAGTCACATAGATGAGAGTAAAACAAACACTAACAAGAGTCATAGAACTATTTTTTCTCATTTATCATCACTGAAGCGTCACAATAAAGTTCACTCACAGGAAAAATCTTTTTCAGCTAAATTATGTGATAAAATGTTTAAACAAAGTAACAATTTGTTGTCCCAAATGAAAACTTGCAAAGGGAAAAAATCATTTTCTTGTAAAGAATGTGAGAAGAACTTTAGTTGTAAGGGTCACCTATTGACCCACGTGAGAACTCACACAGGTGAGAGGCCCTATTCTTGCGAACAATGTGAGAAGAGTTTCAGTCTAAAGAGTAACTTATTGACCCACATGAGAACTCACACAGGTGAGAAGCTATATTCTTGCAAAGAATGTGGAAAGAGTTTCAGTCGAAAGGGTAACTTATTGACCCACATGAAAACTCACACTGGTGAGAAGCCATATTCTTGCGAACAATGTGGGAAGAGTGTCAGTCGAAAAAGTACCTTATTGACTCACATGAGAACTCATACAGGTGAGAAACCTTATTCTTGCAAAGAATGTGGAAAGAGTTTCACTTTAAAGCATCACTTGTTGTTTCACATGAAAACTCACACAGGTGAGAAACCACTTTCGTGCAAAAAATGTGGGAAGAGTTTCTTACAAACAGGTAACTTATTAAAACACATGAGAACTCACACAGGTGAGAAGCCGTATTCTTGCAAACAATGTGGGAAGAGTTTCAGTCGAAGTTATACGCTATTGACCCATATGAGAAGTCACACAGGTGAGAAGCCATACTCTTGCAANGGAAGAGTTTCAGTCGAAGTTATACGCTATTGACCCATATGAGAAGTCACACAGGTGAGAAGCCATACTCTTGCAAACAATGTGGGAAGAGTTTCTTTCAAACGGGTAACTTATTGACCCACATGAGAACTCACACAGGTGAGAAACCATTTTCTTGCAAAAAATGTGGTAAGAGTTTCTTGCAAATGGGTAACTTACTTGCTCACATGAGAACTCACACAGGTGATAAGCCATATTTGTGCAAACAATGTGGGAAGAGATTTGGTCTTAAATTCAGCTTATTGAAACACATGAGAATTCACACTGGTGAGAAGCCGTATTCTTGCAAACAATGTGGGAATAGTTACAGTAGAAGGGATACGTTATTGACCCACATGAAAACTCACACAGGTGAGAAGCCAATTTCTAGCAAATAACGGAAGTAAAAAATACTTGGAAAAATCTTTGCAGTGCCATAAATGACAAAATTTTGATCTTAGCCCCCAAATAAGCGTTTTCTCCATTTAAAAATTTTCTGGTGAAAGTCACAAGAAGTAATAATTAGTAGTTAATTAGTATAATGTTTCTGTTTCATATTAGATCAGTCTCTTCCCTGGTCACTTTTAAAACTTAACCTTGTTGTTTTACCTGTTTTATAGCCTGGTAAAAACCAGACCCCTGTCCTTCACTTTGCTTCGTACGAGGGTCTGGACTTTCGGCTATAGAGAAGCGATTCTTGCAGGAGGCGTGGCCTCTGCTGAAGTTTAAAACGATTGGATCGGTTGGCCGCGACATGTGTCGCTGTGAAGGAGGCTAAGCTAAGACACTAACAGGAAATCGCGTGCGCTGTAAACAACCCTACTGAGAGAAGAGAAGTACCGAGGCGAACGAGACGACTGTAAATGAGAGCTGCTGCTTTGTCAGACAAATTTAATTTAATATGGAAGCCTTATCAACACCGACTGGCTTCATTCACTTCCTCCACTGCCGTATGCTAAAGTAACTAGCAGACACTGCGCAGAAACTCGACGTCGTTCAAAACTCTGTCTTCTGTTTGCTGAATGGCCCAGATAAAACAAACTACAAGCAGACACTGCGCAGAAAATCGACGTTCTGTTCTCTGATTGGCCTGGACGAAAATCCTCCTGAAGAAATCCTTATCTATTGGAGAAATCCAGGGGTGAAAGTCGTTTTAAGTTCTTGCTGGTAATATGACATAATGCAACATTAACTGTCTGTGTGTGTGTGTGTGTGTGTGTGTGTGTGTGTGTGTGTGTGTGTGTGTGTGTGTGTGTGTGTGTGTG
>NW_013952512.1:48357-49479 GCF_001266775.1 Austrofundulus limnaeus | reverse complement strand
AGACAAGCGATCTGAGAGCGCGATTCGCAACGCTGCGATCGCGTCCCGTGTGTCGGGTTTCACCCTGGCTGCGATGACAGCCGTTAATCGCTGTAGTTTGCTGCTCCCCGTATGTCGAGCCCTTTAAAATGAGCATAGAACAAAACCTTGGAATCCAAGAGGATAAAGCTGGTAGGGCCATTATTTATCTAGGGGTGGGAGCATTGCCCCTCCTGGCCACCCCTACTCGCAGCGCCCCTGTTGATTGACAGGTTTTGTTCTACTTTTTTTCCTGTCCGTCATTTTTACTGACAGGGTTAAAAAAAACTGTCATGATAAATTTTTACCCGTCACTTTCTTTTTTAAATGACTAAACATTCAATAGAACGTGCTGTCATGTTGGTTTTGCAGCCTCATGATGCGGCGCCTGCAGGATTTTATTCGAGAAAAACTCATGAGCTCACCTCACACTAATGAGCGCGTTACGCATGCTGCTGAAAAACAGCGCAAACGCGCTCAGTGTGACGCACACACACTGTCTCGCTTTTGACTCACGAAAAGTAAAAGTAGTTGGAAAAACACATCAAATAACAAATTACAAACTGAGCTTATCAGGAGGAACAATTTTGTGAGGCGAATTAATTTTGCCATTATGAATCGGCCGCGCCTGGTGGTTCATGAAAGCCTCGAGCTCCGAGGGAAGAGGAGCTGGTAGGGACAGTTCAGAAACAGTTTGGGATGAGAAAAAAACTATTTATAAACAGATTGATTGTGTTTTATATTGCCTATTGCTATCAGGTCTATTCTGACAGAAAGTGCAGCTGTGATCTGGTTCTGAATGACAGCTTTAGTTGACAGCTGCTCCCCCTCTTTCCGGTACTGCGTACCAGGGCAGAATCTTTTAGTGGTACGCAGTACCGGGCCGTACCGGCTTACTTTCACCCCTGGAGAAATCCCAGATGGAGCGGTGAAGGGGAACTAGAAATGACCAGAACTGTGTAGGAAGGCAAGGGCCAGGCTACCTGTTTTATTACTTTTACAACGGGTAAAATACGTATTGAACACGTCACCATTTTTCTCAGTAAATATATTTCTAGAGGTGCTAATGACATGAAATTTTCACCAGATGTTGGTAACAACCCA
>NW_013952512.1:43159-44837 GCF_001266775.1 Austrofundulus limnaeus | reverse complement strand
AAATAAGTATTATATTTGTGTACAAGTTGTTTAGATTGTCAAAAAGCCTGTGTTTTTAGGGTTATTAACGAAGTTCATGTACTCAGACCAGTAATATTTGGGGTCACAAGTTTTTGCCATGGATACTTTGTGGGTCAGAAGATAAAAAGTTTGGGAACCACTGATGTAGATAGTATAGTTTATATATTTTTCCCAAGTAATTTAAGATTGTGAGTATTATAAATGAGGAGCAATTTAATAACACTAAAAAGGCAAATGGAGGTTTCTCTTATTTATTTTAATATAAGTATAAATGCAAATTTATCTAAACTTAAAATAATTAAAATAACAGACTAAAACAGTTAAACAGAAGTTTTAGTATAAAAGCTGTCTCAGAGATGTGACTGTGATAAAAATATACATTTCAAATAGGAGGATATGGACTATATGATTGAAAGTAATATAAACTGAGGAATTCCCCCATCTTCTGCAACTTATCCATAGAGAGGTCACAGAGGCAACGGGTCCAGGCGAGAAAACCAGACCTCCCTCTCCCCACCTTCCAGTTTGTCCTGGGGGACCCTGAGGTGTTCCAGAGGATACATTCAATTCAGTTGAATTTAGTTTAGTTATATAGCATCAAGTCACAACAAATGTCATCTCAGGGCACGGTGCACAAAAATCAATCTGAAGAAGCAGCAGACTGTGTTGAATCACTTTACCACAGTCTCTCATCCTGAGCAGCACTGGTGACAGTGGAGAGAAAAAAAAAACTCCCTTTAACAGGAAGAAACCTCCAGGATAACCAGAACCAGGCGACCATCTGCCTCAACTGGCTGGTTTGAGGGACAGGAAAGAGACACAGACAAACACAGAAGAACTGGTCCAGGTGTAGTTTCCTCTGGAAGAGAGACAAAGAAAACAAATGTTATTGATAGAAATAATTAAAACAAACATGTAGAGGAGAGAGACTAAAGACAGTAGCAGAGTGAGGAAATATGGTCAGTTTACTATATTACTATAGGTGTAGTTTGTAATAGTCCAAGTGTAGTTTTTATGGTCAAGATATAGTTCCTAAGGTCTAGGTATAGTTTTTCAATTCAATAATATTTTATTGATCCCAGAGGGAAATTAGGTGTTGTTGTAACTCATTTAACTAAAGAGTTAATGTAGATGCTGATAGTGAAATCCAAGAAGCCTCTGACTGAAGACAGTCTGATGAAGAGGATGGTCAGGGTTGTCCACAATGTTCTTGATTTTATGTAAAATCCTTCTTTGCACCATCATCTCCAGAGATTCCACAGTCGTCCCCAGAACAGAACCAGCCTTCTTTATCAGGTTGTTTAGCCTTTTTAGGTCCCTGGCTCTGATGCTGCTGCCCCAACAGATGATGGCAGAAGAGATGACGCTCTCAGAGCTGTGATGCTTTCACAGGGCGTGGGTTTCAATGTGTCCAGCAGGTGGCACTGTAGTAACTGATTGTGTAAGAATAATCATCTTGTTTTCAGAATGTGTAATATTATTTGTCTTGCTAGTCTGAAAATTTGACTCAAATTAAGTCAAAAAATTTCTGCCAGTGGGGTAAGAAATTTTTAATTGATAAGATTCTTGAAATAAGAAAAAAATTGAGTTGCTTGTCGTGGAGTTGGAGTTGACGACGCCATCATACACCTGCTTCAACAAACCCACTGTCATCTGG
>NW_013952512.1:35343-36734 GCF_001266775.1 Austrofundulus limnaeus | reverse complement strand
ACACACACACACACACACACACATTTGTATTTAAAGCTTAATGTTATTTATGCTATTTAGTATAGTTTTGTAAATTATGTTTTGTTAGAATATACAGTATTCTGGGTCAAAAGGGGCAGACAAAATAAGATTTATTCTTCTTCTGCTACCTTTCATTTTATTTGATTTGTATATTTTTTGGTTTTGGTTTATTTTTATTATTGTACATAGTGTTTTTTAATTAAATGAATATTTTTTAATTGAATTGAAAGCTCACTAAAATGAGTATACACAATTTAATTTAAAAACAATTGTCTGAAACTTTAATTGATAGCAAATGCATTTTAAATTTCAAGGCTTTTTTGAAATAAGTTAATGCACTAAACATAAAAACGGACATCAATGCTTTAATATTCTTTAATCTTTTTAATAAAAAAATTAAGCCTAAACAGTTCTAACCTTGTTGCAGTCGTCTGTCAGCCTAAAGTAAAAAGGACGTCGAGTAAAAACACTTATCTCCTCAATTATTGGCAAAAATATTAAAACTACGAGCTGCATTTCTTGCTCCATTCGGAAACATATCACGTACTTCACGTATCAACGTATCACTATGGTAACGGCACAGGATGTAGCCATGTAAACATACGTCATCCGTAGGCTAGATCCGTCCGAATTCACAGCAGTTTCTGCAGGCGACAAGAGCAGCCAAGCGGCCCACGTCGAGGACTACCCGACGTAGAGCGGTCCACGTCGGATGCAACCCCTGGATTGAGACACAGCCTATCAGGGTCTGAAGAGACCTACTAATTAAGTACTACTTAGGTTCAGCTGTGTTGAACCAGGGCAGCACCTAAAACATGCAGGACACCGGCCCTTGTGGTCTGACTTTGGACACCACTGATCCAGAACGTTTAATTCTCAGGCATTTTATTTTGTTCAACTCAAATTAAACACAAAGATAAAAATGTTGCCTTGAAAGTGAAAGCAATTAACTAAATAAACCAGGTTATGGCAGGTGCAGAAAACAGCAGGGTCCAAAATTTATCAAAAACTCACCCAAATGAGTGCTTTTCCATGAGATTTCTCTTTTTATACTGGATTCCATTCTGTGTTAATTCCATGATGCCGACTGCAATTTCCGCATTGCAGAAATCATAGGGCGCTACAAATCACAGTCCTATTTTTTATTAATTTTTTTACACCCCAGGGATTTTTTTCCACGTGAACCCTTGTAATATGCTTGCGTAACCCTGGTTATGAATCATTGGCCTAGACTGTGTTTCTGGATAAATTAATATTATTTACGGTAGTTTGCAATCATTAATTTTACAATGTAAAAATGTAAAAAACTAGACACCGCATAGCGGTAACATAATGACCCCCGCACGCACAAATGCACCAGAACTCAGAAG
>NW_013952512.1:31951-34801 GCF_001266775.1 Austrofundulus limnaeus | reverse complement strand
AATAAACAGTTCAAAAACAATATGACTCCCGATTACGCTTCGCGTGCGGGGCTCATAATAAATAAAATAAATAAACAGAAAAAGAATCTTTTAGATATTTTTTCTCTAAAAAGTTTACAAAACATTTTTTCCCAATGCCTGTTACTTGTAGAACAGAAGCAGAGGATAAAAAGAAACTAAAGAACTTCATGACAACCAACACTGGTATCAGATCAATCCTCATACATCACTGCTGGGTATTCAGAGAGGACTAACAGCCTGTTATCATGTTCCTCCTGAGCTGAACAAGTCCTGACCACCACAATCTGTTGAATACTGCTCCTTGTATTTCTTTAGTTACAGACTGATCATATCTATTCATGCCATAGACTTTAATAACCTAGGCTGAGCCCAGCCCATCTCGCAGAAATGGCGATTTAACAGGGCATTGGCTCACAGTCATAGTAACTTAGATTAACAGCAAGCCCACCTGAATCTGTGTCACACATTATCTGTAATACTTTTACAATAAATTAATTATATTACTTTCATTCAACAATCATGTAAAACATCAGATATATACCAGAAAAGTATATCATAAGTAACAATGATCTAAACCAGATCTGAAGTCAGTTTGTAAATGGTGACTTCAACGAGTAATAAAGTATACTTATTATTTGTCACAAATATTAGTAATAAATATTTCAACCTGGAAAGACTCACACAAAGACAAAGTGAAATTAGAATGATTTATTGACACGATTGAACAGATAAGATTGATATGATACGTGGTTTTGGTTACATTGGCGACACTTAGGTCAGTCTGAGAAACTGTTCATGCTGTGACGATGATTATTGTTCACACCAGACACATATGATTAACAATTATTACATCCACATGGACGCAGTTAGATAAAGCAAAGCTGTGCCAAAAACACATGTAAGAGGAATGGATTTAGCCTTACAGGAGGATATAATAGCGTGTACTTTACACAGAGAGAATTTTATGATCCACGATGACAACTGTGGCTGTTTGTAGCTTGGCATTGAGGCGCTCTGGGAGCGTGACACAGCGAGGAGTATGAGCACAAACTTTGGTCATATATATTTTGTACTTGTAAATCAGACTTTGTACTTGTAGATTAAGATTTGTAACTTTTGAATATGTAAATAGGAATGTGTGTGTAAAATAGATTTGTGTCTGTAAAAATAAAACTTGTATCTATATAAATTAGATTTGTATTTGTAAAAATAAGATGTATCAGTAAAAAATATTTACACAAGTTACAATCTTTTTTTGTTGAGGTCTGTTTAAGCAAAAAACTGTGTAAATCTCTCTGCTCAAGTTCAAAACTTGTGTGTGAGTTTCATTTTACAAGTATGAATTCTGACCCTGTTTTTGTGCCTCCAGCTGATTGGTCAATGTCTTGTCAATCATAGATTTAATGATCCAGTCAGAGAACAGATGGGTTTGGCTGTCGTGCCTGCATATTGCTGTGTCTACATGGATATACTGTATAACTGTGTTGTATTGCTACTGGATCATTTCAGTCACGTGACCTCCGCTACAGCCCGGTCCAGGGAAAATCTGTTCATTTTTCTGCTGTTTGAGTCAAGACTTCTTTGTTCACCCATCCATGGAAGGAAAAACAAAAATATGAGGAATAATAGGAATGATGTGGACTTCTTCTACCTGGCACCTTTTTTTAAACTTCTCTGCACGTGGCAGCGTGCACAACTAGTGCAGGTGTACAACCAGGAAGTGTTCATTATAGGGGTAAGATCTACATCTTCTCATAACTAAATTATGAGGAAAATCACAAGTCCTTCTGTTTTAATAATAATACCTTTTCTGTGGAATTATGAGAGAACCACACAATGAGTGATCGTACTCAGTAACAGTTTTATCTAAAATAAATGATATTTATTTACAGAAAAAAATGAATTACTTATGTACAACTCATTGAGGGACAATTAGATTTTTACAAAAGTTGAAAACAACAACAATTAACATGCATCCGGGTTTATTATCATTACTTTGACATCTTTATCAGGAACAACAAACTCTTCAGGCTTAAGGTCTTGAATAAACCATCATTTGTGGAACTTTTCTTAGGAGTTTTGGCGGAGAACGAGCAAAGATTAAGAGAATAGAGAGGAAAAGAGCGTTAAGGAAATAACTAATGTTTATCTTATCAATTTGAGGAAGCCAGAAGTGCACAGAGTAACCCACTCAACACAGCTGGACATCGGTGTGCTTAATCAAACAATTCAGCCTCTACCTTTTCAGATGACTTCACAGTCAGGTCGTGCATGAGGAAGTGCTCGTCAGGTCAGCACCACTTAGGTTCACTTAGAGTGTACATGTTGACAACAGAGCAGAAAAAAGAACTGACGATGTAGAAATCATTAAAACTATTTATAATTATACATATTAACACGATTATTATTAATATTTTACAGTTTACATAATTTTTCTAATGTTTTAAATAATGCCAGAAAACCTGTTTGTGTTATGGATTTATTAACAGAAGATAAACAGAAAAACGTCTCATTTCACAACACGAGTCAGCAGATTTGATCTTATTTAGCTCAATGTGATCTGAGCAGAACATAATGTAACAGTTTAAAATTAAAATAATCTTATAAAGTCGATGTAATCACTGTTATTTATTGAMCTGGTTAGCAGATTTTAGCTTGTGGAGCATACTGTATATACAGAGTGTAGCACTGCTGAATCATGTTACAATTTAACACAAAGTATTAAATATTACAGCTGATTTGTCCTGATTAATATTTAGACCTACAGAGTGTAAAATAACATTATGAATATCTGATTGATACTTATACCTACAGAGTGTAAAATAACAT
>NW_013952512.1:24762-31720 GCF_001266775.1 Austrofundulus limnaeus | reverse complement strand
GACTTCAGTTCTGGTTTAGATCATTACTTCTAAATTATATATTTTTTCTGGTATAAATCTGCTGTTTTACATGATTGTTGAATGAAATTAACATAGTTATTAATTTATTGTAAAAACATGACAGATAATCTGTGAAACAGATCCAGTTCAGCTGCTGTTTATCTATTAGTTTCTATGGAGGCTGTGAACTGTTGTGCTGTTTGGTCTGTTTCTGCTCCTCCAGTCTGTCACAGAGGCTACCAGTGGACAGGATGGGCAAAGCTTAGTCTAGTGTTCTCACTCAAGTCTATGTTTGCTTACATTAATGGTGTTTTCCATCTGGCTACATTTTGGCTGCTAAAACTTTTTTAGTAAATATTTTAGAACTAAAGTCAGTCAGTGAAACTGTACTGTGGCTGTCAGTAATTATATATGTTTTAGCCATTAAGGAGAGTTGTGATTTAATAAGAGAGGATGATAAATCACTCAATAGACCTCTAAAAAATGTGTCCCCTCACTTCTGAGATGAAGGTTACGCCCTTGAGTGAAGGCACCAGCAAAATATCTGGTTTTCTCCTGCTTTTGTTAAACTGTCTGTTGGAGCTCTTGTGTAGTGGGTCATGTTTACCAGATTATACTGATGTGTATTGTTTTCATGGCATCATGTGAAGGAGTGTCCTTGACAAGAGGACACAGTAGTGTATTTGTAGTTCTATGAGCATTTGTACATCAAAATACCCTTAGAATTTGAAGTATTTAGTATATTTACTATATATTGCAATAATTTACTCTGTATTTTGCCAGACTGGTAATCCTGGGGGTTGTGATGATGGGCCCCTTGAATATTGTTGCCCAGGGTACAGCGAAGTGTTAATCCAGCCCTGAGGTAAAGGGTAACGAACATTGCTTATTTTTTAACTGAGGTATTTTGGTGTTCTCGCCCCCTGCCTCCCGGACTTGGCACTGCGCTAATCACCCACACCTGCACCGAGTTTGGCTCATCACCTCCAGGCTTTATAAGGCAGTGCTGGAGTTCATCTCATCGCTGAAGCATCGCCTTTGTTTGGTATGAGCTCAGCCTGCTACCTGTTGTCTTACTGAGAAATTATCTTACCTGTGTTCTTGTTACTTATCTGTTTCAAGAAGTGACATCCAGCACATTTACCTTCTGCCTTGGAACCCGAGCCAACTCACCAGGATTACATGCACTGCCTCCCAAGTCACACTGTAAATAAATCTGCACCTGTAAATACTCACCCGTGGAAACTCACCTGTTGGACCTCCTCCTCCAAGTTACATCTCCTTCTCCAGCCCGTAAGCCACCTCCTCAACTACTTACCTGCTCAAAACCAATACTGGAAAATCTGCCTATTTCTCACCTATGCAAAAACTCTGTTTCAGGTCCCGTCCCCAGATCCCAGCACCTGTGTTAATAAAATCACTTACTTTTTATATCTACCGTCTCAGTCTCTGTTTATCATTAGTACTTGCTCACGTCGACCTCCTCCTGAAAACCTGATAGAATGCTTCAGTCACGCCATATGTCCGTGAGCAATACTACTGATAATCAGACTCCTGGAACCATTAATCAACCCGAATCCAAGATAATTGATCATGACCAAAAATTAAATCAATTATATGCAGAACAACAAGAAACCCACACTTTATTAGGCCAAATCACACAACGTATTGCTGCCCTTGATAATAAATTAAACTCCTTTCTTCCTACTAATCCTGTCATTCCCCCAGCTGCCTCACCTCCTCCGCCTGCTATTTCTACTAGAGAACCAGACCTCCGAACTTCTGAGTTTTTTGATGGAGACATAAATCAGTGCGCCGGTTTTTTGCTTCAATGCCGGTTAGCTTTTGCTCGTTCCCCTTCATTTTTCCCACTCATTCAGCCCGAGTAACCTACATTGTTTCTGCTTTGAAGGGAAAAGCCCTCAGATGGGCTCAAGCCTTTTTGTCCGCTCATTCCTCAGACACTCTCACATCCCAGCTGTTCATTCAAGAGTTTCAACGTGTGTTTGACCATCCCCTCCAGCAGGAGGAGGCAGCGAAACGGCTAATCAACTTGCGACAAGGAAGTAAGTCCGCAGCTGAACATTCCGTGGATTTTCGGATTATTGCTGAGGAGGCTGGTTGGGAAGAGCTCGCATTGAAAGGTACTTATGTAAATTCTTAATCAGAGCAACTAAAAGATCAATTGGCTTCCCGGGATGAACCCGGAAGCCTGGACGATTTAATCACCTTGTCCATACGAATTGATAACAGATTAAAAGAGCGAAAGAGAGAGAAGAACTACACCTCCCAGAATCCACGAGTTTCCGTTTTCCCCATCAGTGGTGAATCTCCGCCTCCTCCCGCTACAGCTGCTATCAATCCCGTCGAACCCATGCAGATTGGACGCACACGTTTGTCTCCCGAGGAAAGACAAAGACGATTTGCAGCTAAATTATGCATTTACTGTGGCAATAAGGGACATTTCGTTGCAACCTGCCCGCTGCGGGGAAACGGGTCGTCTCGTCAGTAGACCAGGGGAAGCTGATGAGACAGGACAATTTCTCCCCTAATTCTCTGTTTTTTCTTCCCGCTACGGTAGTTTGTGGACAAACCAAACTACCGATTTCGGCTCTTGTGGACTCTGGTGCTGAACAAAACCTAATCTCGAGTGACTTAGTGGAACAACTGGGACTTCCGACCTCACCTCTCAATCCACCACGCTCCATCGCCGGTGTTACAGGACAACTCTTATCTCAAGTCAACAGATTCGTCCCCAGTTTACAAGTAATTGTGTCTGACAACCACCATGATTTGGGTGAGTTCGTTGTCTTTGATTCTACCTCCCCACAACTTATTTTTGGTTTTCCGTGGCTGTCTTTGCATAATCCTGTTATCAATTGGAAAGAAAAGAGAGTTGAGAGCTGGAGTACTTTTTGTTTACAACATTGTTTAAAGTCAGCTGTATCAGTCTTCGTTAAAGGGGAGGAACCTGTTGAAATGACTGATTTGCCTTCCGTACCTGAGGCTTACCATGATCTGGCATCTGTTTTTAATAAAAAGGCACTTTCATTACCCCCTCATAGACCATAAGACTGTGCCATAGATTTAATACCAGATTCATCATTACCCTCCAGTCGTCTTTATAATCTCTCTGGCCCTGAAAAGGAGGCCATGAAAACTTACATTGACGAATCTTTAGCTTCCGGTATCATTCGCCCATCCAAATCCCCCCTAGGGGCAGGACTTTTCGTCTCCAAAAAGGACAAAACTCTCAGGCCCTGCATAGATTACCGAGGTCTCAACCAAATCACTGTAAAAAATAAATATCCCCTACCTCTGTTAGACTCCGTCCACGATCAGCTCCACTCTGCCACCATCTTCACCAAACTGGATCTCCATAATGGAGTTTAAGACCCCATTATGTCATTTTGAGTACTTGGTCATGCCTTTTGGTTTAACCAACGCGCCAGCAGTTTTCCAAGCCTTGATCAATGATGTACTCAGAGATTTCCTTAATGTGTGTGTTTTTGTTTACTTGGATGATATTCTCATTTTTTCCCGTGACGCCCAAGAACATGAGAAACATAGAGCAGTTCTTCAGAGGTTTCTTGAAAATCAAATCTACGTAAAAGCAGAAAAGTGCGAGTTTCACGTCTCATCAGTGGCCTTTATAGGTTTCATTATGGAGAAGGGTCAATTTAAAACAGACCCTGAAAAGGTTCGAGCAGTTTCTGAGTGGCCAATTCCTAATGACCGTAAACAATTACAAAGTTTTCTTGGTTTTGCCAACTTCTACAGATGATTCATCAAAGACTACAGTCACATCACCGCACCTCTCACCCAACTTACCTCCACATCAAGGACCTTCTCCTGGACTCCCGAGGCAAACAGCGCTTTTGGTGAGTTAAAGGCTCGTTTTTCTCAAGCACCCATTTTGTGCCACCCAGACCCACACAAACAGTTTTTTGTTGAAGTGGATGCCTCTGACCTCGGAGTTGGGGCCGTGCTGTCTCAAAAGTCAGAGCCTGATGGTAAGATGCACCCTTGTGCCTTTTTCTCTCGTCGTTTATCACCTGCCGAGATAAATTATGACGTTGGAAATCGAGAACTATTAGCCATTAAACTTGCATTAGAAGAATGGAGGCATTGGCTAGAAGGTACTGAAGTTCCATTCGTTATACTAACTGATCATAAAAATCTTGCCTATCTCCAAAATGCTAAAAGGCTAAACCCGAGACAAGCCAGGTGGTCTCTGTTCTTTGCCCGTTTTAACTTTACCATCACCTACATCCCTAGTTCCAGAAATATTAAACCCGACGCTCTCTCCAAGCAGTTCTCTTCTGCAGAAAAGACGGAAAAGGACATTAACATCTTGCATACCTCCTGCTTCATGGTAACTCTCTCCTGGGACATCGAAAACATGATTCGTCTGGCCCAACAGTCTGAACCCGACCCTGGCTCTGGACCACCTGGCACCAGGTTCATTCCTAAGGACACTGTTGGCAAAGTACTGGACTGGACTCATAACCATCGATTCACCTGCCATCCCGGTATGTCACTAATGTTGTCATTCTCTAAAAGATATTTCTGGTGGCCGACAATGTACCAAGACATCAAAGAGTTTGTTGCAGCTTGCCCCACCTGTGCCCGAAACAAAAGTAGTAATCAACAACCTGCTGGATTTTTACAGCCATTACCCACTCCTGCTCGCCCGTGGTCTCACATCGCGCTGGACTTCGTTACCGGACTGCCCCCCTCGGAAGGTAACACAGTAATACTAACCATTGTTGATCGATTTTCCAAAGCAGCACATTTTGTCCCATCGAGTAAACTACCCACGGCATTCGAGACCGCTCAACTCCTGGTTATTCACGTTTTCCGTCTGCATGGAATCCCCACCGACATTGTTTCTGACCGAGGACCCCAGTTTGTGTCGCACATCTGGAAGGCTTTCTGTAATGCCCTAGGAGCCAAGGTCAGTCTCTCTTCTGGACATCACTCTCAGTCAAACAGACAAACAGAGAGGTGTAACCAGGAACTGGAGGCCACTCTCAGGTGTGTTATAAACAATAATCCTTCTTCTTGGTGTCAACATCTTACCTGGGTAGAATACGCACACAACTGTCACACCTCCTCTGCTACTGGTTACTCACCTTTTGACGCCTCTCTTGGATATATATATCCACTTTTTCCCAGAGACGACCTTGAAAATATGGTTCCTTCTGTCCATCACCATATACAACGCTGCCGACGTGTCTGGAGTCAAACTCAAAGAGCCCTTCTTCGCACAGCACAACAAAACAAGAAGTTTGCCAACCGTCATCGTTCTGCTGCCCCCTCCTATCAAGTGGGACAAGAGGTATGGCTCTCTACATGTGACATTAACCTTAAAGGGTTCCCTAGAAAGCTCTCCCCCAGATTCATCGGCCCGTTTCCTGTGGAGAAAATCATCAATCCTACTGCTGTCAGACTTCGCTCACCCGCCACCATGAAGATACATCTCACCTTCCACGTCGCGCAGCTTAAACCCGTCTCCACGAGTCCCCTGAACCCACCTACCAACGCCCCACCTCCCGCCCGGCTTTTGGATAACCAACCTATCTACACGGTCTGTCGTATCTTGGATGTTCATCGCCGAGGACGTGGACATCAGTTCCTGGTGGACTGGGAAGGATATGGCCCGGAGGAGAGGTCATGGATACCCAGATCCTTCATCTTGGACCCCGAACTCATCACGACCTTTTACAGGAATCATCCGGAAAAAAGACTTTAAATCGCCAGGAGGCGATTGTTGAGGAGGGGGTTACAAAAGGGAAATGTACATTTATCCCCTTTTACTGCCAAGACGAGAGAGGAAAGACCACCTCCACACGACAGCTAGCAGGAAGGTAACACACAGCAGTCGGTACAAAGGTAGGTGTGTGTGTGCACGTGCGTTTGTGTTATATGAAATGCTTTTATGCGACTTTGTCAAGAGTTTTATGCAAAAGTAAAAACTTGTTAGCATGTATATTACAGCGTAGACTAAAGCCGAGTGACGAGCGCCCCCTCCCCCTCCTCCTGTAGAGCACCGAGAGCAGCAGAAACTCTGCCTGATAATTCATTTCGTTTTCAGTTCACTAACGTCGAGGAAAACGATCCAAACCATACAAGTAGCCCATTAATTTAAAGCCCAGACTCTGCTCTTTCCAACAATATAAGTGTCACAGCTCTACGTGAAAAACTCACAGAACAAGTAGCCACAGAATAGCGAAAAAGGCTAAATTCTGGAACCATAAACACGAACGTCTTTCCTTTGTTTTTATGGCTTTAATCCACTTTGGAGTGATTTTTTTACACTTGGCTGGACCTGTACGTCTCCTGTGTTAATGTTGGTACATGTAATATGCTAATTCTGTACTATGGAGATCATTAAGAGTCGTTGTCAGGTAAAAAAAAATCGTTCACTAACACTGTGTTGACCGTGAACCGGAAGTGTTGGGAGTGGCATCCAGTGCTGGGCTGGATGTCCGTGGCATATAGGCTATTGGGATGTACAAAAGAAATGTGCGTGGATTCAGGCGTACGCACGGTTTGATATATCTGGCGTTTTTTTGTGTGTACGCCGTTTTCTGGATTTGACCGTACGCCACGTTTCAGTAAGATATCCATGCAAGTCTTTGTACATCAGGCCCCAGTTTAATACTTAACAGTGATTACATTGACTTTATAAACTTTTATTTTAAATTGTTACATTATTTTCTAGTCAGATCACATTGAGCTAAATAAATTCAAAGCTGCTTACTTGTGTTGTGAAATGAGACGTTTTCCTGTGTCTCTTCTGTTAATAAATCCATAACACAAACAGCTTTTCTGGCATTATTTAAAACATTAGATTAGATTAACTGTAAAAAAAATTAATAAGATTGTTGTGGAATACTTATTTTCTGTATCACCTTGACACTGACCACTTGTTCCTGTTCCTGAAGATATGAAC
>NW_013952512.1:18333-21398 GCF_001266775.1 Austrofundulus limnaeus | reverse complement strand
TTAATAGTTTTTATGATTTTTACATTGTCAGTCCTTTTTTCCCACTACAGTACCAACATGTAATGGTAAATCCAGACTTTTGCCTGTTAAGCTTAGCCGCTTAGCTTCTACAGCTGATCACACGGTCACATTTTCCGCACACTCCAGTAGTTCTACATATCTTCATGATTCATGGTCTTACTTCTGAGACAAACAGCAGGTCAGGGTAATGTTCTGTGGCTGTGATGATGCTAATATTACTTTATTTATAATGTATTTTAAAAACTACCCCAGCTGCAACAAAGGGCTGTACATGAAATCTACGGTAAACAAATATTCAGAACAAATCAAGATCAAAAAAAGAATAAAATAAGTAAAAGAAATAAAAGCACATTTCAGATTGTGCCAAAAGGTAAAAGGTATAGAGATGTTTCAAATTTTATTTTATAAATGGTTAGGGAAGTGGCTAGTCTGAAATGCAACATCAGATTATTCTAATTTCTAAGACTAATCTCTTGTTGTCCAATTTTACCAGATAGTCTCAAATGAAGATCAAATTTTTGGAGTCAAAATCAAAGTTTTATTGTCTATGGTGCTACAAAGACTTCAACACAGGCTTCTCACCAGTGTGAGTTCTCATGTGGGTCAATAGGCTGGCCTTTCGACTGACTCTTTTCCCACACTGTTTACAAGAAAAGGGCTTCTCACCAGTGTGAGTTCTCATGTGGTTCAATAGGTTGGCCTTTTGTCTGAATCTTTTCCCACATTGTCTACAAGAAAAGGACTTCTCACCAGTGTGAGTTCTCATGTGGGTCAATAGGTTGGACTTTTGACTGAATCTTTTCCCACATTGTTTACAAGAAAAGGGCTTCTCACCAGTGTGAGTTCTCATGTGGGTCAATAGGTTGGGCTTTTGACTGAATCTTTTCCCACATTGTTTACAAGAAAAGGGCTTCTCACCAGTGTGAGTTCTCATGTGGGTCAATAGGTTGGCCTTTCGAATGAATCTTTTCCCACATTGTTTACAAGAAAAGGGCTTCTCACCAGTGTGATTTCTCATATGGAGCAATAAACTGTTCTTATGACTGAAACTCTTCTCACACTGTTCACAAGAAAAGGGCTTCTCACCAGTGTGAGTTCTCATGTGGGTCAATAAATGATGCTTATAACTAAAGTATTTCCCACATTCTTTACAAGCATGTGATGTTTTTCCTTCATGACTTCTCATGTGGGACAACAAACGGGTATTGTGTTTGAATGTTTTCTCACATAATTTACATGAATATGATTTTTCCTGTAAGTGAAATTTATTGTGACGGTTCACTGATGATAAATGAGAAAAACCTGTTCTGTGACTCTTGTCAGTGTTTGGTTTTCTCTTATCTCTGAGACTGTGTTGTGATGTTGATGAGGCACAAACTGATTTCTCACCTGTGTGAATTCTGCCACATTTCTTCAAAGAGGATTTTATCTTCACAGTTTTACCACAAACGTCTCGTTTGACTAAAGTCTTATCTGAGTCAACATCACACAGACTGTCTGACAGATAAGAGCTTTTTACAGTCTTACTTCTGCTTCTGTCAGAACTCTTCTTTGCCTTCAGAACTAAGTTTGGACTTGGTCCTGGTTCTTCCTGCTTGCTTCCTTCATGGTCATAGATCTCATCTACAGGGGACAAGTTAGAGTGGAGCTGGTCCATGCTTGGTTCTGGTTCACTGTGGTCACGTTCTTCATAAGTTGAACTCTCAATGAAGGTATCAGTCTTAAGAACCTCCTCCTTGTAGACATGATGTTGTTGCAGTTCTAGAGACAGAGAGAAAATGTGAAGAAAAATTAGTTCAAACACTTAAAAATATAAATGCAACACTTTTGTTTTTGCTCCCATTTTTATGTGCTGAACTTAAAGTGAGAACATGCTAACTCCACCCAGAGAGGCAGCTTCAGACTGAGAGGCGACAGCTCTAACCACTGCACCACTGTGCTGCTCTATTCAGACAGCTTCACTACATCATTAGTTTGTCATTAACACATAAAAACTATTTTTTGAACAAAGCAACTCGACTCTATTCTGTAGTTAAATATGTTTTGCTTCCATCCAGGAAACTTTATCAGCTCAAAACTGGAGAGTGTGGAGTTCCAAGCTTTAAAGTGAATCAGCTTGGATCTCCACACTGCAGTTTGAATTAATAAAGCTCCCCAGATGAGAACCTAAATGTTTTCATTACCACAATAAAAGTCCAGTTTTTGTTTTCTGGATTTGACAAGTCCTGGATGACTGATAAAGTTCTTTCAGTTCCTCCTGCCTCTTCTAACAACTGTGGCTTTAAATGTTTCTGCATTCATGTTGTTTGTCAGTGAAAAACAGTTTAGTGTCATTTTTCTCTTTGAACCTCAAACTAAATGAAAAGTAGAGTTCTGGGGTTGGATTTATAAAACTGGCGTACGCACAATTTGAGCCCAGAAACTTGCGTATGCCACTTTTTACGCCAAGGTTGTGATTTATAAAATCCWAACTTGACGTGAAAATGTGCGGTCCGTCACGCCAGCTCTGACCCATGCGTACGCTCATTTTGGAGACGTGAAACTGCGACACAGATGGTGAAGTGAGGAATTAGAGCCACACTGTGTCATGATCACTGTCAGAGATTTAATTTACCTTCAGAATCTGACTTAAATAAAAGTTCCCATGCGCAACTCCATTCATCTGCTTCCTCCTCAGACGACCCTGACCCATACAGACCCCTCCCCGATAAGAACAGCAGGACAGCAAAAGCTTTGGATACACGCGCAGGGCGTGTTTCCAGTCCGTGTTTGTCACGCGCGCGCGGGGGGATGCGTGCATGTGTGTGTGCGTGGGGCGGGGGTCTGCCGCGGGTAACAGAGCAGGCAGGAGGGGGAGAGGACGAGGAGAAGAGCGGGGGACTTGTTCCTAATTTTATCTGACTTATTTTATTTAATTGTTATTGTTTTTATCGTCCTATAGGCTCTGACGGAAAATTAATTTGAAGCTGAGGTTTTTTTTTTTAATTTTTTATAAAAATCGTTAGATTAATCTAAATCAAAATGAGGGAAAATCTGTGTAAATC
>NW_013952512.1:14543-17864 GCF_001266775.1 Austrofundulus limnaeus | reverse complement strand
CCAATAAGTTCTGAGCCTTCAACTCCTGCATCAGCTGCTCCAACTCCCGGTTCATGCTGTGTTTAGTCTGGTTCTGGTTCATCTGAGGAGGTTCTGCTTCCTCMTGGGCCGTTTCAACCTCCTCCTCCTGACAAACATCTTGCTGTGGGACTTCTGGAGGAACAAACAGACAAAGAAAGAAATGTTTAAGGACAAACAAACACAAAGAAGGAACTTCAGGGAGGAGTTTGCTGTTTATGGAGGTGGTGAGTCTTAAACCAGGGTTCACACGGGATGCGTTTTGAGCAGCAGAAGCAGCCAGTTTCCATGCAAAGTCTATGGTGGACGTGCGTCTAGGGGCAGCGCGGTGCGATGTGAAGCAGTAGATGCAGTTGAGCATTTTCCATGCATAGTGTGTCCCAAGCAGCCGACTCTCAAGTTTAAAAAATTGAACTTTTGCTGCTCAGCACGCCGTGCCAACCAATCAGAGAATCATTTTTCCACGTGACGGTTTCCTGAATGTTGCCCACTAACCTGAAACAGACAGACAGGAGCTCTTTAGCTGAAATCAACCATCTGCAGGTGGTGTTCTGGCAGGAGATATCAGCACCGATGTGGGTCAGCAGCTCGTTAAACTGACCATGTTGTTAAACTGGGCTTGAGACAAAAAAAATAGTTTGTCAGCTCGCAGCTCCTGGAGTGAAACTCACCGAACAGACTGCCTCTAAATTATCAGGTGAAATAATTATCTGGTGAGTGCAATATTAGCTTGCTCTCAGTAAATAAAGCAAAGCCATTTTCTTCATTTCATCCGCAATTAAAAAACCAGAAAAAAAAAAACACAAGACGCTCCTCTCTCTTCAGACGCGCGTCTATTCTTGTTCAGGTCTGAACGTAGCGCGTCTAACTTCAGGCACTGGGCGCGTTTTAGATGCTCAAAATGTGTTCGGTGTGAACCCGGCTTGAGGACGACGGGCTCACAACGTGCACCAATAAAAGCTGCTGAGTGAATCAAGCCGGGAAGACGTGGATCTGGGAGAGAAAGAGAACCTGCCACAGCGGAGTTTCAGGAGGAGATCAAGAACTCATTGACCTTCTTGTTGGGTGAGCTAACAAAGTTAGTTTCTCAGCTCGAAAGTCTGATTGGCCTGATAGAGGAGGTGAAGACGCTGAATGGTGGATGAAAGAATAACTGAACTGGAGAAAAGAGTGGACGATCTGGAACAGTATCCGAAAACAGAAGAATTAATTATAACTGGACTAAAGATGAAACGTCGATCCAACGCTCGAGTTGCTTCAAACGTGGTTACAGCAGAGGATGCTCTACAAGGTGAACTACAAACTATTGAACAAGTAGGGACTTTTTTTACACAGTAAAAAAATCAGTATTCAAAAATAAACCATATCTATCCGTCACACCTTGCCTCGCATCATAGAAAAGGATAAACCAGCAAATTTTTATCAGATTTGTCAGTAGAAAGAGGACTCTTAAGGCAAGTAAAAAATGCTGAAGGGAACAATCGTGTACATCAATGAGCATTTAACAAAAAAAAGTTAACATTGCACGAGAGGCAAGGTTATTAAGAAAATCAGAAACAAATTTCAGCAACTTGGACATGAAATGGAAATGTTTGGAATAAAGTAGAAGGATCGTAGGCTAAAATAATAAAAGAACTGAAGGAGTTAGATAAGTTCAGAAGGGGACAAATGAAAAAATAAGATGACTGAAAACTTTTATACAAAAGGAATTAAGATTTAGGTACAGTATATTGACAAATAAACAAGTGTATAATACGTATATACATTTAAAATATGAATACTTATGAAGACTCAAGAGTCTAAAATATATAATATGTACATTGTATGATGGATAGAATAGTTTTTCCTGTAATCAGTCTTATATTGAAGAGCATTCGTAGACTATTTTAATGAAGAGCTATTTAATGACAAAATAAAAATGGAGGTTTCTCTATCATTCATTTTAATAGTAGAAGACGTACAATTTCTTCTAAAATAACAGACTATTTAAAACAGTTAAACAAACGTTTTAGTATATTAGCTGTCTCAGAGACCTGGCTCAACTATGAGAATTAGGGATGCACAATATATCGGCATTAACATCGATATCGGACGATGTTGGTAATTTTTTAGAATATTGTTATCAGTTCATACTGTATAAGTAAAACTGGGCCAATATTAACATCTAATATTGATTTAAAAAATAAGATGAAAATAATTTTGATTTCCCACTTTTTAGCTTTAGCTTACGGTTACTTTTTAGCTTAGTGTTTCTGTTCTGGGAGGGGAAATGGTTGATCTTATCATGATAGTGATGATGACACAACAACACGAAACAGAAGTGGAGGCCTTCGTGTCCAGTTGTCCTCCTCCTACAATGCTGTTGTTGCAAGTATGACTCAGCCCCCTGTGAGCAAAAGCTATGAATCAGGGCCCCAATGATAGTGAGGTGATGGGGCACATGACCCTCTACAAACAAGAGAGACAATCAAAGCACTAACAACCTACTGTTTGGCTGATGGTCCTCTTTTGCATCTGACCAACCTGTTTGTCCACCATGTGGAGGCAGTGCTTATAAGGCGTAGCTCGTCTGTGCTGGCTCAATCTTTTGAACAGTGGTTGTTTTGTTTCCCCAATGTATGACTGATCATAGTCCTCCTGACACTTAACAGCATATACTACATTACTCTGTTTTTGCCGGGGAACTGGATCTTTGGGGTGAACTAATCTTTGTCGTAACGTGTTTTGGGGTTTGAAAGCCACTGGGACATCATGTTTCGAGAATAAACGTCTCAGTTTCTCTGAAACTCCCGCCACATTTGGAATGATGACTGGTTTAGGTCTGGGTTTAGGGTCTTCATTTTCAGCTGATTATTGGCTGGAATCCTGTTTGGGTTTCTTATCTGCTTTCAGAAACGCCCAGTTAGGATAACAGCACTGCTCCAGGGCCAGGGTTCTTTGTATTATTGTCATGTGATTTATGAGTGAGATGGCAGGACTTGGTTTCTCATACTGGAAAAGCATATTTTCAGCTGGACTAGTAAATAAAATTTTGACTACCAGGTGTGTGATATTTGACATATCTGCTTGGTTGGAAATTCAAATAATTAAGATGTGCCTTAGATGTGTGTCTGTTTGTGTAAGAAGTCTGTCTGGCAAAGATTATAACAGGTGCCTGCACTTTTTTGGGTGTCAATAATTTTGTTATTGCCTCCTTTGGAGGGTGTGTGTATTAAGCATAGGCCTGATTTGCAGGAGGGTTGGGGGGTTATGACCCCCACAAAAATTTTATCCAGTCAATATACCCCCCCCCCCCCCCCCCCC
>NW_013952512.1:10451-12452 GCF_001266775.1 Austrofundulus limnaeus | reverse complement strand
TCTCTCTCTCTCTCTCTCTCTCTCTCTCTCTCTCTCTCTCTCTCTCTCTCTCTCTCACACACACACACACACACACAGTGCCCCTCCCTCCCCCTGCTGTAGCTACGTAATGGGGGAGAGAGGCTTCAGAATCAGAGCAGCAGAGAGAGAGAATAGCACTGGGGGTCTCCTCCATGTGTCTCCCTCTTACAATAGTATTATTGCAAGAGTGACTCTTTCAACAATAGGTGAGAATCAGGGCACTAACAATCGKCTAATAGTCCACTTTTACATGTCAACACCAGTTTTGATCATAGTCAAACTTGTTTGTCAACCATGTGAAGGCACCAAGGTGCTGATAAAGCTGAAGAACTTCCTTGGAGGAGAGATTATGAAAACTAAAAAAAAACTCTTGTGACATACTGTGTTCAACTTTTTTTTAGATAATCCATGGTCTTACGGTATAATTCTTCAAGGAAAATTCATACATGTCAAGTTGTACGGATTGTCCATAATTCACACAGACTTTCCATCATTTTGCAGGTATATGAATTTATAGAGTAATCTCACTGATTTTTTTCAAGTTTTATGGATTTTTTGAATTTATTGAACATGTCAGAGCCTGTAGGACGTTAAAAAAAAACAATAAATGAGCATCTTCAAACCTGTTCTGCTGCTAGTAATGAGACTAGTAATAAGTTCTGCACTTCCTCAGTTAACCCTTCCTCCTGCGGTATCGAAATAAGCGATTCTAGCACAGTATTTACTTGGTATCGGATTGATGCCAAAATTCCCAGTATCGCCCACCCCTAATCGCAAGCAACTTTAAGGTGCATACCGCCACCTACTGTACACTACTTTACATCACTTAAATCCTATTTTTTTTTATTTTTGTATCATAGAGATAGCTAAATAAAGCTTTCCTTAATCTGTAAATATCCACTATGTTTCCTTCAGTTCCCAATATACCCTTTAAACTCCATTCCTGTCCTGTCCTCCTCCTTATACTTCTCAATCTCTCCCTTTTAGGCATGGGCGTTACTGCCATAGGCACTGGGTGGGACATGTCCCCCCACTTTCAATATCTGTGCCCTCTGCCCCCCAGCTTTTTCAGCCGTAGCAGAAAAAGAAGACCTTTTAAAAAATGTGTCTTCCTCACTTTTAAGATGGTGATTACGCCCGTGCTTTTAGGCTCATATGTTGTACAATACATCCACACGTGTTCAACATTTTCTTTTTCTCCACATCCTTCACATTTATCATTATCTGTCCTCCCAATTAAATATAAAATATCATTTAAATAGGTATGACCTACTCTTAATCTCATCATTATTTCTTCTCTTCTGTTTCACTAATATTTTTCACTAACACTGAATTTTGTCCTTCTGTGTCGAGGGCTCGAGCGTGTCAATCCATCCAGGTGTGGTGATAGTTCGACGCTTCGCTAGCACAGTGTTGCCAGATGGGAAATGTTGAATTATCGTATCAGCAGCTCAAAATTATCGCATTTTGAGGAAAATTATCGTACACACCCAAGTTACATTCTAGAGAGGCTCAAATTTACAAATGCATCCTGCTCAGCTCACAATGTGCTCTGTATTCAACAAACTGCACATTCTTTTGTTTATAATAAAGTTAAAAAGCACTGTTGGGTGTCTTTTTTTTTTTTAAAGCTTTGTTGTAAACAAGAACAAAACATGGAGTCTGGGGAAATGCTGCATTTAAAAAGAAATGTTAGACAAAATGACTAGAATAAAATGTAAATTATAGGCAAAGTTAAAATGAAATCAGGAAAAGAACAAATCATTGTAGTTTATTGTACTTTTGATTAGTCAATAAATAAATTGAGTGCAAACTGAGCAAATTTAATCTGCAAGCCTCCAAAATCAGTTTTTTTCTTTAAAAATTGTTCCTGGATGTTTATTAAATGTAAATGTTGCTTATACTCATCTTCTCAGTCCCACCTGTTCTTTTTGATTTTACAGTTATTATTTCTTTCACATACTGTAAGTACTATTATAT
>NW_013952512.1:6467-10441 GCF_001266775.1 Austrofundulus limnaeus | reverse complement strand
CCCTCCTTTCTATTGGCTATAGGGGCCGGCAAAGGGATCTCTTTTTAGCCATAGAAATGTTTTTATCAACATCCCATCATGGATCAGTTGCAGCAGCAGTATTCATTTCATGTCTGGATGTGATGGATGTCTACCTGCAGCAGGGAGAGACGCAGCGTGAAGAAGCCTCCTGTCGGTGCTCTGGGACCGGGGAGGAGGAGCTCTCAGCAGCACAATGGAGAAATGTGTTCACGGCAGAGTCTCTCAAAGTCTCAATAACACCAGAAAAAGAGTCGCTAGATTTTCACTAGTCACTTTTCTGCATAACAGTCTCTAGAGGATCTGAAAAGTCTGTAAATACAGCGAGGAAGTCGTTAAATCATCACCGCTGTGTTCCACAACCCGCCACCTCTCATGTCAGCGAGCAGCGCGTCGGGTCGATTACGTCACACATTGGAGCGGTCAAATTATCGTACATTATGGGATTTTTGGGATTATTGATTGTACATCGTACAGAGGGCAAAATTATCGTACAAATACGATAATTATCGTACACCTGGCAACACTGCGCTAGCATGTCTACCATGTGACCGATTCAGACCGATCTGTTCCAGAAGCACGGCCCGTACCGTCAGCTCATCTGCGCATGCGCTAAGAGCTATCAGCTGTTCATGAAGGAGGCTTGAGCGCATTTTTTTCGACCGCATGATTTTTTTAAACAGTTTTATATGTCTTACAAACATTTCAGAAGAACAAATCAAGAACAAACGAACAGAAAGAGGAGGAAAAAATAGAGTTACAGAATAAAGTTGCCTACTGCAGATGTTCAATTTTACAGCCTTCTTGTTTGAATCAGAGATTGCATTAAAATATAATTTTACATCCATTTGCAAAGAGATCAAAAAGTGGTTTTCTGTGCATTGTTTTTACTTTTATGAATATGAAATGTGGCCAGGAACAAAATCAGACTGATAATATATATAGTAGAAGGTCCTTAAATCTGTGATACCAAACAAAACATTTTCAAAATACAAAACGAATCACGTTTGGTTGAGTAAAATTTGTGAATTCATTTAAAAGAAAATTCTTTGACTTTATTGGTAAGAAAAAAAATCTGTGGAAGAGACCAGATTTTTACCCAGTTAAGGTTTTGTACAAAGGAGTTCCAAAAGGATACAGCAGATGTGGATGAAACTATATTTTCTTGAAATAAAGATCAGATTACAGAGTTTACCAACTGTAGAATGTCTCCTGTCAGGAGGACTCATGGACAGAAGAGAAGACAAATCAACATTTTTAAACATTAGAAAACCGGATGACATCAAATACTATATTGTCTTTGTGTGACAGGAAACGTGAACTGAGTAAGGAATTATAAGACCTTTTTTATTATTTTTGGATTGTTGTCTCTTGAGTCTAAAAAAATAAGCAGAGTTCTGCTCACCTTCCTCTAGCCATTGTCTGCATGATCTAACATATGCTCCTTCAGCTCTCCTTTTGTGAATCCAGTCCAGTCTGCGTCCCAGCAACTTCAACCTTTTCATTTATATCAAGAGAATATGCAGTTTTTGAAGAAAAACAATGTAATTATTTGAACTCCTTCATGCTCTTCTGAAGTTCTCTTTTTAGCTAAATATACTATGTTTTCTGAGAAATTTTGACACCTCATGTTCCCAATTCCCAATTCCTAAATGCAAAATACTTTGAAGCTTTGTTCCAATAATGTGTAATGAGACTTTCTATCTTCAGGCAAACCTCTTTATGTTTGAGAATGCTGCTGTTAAGTTTCCAATAGGAAATGCTTTGAAACACTTGTTAAAGATATATATGTGAATGACAACACTACTTCTGAATTAGCGCTGCCCACCACTGATGTTCAAAATTAGTACTTACAAGAAATGGATCAAAATCAGTTGTGAACTACATAAAATCTCCCACTGCTGGGGGGTGAAATTAAACTTTTTGTGTTTTTGTATTTCTGTTGAGTCAATGTGTGCCATTAAAACAAAGACAGAAGTGTTGACTTGCACTCCTGATTGCTTACTAATGTATTGTAACAGTAAGTATGTCATATTTACACAACAGATACATTGTTATTTATCTAAATTTATTAAGCAAAAGAAGAAATAAAGAAAAATACCCTGACATTTGCTTTGTGGATTGCTTACTAAAGCCTGTTACACCCTCACAAGGTGCAGTGCACCTTTTAACTGCAACAGAAAAAGGCATCAGGCTTTTCATGAACATTTTCAATGCAACAAATGTCTGTTCCCGACACAGAGTGTTGGTCTATGTAAAAAATGAATGTGGGGATATCGATCCATTGTGCCTCAGAAAACATATAATGGAGTCTCAATATGGCATGGACAACCATTACTTTGACCTCATCCAACTCCTGGTGAACAGTTACTGCACCATCAGGCAGAAACATGTTGCCAGATCACACACCTCACAGCTTAAAAAGAGTCTGTTTGTCAGAAACTGACTAAGCTCATTCTCTTCAAAGGCCAATAATTAAATACAGAAAAAAACACTAAAAAATACAGTAAAGTACAGAATAACTATGGACTTGCATCTATTTTACAAATGATTGTCAATCATATTGAACACAATTTTATTTTATTTTTAATTTTATTATTTTAGTTTATTGTGTATTTCTAAGCAATGTTTTCAAAATGATGCTTTAAGCCTTGGTTTTTGTATTGTATTTTGACAACGTAATATTAGTTTACTTTCTTTTACTTGTTTTGACTAAGTTGTTAATAAAAATAACATTTTTTAAGTTAAAATAATATGGTAAATTAAACTTTTTCTTCCAACTATCTGTGTGTGTAAATGTATTATAGAGTACATGTAAATCAGGGCTACTCTAAAAACAAAAACCTGTTAATCTGGTAAGTACTCAGCATTGTTTTACTTAATTTGAATAGCCCCATCCCTTTGTGTAGACTGTTTCAAGATGGCGTCGCGTTAGCATGTCTAGGCCCCAGCCTCTCTAGTGATTGGCTAGACCTTTCTCCATACAGGCGAGCCAGTTCCTGAATCAGTCACGTGGTACGACCCGCCAGCGTGGCTTCGAACGTCACTCCGTACGAGTGTCATCAACACACGCGCTCCATAAAAATCCTCCTGTTTTTTTTTTTTTACTCGGCACACGGTTCGAAGCCTCGACACAGAAGGACACATCTTACTGCACGCTCAAGCTGGTGGCACAACAGGGCTCTAGATTTTTGAGTTCGACAAACCGCCAAGACCTATATTCCTCCGAGCCACCCCATTGTTACCGGAATGCTAACATTAGCTAGCTGCTGTTGAGTTTCGTGACTTGTTAGCTTTGAGCTATGATGGAGGAGAAGCTGTAGGGAGTTTCTTTAAGACGTACTTCATCTGTTTGCTGTGCTCAACCTTTCGGAACCATTTGGGTTGTGCTGTGGACAAAAGAAGAGCCGTGAAATGTCTACAGGTACGTCTTGTTTCTCGTGTTTTTGTCTGAACCAGATCGTGATCAACACCATAGAAGTATTTAATACTAGATTATTATTATTCTGCACGATATTCGAAAATCTTGCAATGGACTATTTCGTTCGAAAATACCGTTTTGCTTCGCCTACCGGAAGCGGGGTGCAATGTTTGTGGGATTGTTTGGGTGCATACAAAAGACAAGTAAACAATTGTCGAAGTCGGCGTGATGGCATTATTTAGTCACGTGATTTCAACCTCCATTTTTTTATGGGGGAAAACTACAGCTGAAGGGAGCAGGAAACATGGTAATCTCATGGAAAAAACACCGCTGTACATTGTCGGTCTCATCTTTCTCTTAAACAGAAAAAAATGTAACCCCCCAGGCCTCCTTTTTAACTGAGGCTCAAAGTTATCTGACAAGAAGAAAAAAATATACAGGAAGAAGAAAATAAAAAGAGGCGAAATTTGAATGGAGATTGGCGGCAATGAAGAGCCGGTGAGAGCAGGACTTTATTAATTAGATCTGTGACTTT
>NW_013952512.1:0-6282 GCF_001266775.1 Austrofundulus limnaeus | reverse complement strand
TTTTTTTTTTTTTTTTTTTTTTTTTTTTTTTTTTTTACAAAAGTGGAGTCCTACTGCAACTTTTCACCATTTTTCCATTTTCCACACACAGGAACTCATCCTATTTTCCCCCAAACCAATATGTCAGCCTCCGTCTACAACATGGTCACGTGACAAAGTAGCCGGCTGTTCGACTTTGAGAATGGGACAGGTTATAAAAGTTTAAAGTTTGGATTGTTGCGCATTTTACAATGTTTATTTTAGTTTGTGAGACACCAGCTTCTAATCAGAAAAAGGACAAACTCGTCCAGAACTTTTACCTGCTCAAATGTTGGAATTAGTGCCTAAAATAGCAACATGGAAATGCAAAACAGAGGTAAGGTTATACTGCTGTGCAATATTTTTAACTCTTAATATAATGTAGTAATTACTATGGCACTATATTAAATATATTGCTAGAGAAAATCCCAGTATATAGTGATCGTATTAACATCATTTTGAGCAGTGGGCCTGGGTGATAAATGGGGATGGCTACCTTTGACATTTGAATCGATTCAGTACCAATATCCAGTGCCTGGGAATCAGTACCGGTACTTAATTGTACCAATTTTCGGTACTTTGTGTGTGTTTTTTTTTTAAATAAACTTTTATTTTTTTACATAATTCTCAATATATAAAATTAAATATCAAGACAACATCCAACTCTTTGTATTGTAACATCAGTTGTGTAACTTATTTCTTTAGAAAACAATAAGACTGTTTTGTCTCATTGCACAAATTAAAATCCAGCTCCACATATTTCTATTGATGTCATTTCCCCGTTAGAAAAAGTGTGTGATGGAGGTCCATGGAAGGCAAATATGTTTAAATATGTTTAAATCAAATAAGCAAAATAAAATAAATAAAAGTTATTCCAGCTACGTTTTGAGCATCCAAAACACGTCCAGCTCTTCAAGTTGGCTGCTTGTGCTCCTTCAGGTCAGACGTGTTCGGACTGTCGGGCAGCGCCTCTGTTGTTTTCCTCTGCCGGTCTCTGTTTAATGGCGGATGAAATAAAGAAAGTGACTGTACTTTATTTATTTTGAGCAAGCGAACGTTGTGCTCACAAGATAATTAATCCACCAGATAATTCAGAGGCGGTCTGTTTGGCAACTTTTACTCCTGGAGCTGCGAGCTGTGAGGTTCACTTTCAAGCTACATTCTGAGCTCTGTTTACTGAAGTGAACCAGCGGCTGCTTACTTCATTACGCTCTTGCGCGATTATTTATTTATTTATTTTTAAATGTATTTTCTGTTATTTTACCAGGCAAGTCCCATTGAGATCTCAGATCTCTTTTTCAAGGGAGGCCTGGGCCTGAAGGCAGCCTATTGTACATGTTTTGAGGGGTGGTGGAAACCGGAGTACCCGGAGAAAACCCACACAAGCACGAGGAGAACATGCAAACTCAGCACAGAAAGACCCCAGGTCCGAACCGGGTATCGAACCTAGGACCTTCTTGCTGTGGGGCGTCGGTGCTAAAAACTGAGCCGTCGTGCTGCATTCAGGATAAGCATGGAAAACTCACCACTCTTACGCCAATACGGTCGCAATGCTGCGTTCAGGACAAGCATGGAAAACTCACCACTCTTACGCCAATACGGTCGCAATGATGCGTTTAGATACCAAAACATGGTACCGTTTGATGTTACGTGAATAGGTTCTCGGTAGTACCGACAGAATTCAGTTGGTACTTAAAAAGTATCGAATTCGGTACCCATCCCTGGTGACGAACATATCTAAATATAATCTTGAAGCAATTTTATTAAATTCTGACTGAGTATAAAACGTCCTTCTTGGCCACACATCAAATTTGGCTTAAATATTAATTCAAAATATGTATTTTTGTTTTAACAGTGGTAAATACATTTGTTATTGTGATCTGTAGCTTTCTGTATGGTGAATATTATTTTAAATATCCTGATGCATCTCAATAGTCCAGGTAGAAAAAAATCAAAAAGAAAAACATAAGTAGGTCCTCTGGACGGGTTCTTTTTTAGTGAAAGCTTTGGTCTCTCCTCCAAGAGACGTCTTCAGTCTGATGAGTTTCAGGTGAACTCAGCCTTTATAACAGGGTATCCGCGGGGTTGTAAAAAGTATTAAAATGTAGTAAATCAAATAAGCAAAAATTAAAGCCATTAAAAAGTATTAAAAGGTAAAAAAAAAACGCCATCTGACGAGGTATTAATTTTTAAACAACTAGCGCACTTTCCCCATACTGGAATCTTATACGCTGCGTGAAAAGTAGATTTAACAAACCTTTCTCTGGCCCTATCTGAGACGCTGCTTTAACTTTAGACAAGCCTACTGGCCAATCAGAAATAGTGTGGGGGCGGGACTTAAGTGTCTCTAGTAGCAGAAGTTGGAGCGGTGTTTTAAATAAAATATATTTGTCAGGACACGTCTGAAAAAGAACAAGAGATGATATCAAAGCTAGATGATTGTTAAAAGTCAGAAAAGATGCAGAAGGATTACTGACTCCACCTGAGAGGAGCCGTGTGTCGGTGGATGCTAGCTTTAGCTAAAGTTAGCTGGACATGAGCAGAGCGGAGAGGAGCAAACAGGTGCAGCAGGTGAGGAGATTAAAGTGATGAATTTTATAAGAATGACCTGGGAGATAACATCAATCAAAGGGTGTGTGTTTACTGGAACAAAATGACACATTAACACTAAAACAGCTATATTTGTTTGAACAAAACAAAAATAAATTAAAGCTGTGTCAGATTTTTTTCATTGTTTTTCCCCAAAACTCTCAGGGAGGGCATTCTCTATGAAGAAGTCAGTTTTATGTGTTTGTAGATAAATATGAGCTAATTTAAATCCCACACTGTATTAAAAGGTTTTGGGAATTTGAGCTAAATTATTTATTTGGGATCAGACTTTATGTAATTGTAATACAGGATCACATGACAGTTTACAGTTCTCACGTAGATTCTGTAGATTTTGTTTGTTTAGTAAGTTTTTATTATTTTCAATCATAGTTTTTAATTGAAAGTATGTTTAGCTATAAGAAAGTTTATAAATTGTGATTTTTTTAAACATAAACATCTTATGCACGTTAATGCTTGGTGATAAAAGTTGACAGGAAAGGTAATTTTGCAGTTTTGTTCAATTTTAAAGGTGATATTTGAAAGCTATCATAGATAAACCCTCTGCTCAGTATGAAAAATTTGAAAACTGATTTTTTTTAAGAAGTTGATTAATGAATCCTTTACTGTTCTTTAGTAGTATGCTGGTATTGTCAATGTATACGCAGATATGTGGTGATTGTGAGGGTAAAACTGTAGTGGTGGTGGGGTTCATTCTCGTGTTCAACTAAAGTTTTAGTACATGTTTAAAAAAACAGATGGCCATACACAGATGCTATTTAGAGGATGGTTGTGTGACAGGCTATTTTGGTTCTGAGTTCCTGGGACATGCGAGAACAGACGACATGTTGCTTAGAGCACTGCTCTTCCTACACCTAATAATGAAAACATATTTTGTCTTGAATTTAGGGTTAAGTAACAAATAATTGTGTATAGGTCAGTGTTTCATTAAGGCAAAGAAATAACTACCGTATGTATCCAGTAACTTTAATAATAGGTTGAAGGGGGTTGTTGACACTTGAAGTTGTGTTGGTATTAAAAAACATTGGGATGGTGTTAAAAATGTATTAAAAGGTATTAAATTTAACTTCAGAATTTCTGTATATACCCTATATAAGCACTGCCTCTACATGGTGGACAATAGGGCTGAACGATTTTGGAAAATAATCTAATTACGATTTTTTTATCTATAAATTGTGATTGCGATTTAACATGCAATTATTTTTTATGTCTTAAGTATTTTTCAACAAACAGAAGCAATAAATCAGTCTGTTTTATTATACACAAGATTTATTTAAAGCAAAGATTACAAAAACGCAAAAAAATCTGTGGCTTTACCTTTTCACCATTTCTAATTGTTCTTGTTTCATAAAACATGATATTAAACATGTTATGTAAACTTCCTAAACACTGTGTGAACTTCACAGTACAGTTTATAAATAAGTAGAAAAAAAAGAAGCACTAGAGGGCTCTGAAAAGTCACTAAGTTAGCAACACTGCTCCGCTCGGCTCACTCTCAAATCACGTGACCAGTCAAATCGCAGCCTGTGCAGTTAGAAAATCTCGTTTTAACATATCGCAAGATTTATCGCAAATGCGATTAATCGTTCAGCCCTAGTGGACAAACAGGTTAGTCACATGCAAAAGAGGGCCATCACCTAACAATAGGCTTGATTAGCTCTATTTAGTCGCATGCAAAAGAGGGCCATCACCTAACAATAGGCTTGATTAGCTCTATTGTTCATAGAGGGTCATGTGCCCCATCACCTGACTATCTGACTATATACTGTATATATTGGGGCCCTGATTCACATCTTTTGCTCACAGGGGGCTGAGTCATACTTGCAATAACAGCATTGTAGGAGGAGGACAACTGGACATGGAGGCCTCCACCTCTGTTTAATGGTGGACAGTTTTTCTTCACAAAGATGGCTTCCTTTACTCCTCTCAAACCAGCGTTCCTCACTATCAAGGATCAGAACTTCTTCATTACTGAAAGAGTGACCGCTGGCCTGTAGATGAGTGTAAACTGCAGAGACCTGGCCTGACGATGTAGCTCGTCTGTGCTGGCTCATTCTTTTGAACAGTGGCTGTTTTGTTTCTCCGACGTGTAACTGAACTAACCTCTTTGTCCACCATGTGGAGGCAGTGTTTATAAGGCTGAGTTCAGAAACTCATCAGACTGAAGAAGTCTCTTGGAGGGGAGACGAAACATTTCACTAAAGAAGAACCCATCCAGTGGACCTACTTATTTTTTTCTTTTTGATTATTTTAAATAAATAAAGTGTACACCATTATATGGTCAAGTTTTTTAGATAGTCCATACCTATATTTGTAATATTAAGTGGTCAAAATGATTTGTAGTCAGGAA
Organism: Austrofundulus limnaeus; assembly: GCF_001266775.1. NCBI lineage: Eukaryota > Metazoa > Chordata > Actinopteri > Cyprinodontiformes > Rivulidae > Austrofundulus > Austrofundulus limnaeus. The sequence continues at coordinate 1,307 of NW_013952512.1, read as the reverse complement.
ATGATACATTGCTGTAAACCACGTCAACATATTTAGCGCAAGATCTACTAGACCGAGTGGTGACAATCTTGTGTTTTCATTATTCTATATATTTAAACTTGTTTTCATGTATCTGTGATCATTGTTGCACATATACACATGTAAAACACAGTACACCACCCATTTTCAATCATTTAATTCACACACCGGATGCCCCCAAACTGGACTATGATGCTTTGCGCTAGGCAAAGATGGCTGTATATCCGCAAAATAGTCTATGGCAATATTTGTAAATATTGCCATGATATCAGGTGCGACATGTCTTATTTTTCTCAGTTTCTAATCTATATGCCATACTCTGTGACTTTTAGCATTTTTGGCAATATTGTGGATGGCTGTGTGAGCTTGCTCCTGTACGTCTCTGTCCTACCAGCTAAATATTGCATCAATATCAAAAATACAACTTTAAAACTCTCCAAATACATAATTAGCAATTGGTGCACTTCAAGCTGCCCTTTGCAATATGCACTGTATATTGCGCACATTGCGATGACGATATGTTTGCAATATATGGTGAAGCCCTGCTAGATTATTATGACCCCCGCACGTGAAGCGTAAGCGGGAGTCATGTTTTCATACTGTTTTTTTTTTTCCTCCGGAGATATTTGGTCAACCGTAGCCCAAAAACGTCTTTACCAATCAACATGAAATTTGGCAGGACTGTAGATGACTCTGACCTACACTGCACCAGCCAACGGTTTTACGATAGACCCCATATTTGAGGAGGGGGCTTCTTTCAAAGTAGGGGTGTCAGGACATGCAAAATCACTTATAACTCAGAAACTGTTCAACATAGAAGCTTCAGATTTCTTTTGTTGTTTAGCTCTAATGAAGCTCTATCCATCAGGCCCACCAATCAGTGCCCCCCACCCCCCGGACCCCCAATTTATCTGAAAAAGGGGGTGTCTGGACATACAAAAATGCTTATAACTCAGAAACCGTTCAATATAGGAGCTTCAGATTTCTTTTGTTGTTTAGCTCTCATGAAGCTCTATCCATCAGGCCCACCAATCAGTGCCCCCCACCCCCCGGACCCCCAATTTATCTGAAAAAGGGGTGTCTGACATGCAAAAATGCTTATAACTCAGAAACTGTTCAACATAGGAGCGTAGGATTTTTTTGGTGATTTAGCTCTGATGAAGCTCCATCCATCAGACCCACCAATCAGTGCTCACCCCCTCCCCCACCCCACCTCCCGGACCCCCAATTTATCTGAAAAAGGGGTGTCTGACATGCAAAAATGCTTATAACTCAGAAACTGTTCAACA
>NW_013952511.1:1672377-1683906 GCF_001266775.1 Austrofundulus limnaeus | reverse complement strand
GATGTGCAGCCGACAAATCTGCGGCAACTGTGTGATGCCATCATGTCAATATGGACCAAAATCTCTGAGGAATGCTTCCAGCACCTTGTTGATTCTATGCCACGAAGAATTGAGGCAGTTCTGAAGGCAAAATGGGGTCCAACCCGTTACTAGCGTGGTGTACCTAATAAAGTGGCCGGTGAGTGTATGCTCCCCTACTGGACGTCAAACTTGCAGTTATGGCGGGTGTCTGAGCTGCACTTCAAACTGCTGGACCACAGACACCACCCATATTGTTTTCAATGAACATGTTTTTATTTAGATGTTAAATACCATCTTTAGCTGTGTTAGAAACGTAAGCAGCAGTTAGCATTAGCTAATTAGAATGACGTCATCACCCTGACAAATGTCATTCTATTTAGCTAAAATCGTTCAAATAGCTGCCGCTGCTAGCGACTGCTAGAGATGGTATTTAATACAGTATATAAATTCAAAATGTGTACAAAAAAACATTAATGGTACCTGCGGTCCAGTAGTTTGAAGCTGGGACATGTAAAACCTAAATGTCAGTGGAAAATTTTTAACACTCATAAATAATGAAAAATATGTTTGTGCATTTTTTTTTTAATATTTCATTTTACAATTGGCGCCCCATACCAAAAAGCAACAGAAAGTAAACTCGGAGTTTAAAGATGGTGAAATGAAGAGAAGAGGAACCTGGTCCCTCTGTCACTGTGACCGCTGAAAAACAATGACATTTGTGTTTTTTGTGCCTCAAGCAGCCCCAGGCAGGCTGCTTGCTAAAACACAGCCATGTGTGCAGCAAAGCCTGGAGGTGACACCTGGCCTTTAGAAAGCCGAGACGTTGTGTTTGTGCGCTCAGCAGCACAGTCGCTGTTCATCAGCAGAAGGAGCGAGACGCACACAGACGAGTGTCCCCCAGAGGAGCTGGACAGCCTGTCTGCACCTACTCACAGCTGACTTCTGTCGACTTAAAAGGGATACGATTTTTTTAAGTGGGGTTCTGTGGGAAAAAATATAACAATTATCTAACCTGCTGAAGATAGATCTTTGAAGGATCTCAAGGCCTTGTCCTCAGTGACGAGGGTGTTGCTTCGGTCATTCGTGGTGAAGAATTGAGTCAAAAGGCAAAGCTCCCAGCTTTCGTCTGGGTTTCAGTCCTCTCCTGTGGTCACTGTGGATCATGACCAAGAGAACGAGATCCTTGATAAAAGCYTTCAAATGAGCTTTCTTTGCAGGGTGGTCAGACTCAGCCTTACAGATAAAGCGAGGAGCTCCATCATCCAGGGAAGCTCGTAGTAGAGCTGCTGCTCCTCTGCATTGAAAGGAGTCAACTGAGGTGGTTCGTCTTATAAGGTTGCCTCTGTTAGGAGATATTTCAGACATGTCCCACAGGAACGAGACCAGAGCAGACCCAGAACTCATTGGAGGGATTATTTATCTTCTTTGGCCCCAGGAATGCTTTGGGAGCTGCAGAGTGTCACCAAGGACATTTGAGGTTATAAGGCCCAGTCAGGCTAGCCATTTGCTCATAGTTTTCTAATATTAGTTGTTTGATATTCTCACAGAACCCCACTATTTGAATTATTTTAAAGTTAGAATCTCTACCAGTATTTTCTTTTATTTTTAAACTAGTAAAAACTATATACAAGAATAGAAAAAAGATATAAAAGGTTTAACCTGACTGAAACTTCACGACATTTAAGTTTTTTCATTTTTCTTTTTATTTATGTATTTTCTATAGTGTTGGACATTGTATGATTTTTCTTAAAAAGGTACAAGAGCTTTGAATTTGTGCTCTTTTAGTTTTGACCATTTAACACAGCAGTGGTGGATCTAGGATTTTTCAGTGTAAGGGGCCACAATATTCACATTGGGGCCAAGTATTTGTTCAACACCCTTGCTCACAATTTCCCAGTTTTTGTAAGTTTTATACGTTTAATCAGTCACACATGTTCAAAACACTTGTAAAAGCTTGCACAGTAAATTCTCCTTACCAATTTTACAGGATTTTTTTACTGTACATAAATAAAATACTCTCAAACACACATGTAAGAAAATCTAGCCATTGCTGTCAGTAAAAAAAACTTTCCTACAGGATTGTACAAATTGAAAAAAAAAAAAAAAAAGACGTCTGTAAGCTTGCTCCATGGTTTTCCTATTTGACTCACTGGCGCCACCAGTGGTTGGAAGTGGAACTGCAGCCACCATCTTGGGCAAGGACAGATGAGTGAAAGGACAGGGACACTTCAGGAGGTTAATCAGATTTCAGATGGGGCCAATGCCCTTGTGGCCCCGCCCCTAGAACCACCTCTGCACATCAGTGAGACGTAGGATTCAGTTTTGCTCTGTGGGATCGAAAACCTTGGATCAATCCAAAGCTGCTGCCTCAAACCACACCAGGACTACTTTAAATGGAACGATATTATCGTTTGAAAAAATATATAATTTAACTACCCCAAACTCAGCCTTACTAATGTCACAAGCCATTTGAAGTGGAAAAGTTTGGGAAAGCCAAACCATGACCAAATTTATCCAATAAGAAGAGCAGCAACGCCACCCAGTGGTCATTTGTAACTACTGCACAATTTGAAAAAACCTGAAAATATGAAACCATCCAAGGCAGCAGTCTGTACCACCCCATCAGTCACCTGTCCCCTTCCTTCTATATGACACAACACTTACTTGGGAGTGGGGGAACATAAATACTAAATACAAGATTTAAAAAGTTCATATCAAGCCTTTTATTTGGTATTCATATTAATAGATTTATACAGTATATATATTGATATATATATATGTAACATGTGCCACTGCAAAAATCACAAACTTAACTTTTTTTTCCTAAAAAGAATAAAAAGGTAAACCATAACTGCTTTATGTCAGAATAGTCCTGTGAAGTGCTTGTAATGAATGACTGGAATGATGAGGTTAATTTAATGAAAAATCTGTAATAATAACAACAACAATAATAATAATAACAATAACAATAATAATAATAATAATAATAATAATCTACTGAAACAAATGACAGGCAACTGAGAACTACAGTGGCAGCATGGACCCTTAGTGTCAAACTTAAGAAAAGACAACACACACACGTAATTGTGCATACAGGCAGTTCATGAACATACAAACAGGAAGAAAAGTTAATCAGAAAAGCAGAAACCCTCATGTTACTTTTATCCATTACAGAACAAAAGAACTCATGCATGCTCTGAAAACCTAAAAAAATAAAATAAAATAAATCTCTTTCAAACCACATACAGACACACTGAAAACACAGTCATGTACCAAAAATCCTGTTACAGAGCTAACCCACCCCCTAATAATGCTTGCACAGTTGTGGCACATGCACGTACGCACGCACGCACACACACACACACACACACACACACACACACACTGAAAGTGAGGACCTCTGTGCATGTACAGAAAAGAAAATTAAAAATCAAATCTACAATGCCATATTCGAAACAGAAAAAGGATAACCATGGAGGAGAAAGTGCTGCACAAACATTTAAGGTAATGCTGATTGTGTGTGTTTGTGTGTGTGCACAGATGTGCGTTAATTCACGAGGAGCAGGCAGTGCTGGACGTGTTTGACAGACAGCAGGGAGAGGATGGCTCCCTCCTGTGGTCACTCTGAGTCTCTCTGGACCTCCGAGGCATCGGCTCGACAAATGGGACACGTCCTGTTGGCCTGAGGACGGACAGAAGATAAATTAGCTTTTAGAGCCGATTCCCATCAGAAGACACATTTTAACAAAGATGCTCCAAATATAAACGAGAGCAGGACGTCAACAAAGCGTTTCCTGGATTATCTGAACTGATTTGACTGTTTGGTCGAGTGGTCATGACCCAGGTCAGGGATCAAGAAGCTGACGTCTCATCAAAACGTGTTATGATTGAACAGAAATCACATACAGCTAATTTAGATGGTTTGTTTTCTGGAGGAGGTTGTTTCATAATTTGGTGACRAATAGCGAGTTTTAGAACATTTGCACAAATCTCCTGCCAGGTAAATAATCTGGCAAAACCTGAAAAGGAAAATGTTTTGCCTTTTAAAAGAACCAAAACCTGTTGACTGACTCCACATACAGCATGTTGTGAATACCTGCTCAGAGGTTTCAATCTGCAAAACAATCAAATCAAAAAAAAAAAACGTGAACAAAACACAGAATCTCTGTCCAGAAAGCGTACACCCATCAACCACACTTACAGTCTAAAAAAAGGTGAATTATTTGTAGTAAAAACAGAAAATGTCTGATTGGCAGGACACAGCGTCTCTAGTCGGTGCTCACTCACCCTAAGCCACTTGTCGACACACTTCCCGTGGAACTCGTGGCTGCAGGGCAGGACTCGCAGCAGTTGTCGAGGCTCAAAATCACTCATACACACCACGCACCTGCAACCAGACAGGTGTGTTAGCATCACGTGCAGCAACACGAAAACCTATTGTGTAAACACACTTGTTTGTTTTTTTTCCAGCAGAACCAATGAGGCATTCAGGTGATTTCTTGACCTGTAACAGACTTTCACAACATTTAGGGACAATACTTAGATTAACATTATTTATGGGCTATATCTAGAAGAAAACATGTTTAGTAAATAGTTTTTGTAAAACAGAAGCGTCTTAGTTGTCTTAAAGTGGTTAGGCAAATAAACTTAAGTTAAATGCTTCAAATCTTGACAAAAAATAATAAAAAAAAAAAGCTAGGGCTGTGAAATTAATTGAGTTAACTCTGAATAATTTTAGTGCTGCATGGGCATACYTTAAAATTTTTAATCACGATAATAATTTACAATCACTTTACTTTGGCTGAATATGTAGGTTTGTATATTTCAATGCACTCAGTGCATGCCAGGTCATGTTTGTAAATGACAAGTGGTTCTCAAACAGTTTACCTGGATAAATAAAGGTTAAATAAATAAAATAAAAAAACTCAGTTTGTAACACATTATGTACAGGTTTTTTTTTTTCTTTTTGTCTTCTTATGGCTTATTTTATTTTATTTATTTATGTTTTGCTGACAACTGTGACCTTAGTTTCTATCTTTCATTCCTCATGTTCTCATTTGAAATGAAAATCCTTGAACTCTTGATTTAACCTCATTATTCTGCACAAAATTTAACTGACTCAAATATGTTTGGAGCATTTTTAGGTCCTGTTTTATATTCAAAAAAATCATGTCTAAGCATCAATTTTGTTTTCTAAATAAAAACATTAAAAACTCAATAACTCAAGTAATTTATTTTATCAATATGCAATAGCATATTAAATTTAAAATGAATCACGATTAATTCACAGCTACTTTGAGATTAATCAGATTAAAAATATTAATCATTTGACAGCCCTAAAAAAAAAAAAAAAACAAAGAAAACTCACAGTGTTTGTTCAGACTGGTGATTATTTGGATTAAATCGATAAGAAGGAAGCTGTTCGATGTCTCCCTTGGTCAGTCCTCGAAGTTTGGCCTCTCCCAGGCGCTCAGCGAGGTTCAGGAGGGCCTTTAGATAGAAAATGTCACCAACAGCATACGAATGAGACACCTGCCTCCTGTGAGCGTATACACAAGTTAATAAAATGGACAGCAGCCAAACCTCGTAGTTCTCTACCTCTCCATCGTCTACGTCCAGCTCCAGGCTGATAGCAGGACCTGTGGGCTGGACTGGCAGCATTGATCTACGCAGAGAGATTTGAAAAGCTTTAAGAAGTCATTTTCCTAAATCATTATTCATTCACAAAGATAAATATTACAGAAATTTTTAATTTTTTTTATCTAAATCATCAATATAAGAGTCTCTCATAAATTATAACAAGAGTGCATATTTCAGAAATAGACATTATTCAACATTTAAATTCAGTATAAATTGTTTCAGTGAGTGAGTTTCCCAGTCTACCTACAGGAAGTAAGGCAAGAGGCTGGGGTGGTAAGGCGAGGGTGGAAGCTGTTGTGAACGATAACGCCGCCCCGGGAGACGCCGAGGAATGAAGTTTGGATAGGACTGGAAGGGAAGCGTGATGATAAAAACACGTCAGGATGAGAGCACAGAAATTAAAATATGGACACCCCGCTGAAGTTTTGGACGACGATTCGTTTCCAAGCATCCAGACTTTCTCGTAAAAAGGTCGTAGTCAGCAGTTTGTTAAACTTTAGCTGCTTTTCGCTCCTTTTTCTGTCCAGTTCTTGTACCTGACAGCAGGATGTGGAGTGTGCAGGAAAGAAAAACAAGTCTCAGGCATTAGAACTAATGGGAAGGAGATGAACGGTATCTGAAAGTCATATTTAGGAAAAACAGCAACGACCTGACAGATACATGAAGGATGTATCATCCTAACACTCCGTGCCGAATTTAGAGCTAATAGTTGTTTTGAATCACGTCACTGGAGCTAAAATGCCATTTTATATTTGTCAAACTGTGTTGTCGTTTGTATTTTTCATAGTTTTACCTAAAGAAATGGGAATAAATGTACTTTAGTTGCAGGCTGCTGGCAACGCAGTCTCTGAAAATTCAATTTACGGTTAGTTCTTTGCCAAGTTTTCTTTTATGTGTTGACAACATTGGTTCATCTTTTTGAGTCCAGGAGGTTTTTTTATGCCTGAAAGTTTTAGGTCTGAATTGGGCAGCATAGAACCTCCTTTGACAATGGTCTGGACCACAAAAACTGATTGAAAAGCAACAAAAGTCTAATGAAAAAAAAACTGAAAGACCTTCAAAACGTCCAAAGACTTATTGATCAAAACAAATTCAAAAAGATGATTAAGTCTGGCTGCTTGGAAGCAAAACTTGATGGATAACTTGTAACGTTTAATCTGTGTGTGTTTTCAATGCTCACGACTCCGAAGAACTCCTGAGGCAGAGGATCATGGGAGAGGAAGTGGAGCTGTGTGGAGTGAGGGGTGAGGGCTGGGTGTGCAGCAGGAGAATAATGGAGCCCAGCACCCAGAGACAAGTGCTCTCCAAGCAGCTCGACGTCGTTCTCTATCCTCTGTAAAGGCTGAGGAGACGAGAGACAAGAGTGAGAAAACAAAAATGTTTTTTCAGTTGATATTTATCATTATCAAACATAACAAAAAAGCAAAATGAACAAAAGAAAATTTGTAATTCTCAGTTCAGTCATTTTCTGCTACAATAATAGTTTCTAGGTTTATGTTAGGACACAGGTCAAACTCAAGGTCTGTGGGTCAAATGTGGCCAGCCACGGGATTTCCTGTGACCGGCGAGAGCTTCAAAGATGCATTAATGTCTTAAAATACACATACAGTATGCTGCTTTAAAGCCAGCATTGACCATAAACTACATCTCCCATAATGCATGTTGATTATTTTACCCACAAAATGACAACATCCCACCTCTAGGTGGAGGTGCACAGGGTTCAAAAGTAGATAATAGTAGCCGGTGAAATTTGCTGTATAAAATCTCAATTTCACTACATTTTCAATTATTTTTGCTTTTGGCCCAGCTTTGCTCAGAAGTAGGAATTTCCCATTTACAAGTCGTAAATGTCAACTGGAATGCTCCTCCTGTGGGAATTTTGTCACAAAGTGGGAGAGTTCAGAATCAAAAATGGAAGCTACTCACCACAACTCAGCAGTGAGTAAAACGCTTACTTTCAGTAGTATTTCTGTATTATTTTTAGTCCTTCATACGCGTAGTACTTTTCAGTGTTTATAAGAGGTGGTGTTAAAATGCTGGTTTTATGCAGGAAATACCACGTAGAGCTCAGTGTTTGTTAGCGGTGCTCGGCCATAGCAACAAGATGATCCACTTGAAGTTTAGTGTTTAGTCAAAGTTAAAAATGAAACATCAAACATTTATTACAACTGGCCCTTTGAGAGGCACCATGATGCTGATGTGGCCCTCAGTGAAAATGAGRTTGACACTGTCGCATTAGGAGCAGATATGTTAAAATTGTCTCTCCTAACACGAGTTCAAGCACCGGCAACTCACTATATATTCAAGATGTGTTTAGTTTAGAGTGTGAGGAACCAGAATGCTTTTACCAAATATGTCTAAAAGTTTTTTGAAAAAGTATAATGGACTTAAAGTCTTAATCTTAAATTGTAATCCTTGTATTAATGATTTCTGAACAGATGTTTAGCATGAAGAACTGTTTTTGCTGATGTACTTTGTGACTGTGTACAGAGACTGTAATTACAATTGATTGCTATTGTCTTTTATGACCTTATACAGTAATTGTGTCTAGAACTTTTATGGATTATTGCTGTATGTTTTGATTTTAGATTTTATTTTGTTGTTCAGGGACTACAGAAGAAGTTAGCTTAAGCTAAATCTGSTGCAAAGCATCTTTTCAATGTTGTATTTGTACATTGTCCCTGTTTTAAATAAAGGAATTCTAAAGTAACTTGTTTTTTAACCCCACAAATATACAAGGGGTGGCTCCTCTTACAGACTGTATGATAAAAGATCAAACAAATGGGAGTAACATATGCAACACATCAGCAAGAGTGCAATTTAAGAGCAAAAAAACAACATTTTCTCTTCATTGTACATTTAAAACCAAATTTACATCTGACAAACTGGAGCTAATTATGAACCCTCGCAGAGCACAGCTGTAACAGAAAACAAGTTATTTGATCCTAATTAGCACATTTTTCATCACTCTGTCAAAATATGTCATGTACGATTAGCTGATTTCTGCAGAAATCATAAAGTCAGCACAAATAAATGATAATTAAATAAGAGTCCAGTTGGTCTTCAATAACTGGCCAGTCAAATTGATTCACTTCATCTTTAGACTTGAAACAGCCACACCTGACACCCGATCAGCTCCAGGTTTAACAATGTAATTTGCTTGACGTCCTACTCACCGATCGCGCCTGCTGAGCTGGGTAAGGTCCAAACTGTGCAGGCTGCGGCAGGTGAGGCGGGTGGTGAGGGAGGTGCGTGGGAGGATGGGCGAGGTGGGGAGGGGGAATCAAGAAGGCCGGGTCACTGGAAAGCAATGACGGGAACGCGTAGGGCATGGGCAAATGCTGGACAGAACACGTCTGGATAACCTGGCAGAGAGAATATAGAAATAATAAAAATGTTATTTAAAAAAAGATATTTAAAAAGACGACTACTTCAGAAACTTTTAGGGAGAACTAGGTAAAAACAATCACACTCACAGGAGGAGGAACGCTGCAGATGGGATAATGCTGCCCGCTGAAAACCACCGAGCATGCTGGGATCTGATGTGGGGCGGAGCGAGGGGGCAGGCCCGGCGGCGCGCCCGGAGGAGAGACGGGGTACGATACTGGAATTGAACCCTGAAAACGAAGAGCGAACGTGCAGTTTACAACTTGGATCAGAATTGAAGCAGACTCTCTAAAAGGAGAAGAGCCAAAAGAACAATCCCTGAAGTGTTTGACTAAACTGGATGTAAGCTCTAAAATTTTTTTTAAAAAATGAACAATTGTTCCAAAAAAACAAAGCAACACAGAGGATTATTCAACAAACACCCCTGCACCCACGCTGATAAACCCACCGGATCCTGAATGTCCAGGATGCCACTGCTCTGCTGATGGGGCGGGTGGGGGTGCGGGTGCTGTGGGTGAGGGGACCCGGGGTGCAGAAGCCTGGGAGATAGGTTCGGRGGCGGGTTAAAAGGCCTCGGAGAGGGATTTGGGGCGTGGTAACCCGGGCGCTCTTCGGGACCGGAGCCCAGCCCCCGAGGAGGCAGCTGGCTGAAGGGGGGGTAACCCTGAGGAGGAGCTGGGTGGCGGTAGTTCTCGTCCTGATGGCCCAGGGCCGGGCCGTGGTGGGGGTGAGGGTGGTGGAGACCTGTGGGTGGGTGATGGTGGTGGTTGTTGTTGTTGTTGTTGCTGTTGTAGTGGTGGTGATGGCGAGTCAGGCGGTCTCGTCGGCCACGCTGACGTCTCATTGGAGGGCTGAGGCGAAATTAGGACAAATTACAGAAGTTAAGGGTCATGTTAATACATTTTTTTTTAAATCCGGTTAAACTGTTAATGTTTAAAGTGAAACATTATGGTTGATTAAAGTAAAAATTATAACAAGTGATAAAAACAAAGCAGGAAAAAAAATTATGGGATGTGATTAAATACTTAAATAAAAAACAAACAAATAAGCTGGTAAAAGGTGATTTAAAACCTTAAAACAGGATTGAAGTGCATCTGACATCAAATTTTAGTAATAAATATTAATTCATTTTTGGAAAGATAACATCGATAACATATTGCAAAACAAATTTTATGCTGTTGAGATTAACAGTTGTTGAGATATTTGCATGTGAAGTAACAGGAAGTGATGTCAAAGGGGAATGTCTGTGAACAGAGCGTTGTTACAACAGCCAACAACTCAGAGTGTAGAGAAGAATCTGATGTTTCTTTCATTTTGAGTCACCTTCAGTGGGAGATGACGAAGAATCAGAGTTCAAACAACAATGTTTCAATAAAGAAAGACCAGTTTTCTTTCTTAAAGAGTTCCCCTTTGATGTCACTTCCTGTTACATGTTGGCTGAGCCAAGTTCAGAAGAAAAATGCCAGTTATGTGACAAAATAGGTAAAATTATGTGTAATATGTTAAGTTTCTTAAATATAAAGATGTTTTCTTTGATTTTTTATATTTGAAAAAATATGCATGTCACAGGCACTTTAACATCCATTACTGTAGAAAAGCTTTAAACCATCCCCATGTTTTACACTTTTTTTAAAGACCACGGGGGATTCTGTAATTATTTAAAGTCATCTGGATAAACAGTTCTCCAGAGTTTTTCCTTTTGACAAGGGCTGTTTTTTCCATCTATATTCAGTCAGCTCTTGCTCCTGATAATAGCAGTAATTAGTTTGAAGAATTAATTACGACTAATTAAATAATTATTCATTAAAACAACTGTTTTGCTGCCACTAATATACCTGCGGCGGTTTCTAACAGGCGTGTGGCATCTCTCTGGCATGTAGTGGGGGTGTGGTCTGCGATTAGGAGGCAGCTCCCATGGTCGGATGGGAGAGGAAGGAGTGGACGGAGGGGCGGAGCTTAGATCCAACATGGATTGCTGGGAAAGGCGCTGCCGCTTCGGGCTGGGGCTGTCCTCCAGCTGCATTAAAAAAAAAAAAAAAGGAGTGTGCATGACAGAGTTAACAAAGAAACTCAAATTCTATTCAAACCAGGCAGAGAGAACAGGAAGTGATCATCTTTCATCCTTACTTTGTCCCGATCCTCACTGCACACATTATCTGGGTGAAAATGCAACACACCTCCTGCAGGCCAGAGAATAAATAAAAGCATAATCAGATAAAACAGAGCTGAGGAAAAACATCAACAACACACGATATGTGGACATGCATTTGCTCAGCTAACAAAAAACAGAACACTAAACACAGGTGGCTGGCTTTGATTTCATCTCCCACACTTAAAAAAACACACATACACTTTAATTTTTAAACGTTTCACTAGATTCATCATGGGAACAAAAATGTGCTTCTGACAACATAGATTGTTCCAGTCCCGGGATCATCAGGAGTTGCTTTCTTAAAAAAAAAAAAAGTGTGTGTGTGTGTG
>NW_013952511.1:1669856-1671377 GCF_001266775.1 Austrofundulus limnaeus | reverse complement strand
CTCAGTGTACCAGCGGCCCTGCCTCAGTCACAAGGTCTGAGCTCCACTTGTGGGCCGTGAACGCCTCACCTCCTCTCTCCTCCTCAGTGAGTCCCAGCTGAGCTCCGTCCTCTCCTCTCCTCTCCTCTCTGCTCTGTCCCGTCTTGTTGTTGTTGTTGTTGTTGTTGTTGTTGTTGTTGTTGTTGTTGTTGTTGTTGCTGTTTTCGCCCCTCCGAGTCCTCTCCGTTCCGGTGGATTCATGCTCAGCTCTCGCCCTCCTCGGTCGCCATGCAGAACAACCACCATAAGGAGCACCTCTACAAGATCCTTGTGATAGGGGACCTGGGGGTCGGGAAGACCAGCATCATCAAGCGCTACGTCCACCACAACTTCAGCCCCAACTACCGCGCTACCATCGGGGTGGACTTCGCCCTCAAAGTCCTGAACTGGGACCAGGAGACGGTGCGCCTGCAGCTGTGGGACATCGCGGGTAAGGGGCCAACTTTTACGCACGGCGCACACCGAGCGTACCCGTTTGGTGAAAAAATAAATATATATATATATTTTTTTTTTACAGAGAACTGATTTCATTTTAAGCCGCAAAGATGTGTTCATATAAGAAGTGAAATGCAGTGAGAGTTAATATGTTTGAAACAAACTGTTGTCTTGAAAAGCAGCTCAGTAAATCCACCTTTCAACCACAAAAGCTGTTTCAAACAGTTAAAAAATCAAACACTTTATTTTAATTTACCAACTTTTAAACTAAAACCAAAGTTATTTTTGAGTATTATCTGACATGTATTGATTCAAGAGATTAAATAATCCCCAAATCTCCACCACTTTCCTGCATATATAAGGTAAATTTTTATTTCTCTCCAAATGGAATGGTTTTCAGCTTAATGGTTAATCCCTTCATGCATAATAGAACAGAGTAGTGTGATGCCAGATCACATGGTAACACACTCCTACAGGTTCAACTACTGTAAAAAATGTAGATATAAAATGAGCCATAAAAAAGGCTTTAATAAAATGGCTCCTGTTTTTATGGATCTCAGGATGAATGTGGAGCTGCTGATCCTTAGGGCCCAAAACCAGAACAGCTGCCATTCTACACCTGCATTACAAGTTTTTGCACCGTTTCAATGTGTATCTTTAAATGTTATATATGTTTATATGTTATGGACAAATTGAGTTTTTTTTTGTTTGATTTATTATTATTTTTAATTAATTGTTCCTTTGAACACTTTAGTGCGTACTGCTTTAATTACCTTTGGTGCCTGTTGTGAGAAATAATGCTGCCTTTTGAGTGGAACGCCGCTGGGCGAGATGACAACGCTGAAGGCTACAGAGGCCTCATGTCACATGAGAGTCGGCTGAGGTTTAGAAGAATCCTCTGACCTGCTGTGCTCTCTCTCTCTCTCTCTCTCTCTCTCTCTCTCTCTCTCTCTGTGTGTGTGTGTGTGTGTGTAGAGAGAGAGAGAGAGAGAGAGAGAGAGAGAGAGACCAGCCGTACTTCCTGCACAGCGGGAGGGGAGGAGGGGA
>NW_013952511.1:1663471-1668856 GCF_001266775.1 Austrofundulus limnaeus | reverse complement strand
TGTGTGTGTGTGTGTGTGTGTGTGTGTGTGTGTGTGTGTGTGTGTGTGTGTATCAGGAGGAGGGAAATGTAGACGTTGCAAGCTTGTAAAGGTGATAAAATGAGTAAATCACATGGCTCGCTGGTTACACACTTTTTATCACAAACACACACACATTAAAACTGAAAAACACATTTTGAAAGTCCTTGTTTTATATTTTTCCATGTGTTTTAGGTCAGGAGAGGTTCGGCAACATGACCCGTGTGTATTACCGTGAAGCCATGGGAGCCTTCATCGTGTTCGATGTGACGCGGCCCGCCTCCTTTGAGGCCATCACAAAGTGGAAGGAGGACCTGGATTCCAAACTGACACTTGCCAACGGGAAAAACGTGGCCACTGTGCTGCTGGCAAACAAATGTGACCAAGGTCGAGATGTGCTGACCAATAACGGAATAAAGATGGAGCAGTTCTGTCAGGACAACGGCTTTGTAGGATGGTTTGAGACGTCCGCTAAGGTTAGAATCACAGCTGGAGAAACAACATTTCCTGAAAAATATACACTATGAATGCTGAGTGCTCTATGCTGAAGTTCAGAGTAGAAGCTGAATCTGAGTCTTTAAAGACAAAAGAAAAAAGAACACTAGCAAAAAGCTAAAATAGAACACCAACTAAAAGCTAAAAGAAGCAAAACACAAGCTAAAAGCTAATAGCAGGAAATTTCTAACTAAAAGCAAAATGCATAAAAAGGCTAGCAAAATGTTATTAGGAATAAATGGTTTTGCTACAAGTAGCAAAACAGTAGCTAAAAGCTAATAAAACCAATAAGTTAGTTAAAAATCAGCAAAAGGTTAGCTGAAAAAAATATCAAAAGGCTAGCAAATAGCTGAAGTAACTAGCTAAAAGCTTTAAAAAGGCCAAAAGACATGCTAAAGATATCAACATGCTAGCAATAAGGTAAAAAATGAACTGCTCTTCTGAATAAGTGAAACCTATATAGCATAGCTGTTTACACTGAAATTAAAAATATTTGACCAAAGACAAACCGGAGCAGGACTACAGAGAGAGATAAATATGATTTAGATTTTTATTTCTGTGACTGTACGACCCACAGGAGACACGACAGCGGTCATTTCATTCCTCGGCTTTAAAGCAGATCCTTTAATTCTACAGCTGACGCTGCTAAATATTACCTTTTTTTTGTGGATCTCCGAGAGAAGAACTTCAATCTCCGAACTCTTTAAGTTCTTTTTTTTTTACTTTGCAATGTCACTTATGAATGGACACTTCCTGGTATGTGTGGCAGGAAACGTACTGTATATCCTTATATGGTGTTTTTGGGGTGTTAATTACGTAAATCACCTCTCCCCGTGCACGAGCAGCTGGATATGCATTCATCAGTTTACGCAGCTCATTTACACACTTTTCATGAAGATAGAAGAGTTTGTTGAATCTGACGTGACATGTTCGTACGAACCCTTCGTACGAACAAAAGTAAGAGAAATTTAGGATAAGAATACGAACATGTTCTTGCATGAGGCCCAATGTTTTTGAAGGAAATAACAGGGTCTTATATAGCACAAAATATGATGTAAGAGTTTAATTGCAAAACAAGCAAAAAAGTGAAAAACAGGAGAACAGTTGTATAATTTTTGAATCAGTGTTTGCACAATTAAAAGTAGGGAGACAAAGACCAGCCTTCAGTGTAGTTCAAGCCCCTCGGATTCAGCAGACATGCTGCCTTTGTGTAAATGTCCCTAACATCCTTGACTTGGTCTGACCCGGCACCTGATTGTTCTGGGAGAACGCCGCCGCGGAGCCACATTCAGGATAAGACGTGCAGAGTTTCATGGTGTCCGTCTGTTTTGGTATCTGCATATGAATGAATCCTCACAGATCTCTGCTGCTTTCCCACAGAGGCTCGCAGCAGACGATCCATCTGGGTTTTTCCAGGTCAGCTGCACTTGCATCAGGTGCTTCGTCATCCAGATAAGATCTTCAGGAATGCAGAGGGAATATATCAGCTCAGTGTTTCCACTGACTACACTAAACATAAAGAAGCAATTTTATGGTTTTTGGCTTTTTTCTTTTAGGACTAATTATTACATAAAAACAAAGGTGTAGAAGCTATTAGATTAGCAGAAACAAAATGTCACATCTGAGGGGAGAATCTTAGCCACTGGAAAGGTGTTTGTTTTACATTTCACTACTGTTTAAAGGCTTATTTTGAAATGGGGTTCTGTATAAACAGGCAATATCTTACCTGTTGTAGATAAGTCTTTGAATAACTTCAGTTTGGTAAAAAAAAATTCTGATCTGATTGACAAGCTAAGGGCTAGTCTGAGCAGGTCAATGAACAATGATTGATACCGCCTTAAAACACAAAATACATTTCTAAATTTCACAGCAGTTTATTTGAAAACTTTTATCGAGTCTTACAAAGCTGTCAAATCTTGCATTGTGTAGTGATTAAAGTTCTTCCTAGAGGAAGTTCACTAGGCTTCTTTAGATGTGCTACAGATAGATGCTGTTGTTGTTTTTTATGCTTATAAAAAACCACAAAATTACAATTATGATGTGAAGTTGATGTCAATGTAAAGGTTTATATAAAGAAACAAATGCATACGTTTCTAAGAAAAAAAAATTGAGACTTA
This sequence comes from Austrofundulus limnaeus, assembly GCF_001266775.1. Classification (NCBI taxonomy): domain Eukaryota; kingdom Metazoa; phylum Chordata; class Actinopteri; order Cyprinodontiformes; family Rivulidae; genus Austrofundulus; species Austrofundulus limnaeus. Next base: position 1,666,226 of record NW_013952511.1, on the reverse strand, counting down.
ATGTCTGTTTCTCTAAATTGAGGTCATTTAAAGAGCAACAACAGACAAGATATTAATCGTTCTTGTTCCTCTTTTTTACTGTAGACTTTTTTTTTTCTACAGGAACATTTATTAGCATTTACCTGTCAGGTTTTTTTCAGTACTTATCAGATTTTAGTTTAAAATTGACACAAGGCATGTCTGCACTGTCACATTAATCAGCAACAATCTCTAGTAATTTAAAAAAAACATATCTAATTAAATCTATTCAAAGCACATTAAGTTTCACAGCTGCCCTATAAATAAACAGTGCAGTGAGTAGCTGCTGACAGTAAGGCGAGCTACGCACAAAAACACTGCTCTGACCGTCCAGCTTGGAATCTCACAGCTGGGTGGAAAAAGACAGAAATTGGACAGAGAGAGCAACAGCTGGACCATCACCCTACAAACCTCAGTTCACCACATGTCTGGACAAGAGGAGCAGTTTCAAACTTTGTAACTGTGAAAAGTGAAAGTGCAGATTCTGCTTAGTCAGTAATTCAGAGGAAACACGTAAAGATGGATAAAGGATAAAGAAGTGACAAAATAAATGACAGTTTTTTTTGCTAAAAAAGTTTACATGTTTAGCATCAGCAAAACAGACCTAAATTGAATTGATTGAGCTGACAGTCAATCTGTTTTTGTGAATTAAGCTTCCTGATTTTGTCTTTAGGCTGCTTGGTCAGGGGCGGAGCTTCATTACTGTTTGGGACTAGAAACAGAGAGATTTAATAAGAACAATTTGTTAGGAGGAGGGCAGTTAGATTAAACTAATTAGTAACAATGAAATGCACCGTACAGAGGGTCGAACTGTTCTACTGCGTGATAAACAGAGTTAATCACCACTATGCTAACGAAGAGCAGTCCCAAGTGAGTGCTCACTGAAACTTACTGGTTCTTGCTTGCTCCAGTGCCTCAGTCCTCAGCAGAGGTGCCAAGTAATGAAGTACAAAAACTTTGTTAGTTTACTTAAGTAAAACAATTTGTTATACTTTATTAGAGTAATTGATTTTAAGCCAATGTTTCACTTCTCCATTTTCAAAATACAAAAAGCATTTCATTTCGATTTCACTTTGGCTTGTTTTCATTCCAGCTTGTCCCTGTTCTGAAACATAGAGTGAATTTAATTGTGGTTGGATGAGAAATATAAACCATTCTGATTTTCTATTGGTTTCTTTGATCCATCACACCTGTACGACAGAAATCTCGCCACACTCCAGCAGGACATCTCAGACGTATGTAGTCTATGAAGATGACCATGGCAGAGTAATGTATGAGGCTGAAACAGGAAGCCTGGTGCATCTTAAAATTTTCAACATTAACATTTTACTATATTTTAAAGTCATTATTGCCTTTATAAAAATGTTTTTGTTTTTTCAAGAGGCTGGGTTGTGCACAATAGGTCAGTGTGCCAAAGCTTTTATCCCTTATGGCTTATGCCACCACACATTACTTTTATACTTTAAGTAGTTTTAAAACTTTTACACTTTTACTTGAGTAAAAAGCTTAAGGCAATACTTCTACTCAAGTAATGAATACTTTTGACACTTCTGTCAGGCAGCCTCCTGCTCATCAATGTGTTGCCTTAAGCTGGTTAATGATGGTCTAAACCACCGTTAGGCTGACAAGGGAAGGGGTGGGGTCATCATTTTTGAAGGCATAAATGCATCGTTTTGCCTATAAACATTAGTTATGCTTCCTGTTTTTATATTGCTTAAAAATATAGATTCTTCAAATGATTTGGGCGATACCCTAACACTAACCTAACCCTACTCAACCCCCACAGGATTATCCTCAATCACTGTAATGCAAAAACTTCTTGAACAGCTAAAATGCAAAAGACTTATCGTGATCAACTTCAAATATTGAGTCTTCAAGCTGCTTGGACAAAAGCATTAAACTAATCAAAGAACTGTATATACATTATGATGTTTTTTTTGATGATGAGCACCATTTAATCCTGAAAAACTTCCCTCACTGTTTTAGTACTCACAGGAGCAGCTTGTTGTTTTGTGTTCATGGTTTATTACAACTAACTAACTGCTGTAATGCTCTTCAGCAGTTATATTTGTAGCCATGATACAAACAGTAATGGGCCATGAATGTTAAGTGATGTGCATATTTATGCCTCAAATGGCATCTGTGTATAAATTCAGCTCATCTCTGAGCAGAATGAGCTGCAGGAGCCTGTTGTGGCTCAGTGTGACCGCTGATGTATTCGGAGTCTAAATTACCTGCCAGAAGAATTACTCCAACATCTAATCTCAAACAGCTCAGGACACACTCTGCATGCACCGCCGTGCACAGGGAGGGTAATGAAGCTGCCCAGGGAACAGAGGACGCGTTTTAAAGTGTGTTTTTATTTTGACAGGGATAAATCGTTAGTCAAACAGTGAGACTGTGGTAGTTTGAGAAGGTATGTGATCCTCTGAGTGATTTGCTCAGTTACTGCTGCAACACTTTCTTTGTTAGAAAGTTGTGTTTGTGCATATTTTCTCTATCGGCAATGTCTTTGTGTAAACTCTAACTAGACTTTTCTCCCAAGTTTCCTCCAACTATTCCCGTAATCTTTTTTATTTGGCAAAGTGAAGGCAGCTACATACTGTAGCAGTGGTTCCCAAAGTTGGGGTCGGGACCCAAAGTGGGGTCCTGAAACATCAAGGTGGGGTCCTGAAAAGATTTTCTGAATTAATTACATTTTTGCCTTAGTTGCCTAAAATGTATAAATGTAGAATAA
>NW_013952511.1:1651832-1662471 GCF_001266775.1 Austrofundulus limnaeus | reverse complement strand
GAACCACTGCACTTCAGAAATCAATTTAAAGGGTAATAAAAATAATTGGTGATGTAATATTTTCCCTATAATTATTACAAAAACACAAAATAAGTATAAATAAGTATTTGTATTTGTGTAGCCTTTGTTTTTAGGATTGTTAACGAAGTCAGACCAGTAATATTTGGGGTCACAAGTTTTTGCCATGAATATTTTGTGGGTCAGAAGATAAAAAGTTTGGGAACCACTGCTGTAGAGGATGAAGAGTGGACACGATGAAATAACTGTGGGGGTATGGAGATGTTCAGCAGAGGGGGCCGTGAGCTTTTTAATCAGATTATTTAACATAACCCCACAGAGTGCAGAGGCCTGAGGACTGGAGAACAAGACCAGTACCATTTTTTTAGAACAAGATGGGTTTGCTGTAGTGGTGAAGTTGATTTTATTTATTATTAGTTACCTTTATTTAACCAGGCAAATCCCACTGTGATCACGGATCTTTTATTTCAAGGGATCCATATCATAAAGACATAAGAATCAAATACTGAAGCCAGGTTATACAAGGAGGTGGTGAACAGTGAGCACCAGTATGGTTTCGTGTTGAGAAAGAGCTCCACTTTGATCGAGCTGATGGAGGAAAACAGTGAAGGTCAGAAGGTGTCACTGTGTTTTTGTGGATCGAGAGAAAGCTGATGATTGGGTACGCAGAGAGCTGTGCTACACTTTGAGTAAGTCAGGTGTGGTGAAGAAGTACACAAGTGTCGTGCAGGACAAGGCAGTGGTGACATCTGCAAATCTTCTTGATTGTAGTGGGGTGGGACAGGTTGACAGATGAGGTCAGGCGGGAGCCGCACCCCCATGACTATGATGTTTGCAAACAACCTTGCTGATATGTAGTGAGTGTAGGGAGCAGGTGGAAGAGAGCCCGGAGAGGTGGCGAGAAAAAAAGTGAGTGACAGAGGGAGACAGGTGGAACCGTGTTGACAAATGTTCAATTTAAGTGCCTGCTGTCAACAATGCAAAGCAACAAGCAAGTGGGCAGGAGAGGTGAAGAAGAGAGTTTATGAGAGAAATGAGCACCTGAAATGATTTGTGACAGAAAGGTGTTTCCCTGCCTCAACACATCTGACTTCAGTAATTTAATTGTCTACTCAGAATGTCACTGAATTTAGAAGAAGCCTGTCAATCACTCATTCACTTCAGTCAGGTGTGTTGAAGCAGGGAACAGCTAAAACATGCAGGACAGTGGGTCACAGTGCTGAAAACCTCTGCTCTAAAGGGAGCAGCTGAATAAAGAATAAAAGATGTTTAATTTAGCTGACTGAAGAATATATTAGCTGACCACAGCTGTGTTTGCTTACCTCATTTCTTACTTAGTGATTCTGGTTACCATACTCTTCTCTTTTCAATTTTTAAAACATTGATAGTCTTTTTTAGTTTTTCCTAATGCCGGGAATTTGGAATTTTAGAAAATGATAGTTTTGTGGCATATCTGTCATTGATTTATTTTTTATACAAGGTTAAACAGTTGAAATGATATCCTCTAACAGTGGTATTTCCATCATTTTTGTCAAGGGTTGTACTGTTTTACCTGCTTATTACAACTGCAAAAACTCCTCTTTTAGCTTATTTCAACTCTTTTTCACAGAGCATTATGATTGCCCTTAAAGGACCAGTTGTAAATAACTTTGATATTTCATGTTTAACTTAGATTAAACACAATTTTTTCCCTCATCTCACTGCTATACGGCTGAGCACAGCTAGCAAACAGTTACTGAGCTCTACATGGTTTTTACTGCATGGAAACAGAGTTTTAACATGTTCTCTTATAAATACTGAAAAGTGCTTTGTGTACAACCAACTAAATTTGAGTACGTAAATAATAATAAAAGTAAAAACTGTGTTTTCATTGAGTGGTTTTACTCACTGTTGAGTTGTGGCGAGCAGCTGCCATCTTCAATTCTGAGCTCTTGCACTTTCCAGTGGGGAATCCCCAATGGAGGGGGCATTCAGGTTTGAATTTACTAGCTGTAAGTGGAAAATTCCCACTTTCCAGTACAACTGGTTGCAGCAATAGTAGCCAACAGCAAAATAGAGATTTTACAAGTTGAATTTTGTCAGCTGCTGGTTCCTTTTGAACCCTGTGCAGCTCCACACTGAAACAAAGGATTTTTGGGTGTAGTAACATTTATTTAATTGTTCTTTTAAATTTTACAAAAAATATCAAAATCTCTAAACTACTAGAATTTACTAAATAAACAATACACATTATATTATATATCAATATTGCTGTACAAACAAAGTAAATGCTAATATTATTTTACCAGTAATATTTAAGTGACTTTTTTGGACAGCACATAAACATGAATATATTAAGTAACTTCTACTCTTCTGGGCTAAAACTGAGGGTGCATGCACACAAAGGCTGCWGCTCCTCATTCCCTCGCTTCGCTTTTCAAGGAGAGGACAAGACATGGTCGAAATAAAACACAAGTTGTCTGGTTTCTTTTGCTTGAAAACATGTGATGGTGTGCAATAGTTTGATGGCATAATGTAGCCGGTGAATGTTAGCAGTGCTAACTCAGACTGGCTGTTTGTCATGTGACTGCAGTGGAGGATTGTGGGTAGGATTCATGTTTGTTGTTGTTAAATCATTTTAGGGAACTGGTTAACATTGTTCTTTCAGCGATTAGTCTGTTGTGTTACTCTAATTTGTGTGTTCATTATTTGTTAACTTGTGTTAAACCATTCAGCAGAAGTAACCATAAGTGAGAGTGGTTGGCCTAATCATTAATAAGACCTGTGAGTTTCACTTTGGGTTGTTCATGAAGAAGAATCAAATGAAGGTTATTCAAAACGGCCACCTGGTGGCGAAGTCTTGGACTACATGAGCTACACCTCTCTCTGTAGCTGTGAGGTGTCATGCAACAATATTGTGCTTCGTGCATGTGCACTGTTATAAGGAACTTGTAAGATTTACTAGAAAAAAATCCTTGTAACAATTTGCACTAATGTTGGTTAAGTAAATTTAAATGCTACAAATTCATGTAATATTTACTCATCATTATCTAGTAAAAGTAATTAAAATAGTTAAAGATTTGTGAGTTAATCAGGTAAATTTTACTTAATTTGATCAATTATAAGTTATAAGATTTAATTGAGAAACGCTAGTGCAAATTTGTTAGAGGATTTTTTCAAGTACACCTTACAAGTTATTTTTTTCAGTGCACTTAGTGGTGGGATGCTGTTGTTTTTCAAGTATATTGGTCATGCATTGTGTGATATGTAGTTTAATTTCAATGCTGGCTTTCAAGCAGCAAATGCCTATTTTAAGACAAAATATCTCTGAAACCCTCACGGGCCACATTTGGCCTGTGGGCCTTGAGTTTGACACATGCGGTTTATATTGTGGATGCTGACTCATGCTGCACCACTCTCTTCAATTTAATTATGACCCAGTTGATTTTCTCACCTTTTTGGCTTCTACAGAACAGGAACAGTTTGTCTTTTTTATTTCATCCACATCATGTCACATAACGTCACTTCCTTTTTTTTCTCTTTTTGCTCTCCAGGAGAACATCAACATCGACGAGGCAGCCACCTGCCTGGTGAAACACATCATTGCGAGCGAGAACGACATGCTGCAGTCAGAGATTCCCGACACCATCACCCCTCAGTTAGAGAAGGACCGAGGCGGGACGTGCTCCTCCTGCTTCAGGTCCCAGTAACGTTAACACCCGGCAGCCGGGTGTCCCTTTTTTGTGTGTCACTTTGCGCTGAGTCGTGGGAGCAGGAGGAGGCAGAAACACTTTGGCGGTTTTAGGGAGGGATGGCGAGGGAGGCAGCTGGCTCAGAAGCAGATTGAGACAGAGACAGAAATAGAGGAAGGGAGATGGATGCAGCTGTGTGGCCTTCTCCGAGACAAGGTCACCCCCCCCACTTCAAGCCTTGACACTGAAACATCAGTTACCATGGTGACACAGTTAACAAACAAATGCACAAATCACAGTATATCTGTACTAAAGGTCGGCAGAGATAATCACATTCTCCCTCCTTACTTTGACCTATTCCACAATTATTTATAAGGTGCATATTTTCTCCTGTCACCATGTGAAACATGCATGTTTAAAACTCTATAATAAACATGAACGTGTGTTAAGATTTCCTAAAATGAAAGAAAGAACAGTGTCTGTTAGTAATGAACTCTTCAGTGGTTTTATATTACGTTTTATTCCACTGTAAAATAACTGTAAGATTTGTAATTTTGGGATTAATGCAGATATGTATCCACTTATCTACATATTATATACAGCAAACAAAGTCCAGTTGTAGAACCAAAGATGTTTTCAGTTTTCTAAGTGTTCATATGAATAAAAGCTTTTACTGGCTGTTATTTTTCTGTTTGTAAATTGCTTGCTCTGTTAAGAAAAATAAAAGACAAAGAAATTCAAATTTGTTTCTAATAATAGCTGACACGTTGCTGTTAATAATGGTAGTACTAATAATTTACTGCCTTTTAGCCAAGCCAGTCATCTTCTACATTAGAATAAACATGCTATTGGCAGACACATAAAGCAGTTTTTTTTTCAAAATTTGCACTTTATTGAAAAAAAATGCTCCAGCTATTTTACAAAGTATGCATTGCTCTTATATATGTAACCTTTTGTTTAACTGAGTGGATTTTTGCTGATCTGAAGAATAATAATAAACATTTATTTGTCTAGTACCTTTCAAAACTCTGTTACAAAGTGCTTTACATCACACAATTAAATCAAAACACCTAAAATACATAGCACAAATTAAAAAATAAAACATGCAAAAATCAACAATTTAAAACCAACTAATACAGTAGTACATCAAAAGAGGACAATGAAGAGGCTTGTGTGATGTTAGGTGGCAGTGCGTTCCATAAAAGAGGCTTGTTAACCCTCTGTAATCTTGCTCTGGGCAACAAAAGTAGTGACTGATCAGATGATCTCAGAAGTCTCCAGGGTGTGTGAGGAGTAAGTAACTTATTAATATAAGATGGTGCAAGTCCAGTCAATGATTTAAAAACGAACAATACAATCTTAAAATCAATCAAACACCACAGGTAGCCGATGTTAAGAAGCAAGAACTGAGTGATATGACCATATTTTTGTGTTCTACTGAGGACTCTATAGCTGCTGTATTTTTTTTACTAATTGGAGAAGTTTAGAGATAATGACAGCCTCATCCAAACAATGACATCACCCGGAGCATTTCAGCTGTTTGTTAATTAAGGGTGACGTTAAAATGACAAAACTTTACTCAAAAAGACTTTAAGAATTTTTTTCTTTCATATGCAAAGTGGTTCTACGGGAGGTAAATTGCCTCAGGAAATGAGACGTCTCTGGTTCTGTTCCTCCCAGAATTGTATTTAATCATAACACTTAATGTATCGTTATTCTCAAGAGACAAGACATTAAATCTAGTTTGGAGGCTATAATCTGCTTATATATTTGTCATTTACAGTATTAGAGTCTTTTTATCAACAAGTCCAGCTCCAAGACTACAACACCGAGACTCTTCAAACCTGGACTAGATTATTCTACACTGATGGAAGAATATTTTAAACTAAGTTTGAGATTTGTGAAACCTTTTTCTGATTTGTGAAACTTCAAATAATGTCATTTTTATCTATTTTTAAGCATCTGGACCACTAGACCTGGTCCAGATGCAAGACTAAATGGACTGTACTTATATAGCGCCTTTCCATCCATCCAGGACACTCAAAGCACGTCACACTGCAGACATTCACTCATTCACACACTGATGATGGCAAACTGCAATTGTAGCCACAGCTGCCCTGGGGCACACTAACAGAGGCGGGGCTGCCATACACAGGCACCACTGGACCCTCTGACCACCATCAGTAGGCAAGGTGGGAAAGGTGTCTTGCCCAAGGACACAACGACTGAGTCGACTGGACGGGAATCGATTCGGCGACCTTCCAGTTCCAGGACGACTCCCCTCGCCACTCTACCACAGCCGCCCCTTAAACTTAAATTGTGACAAAATATGTACAAACCAACTGAGTTATACAGTTGCTGTTTTTCTGTTAGCTAAGATAAAACATGGCAGCCAACTTGAAACAAATTGAAACTTTAATAACTAATTACTTCTAGTTTTAAATCTACCTTAGTTAAAAAATATGTAGTTTCACTGGCTCTTGACATCCTTTTACTATCACACAGACAATCACACACAGGCATTATCATCTATTTTTTTGGCAAAAGGACAATAAAAATACATACATTTAAAATCTTATTTGGTTTTGCTTTTAGTGTTTCAAAGTGACGTGTGTCGTGACGTTTGATTAAACCAAATTATGATTTCACAAGACATTCCTATAGCAGACTTTTCAGCATCAAAGTCGAGGATTTCCATGCAGTTTCATTTGACAGTTCCACCTGCAGTTTTTTGGCGGCCTGTTTACTCAACATAAAATACTGAAGAAATCAATCATGCTTTCATGCAGGTTTTATACACTGTACCGTTGATTTACACATACTTTAAAGATCATAAGGAAATTGGAAGTTTGCAAACTACAAGGAAAAGACTGGTTAAAGTTAGACGGAGAAGCCTCTTTGTATGCTTTGCTCCTGTTGTGAAGATGACAGTTTATAGCTGTGCGAGCACAAAATCCCATTTTGTTCCCCGTTTATCTCCACGTGTTGAAGTGCAACAGGAAATGGATTCAGTTTCTTTGAAGACTTCACAGTTTCCCCTCTAACATGCATGAGTTAACAATTGACTGCTGTCTTCATTTTTCCTGACAGCTGCTTTATTAAATTAATAACATGGATTAATACTGCTCCAATCATTTAGTCTCTGCAGCTTGGTTTTATGGAGAAGGAGGAAATGCTATCTATTTCCTATTTGTTCACCAGAACAGTCAGCCTGGTGATGAAAATGACTTCTAAAACAAAACAAAACAAAACAAAACAAAACAAAAGAAAAACCTTTGCTCTCTCAGACTTATTCCAAGGACTAATTGATGCTTGGACTGGGAATCCTGGGCATTTAATTAATGGTCGTTTTCCCCCTGCAACCCAGAAAAGAACATGAATGGATGGATGGATGGATGTATGGATGGATGGATGGATGGATGGATGGATGGATGGATGGACGGACGGACGGACAAATTGCCTTCCCACAGAGAGGTGGGTGATCAGTCTTATGCAGCCTTGAAGGAGCTGTCTGGAAAAAATAAATAAATCAAATAATAATCAATAAATCAAAGGGTAATTTAAATGTCAGACAAGGGTTTAATGTCAGTATCATGAAATGCCAAGAAACCTGCATTTATTACCTTCCCACATTGATTCAAAGATGGACGTGCACAAAACACAGAGCCTTTATATAATTAAAATAAAACATAAAATAAAACAGGCAACGCTTTCCTGGACCCTTTATAAAAATAGTGGGAAAACTGTATAAGCAGATCATCTGCCTCAGTTGGAGGGATTTAAGTAGAGTTTTTTTTTCTTATTGTTTTTTTTTCTTCAGTGTGTTTGTGTATTTATGTGAATGAAAAACAATGATACGAAGATATTGTTTCCTTTTTTAGCCAACAGATTTTCCCTCCAGTGCTGGAACTTTGGGAAAAAAAAACTTTATCTCATTGTTTTGGGGTGAATTTCTGTCCTTCACACAGCACAATAACCAAACATTGGTTGCATGCATTATGAATGAGTGTGTAAGAGGGCAGAGTTTGGACAGGTAGTGTATGTAGTATGATGTGTGTGTGTGTGTGTGTGTGTGTGTGTAGATGTGGGCAGCACAGTGTGACAGACTGGTTGTGGACCCTCATTCTTAAATCCTCCAGCAGGCAGGTATAGGGCTTGAACGGACTAAAGACAGAGCCCCTCCCTCATGAAGAAACTGTTGGCAGATAAATCAACATCTGCTTGTTTGTTTCACTCAGTGCTGCGTGTTAGTGATGCAGTTAGAAATTTTGCATCATTAAATTTCATTTGAAATCTACAAAGCTCTGGTGTTATCTCAGAAAGAAAATTTGTATTTATGGCTGCATTGAGATGAGGACAGCACAGTAACTAAAGCCCACAGCATACCTGTGGGAGGTGGATTTAAGGTTCTTGCATTCAAACAGATAAAAACTGAAAGTCCAGATACAGCAAATTAGCCCAAGCTCAGCAAGAGAAGGAGTCATTTTCTGTCAAAACTTGTCATGGTCTTTGTGTTTTGGTTTGTTTACTTTGAGTTTATTAGTTAGTTTATTCAATTTCTGGTTTCTGTGATCCGTTTTCTTGTTAGTTTAGACATTTTTCCCTTTGTGTTTCTGTATTTCACAGATATTTGTTACCCTTATATTAATCATCCTGAGTCATTTCCCATCAACAGCTTTCTCTGTTTGTTCTCAGTCAGTCAGCCTCACCTGTTCCCATCTCCAATCAGGTCAGCTATTCCCAGTACCTTATTCCTCTGCTCCATATAACCTGTTTCCTGCCACCACCACCTCTTCAGATCATTGTATGGTTTCACCTGATTAGTCTCGGTCCTCCTCATGGTTCCCTGAGCTCTCCTGGGTTTTTCCTGTAAATATTGCCACCATGTTTGCTTTTTTTTCTCGTCGAGTCTGCCTGCACTGAGTTCAACCACCGTTGTGATAAAACCAATTTTTCTCATTGAATTGAATAAATCTTCGTTTGATGTTGAAAATTTTCATTCTTTAATTCAACATTTTTCTTGTTGAAAATGTGTAATCTTGTCTTTGAAAGAAAACCCCTACAGTTTGACAGGAAGTTGTAATAAATTGAGGTAGCCTACTTTCTTCTTTGCTGAGAGTTTTAATGACAAAGAGAAGAAATGATCATGTTTTCAGACTTGAACCCTGTCATTTCTTTAGACTGTAGAGCTGCTGCTTCAGCTTGATTTTAATTTGTAAAAAAAAAAAAAAAAAAAAAAAATTCAGCTGGGTGGCATGGTGGCTCAGCTGGTAGAGCTGTTGCTTTTCGGCATGAAGGTTAATTGAATCCTGGCCGAGGACCATTCTGGGTAGAGTTTGCATGTTTTTTTCCATGCATGTGGGTTTTCACCGGGTTTCCTTCCACAGACTAAAAACAGGTTAATTCCAACATAGTCACCAGGTGTGAGTGAGAAAGTGTTTGTTTGTCCTTATGTGGTGCTGTGATGGGCTACCTGGACATCAGCTGTTGTTGTATTGATTGGTTTCCTGATGGGGAGGTGGGGTTACATCATGTAGATGAAAGTAACTTTATGTAAACCATTTGTGTGTGTGTGTGTGTGTGTGTGTGTGTGTGTGTGTGTGTGTGTGTGTGTGTGTGTGTGTGTGNATATATAAACTCTAGTCAATCTAGGATGGCAGGATCGACCAGTTTAGTTTTGATCCTGGAGGTCATAAGATTTTATTTAACCTGACCTGTTCAGTAACCCTGCTCCTCCTTAATGATTCATGCTCAAACTGGACATTAACCAGTCACACATTCTGTCTGTTGCTTCATTTAGTAGAACAGGTTAGTTTGGGAGTTGATGGTGAAGTTTTCTGCTGCTACAGAAGCAATAAATCACTTTCTGTTTCTCTGAGTGTTCCAGGAGAAACAACTTCAGCCGTTTCTATTTTTGGCTGCCATTTTTCTCCAGGTTTGAACTCACAGTGTGACAGAGCTCGATTCTCAGGCTTATATCGAAAATAAGATAAGTTTAATTTTAATCAGCTTTTCGTCCTTTTGAAGTTTCACAAATGATGTCAAAGCGCAGAGAGATAACTAAAGCCTTTGCATACTTTGAGGTTTATGTTTAGTTGGAATTCTGTGTTAAAACATGATGAATATTGTATAACACGAAACAGGATGGTGTCACTCATGAACTGCTCTCCCTCTGATTAAAATGAAGTATTAATGTGCATCAATTAGATCAGAGCATCACTGGATTCAAACGGTTGTTTTCCAGTCAAAACTTAGGATGAAGTGAAAAAAAGGGAATTGTTAAAAACCTCCAAATTAGTTTTTCTTTCCTTACAATTCCATTTTTTGGCTGATCTTTAAACATCATTATTGCCCTCTGCTATAAACATTTGTTTATACATATTAAGAATGATTTTTTTATGGTTCAGAGTCAACATTATGTTCGTGCAGACAAAAAAACTTAAAATACAACTTCATTTTTTAATACTGAATCTCACAGAATAGGTATTTTTCTCGGATAACCGTTTGTCTGACGTGTCCTTGAGCAAAACTGTCACCACGTCAGCTGTTCTGCAGCTGACCCTGTGCTCTGTTCCACCTGTTCATGGTACAAACACTTCTATGGTACTCAATTTTTTATTTTTTTATTTTCTCATTTCCTACGTGCTGATGAGTTAGAAAGAGCGGTTTTGGTGTTTTTGATTATGCCGTGTTGCGAAAACGCCCAGAAGCTGAATTTATTCTGCAGCTTGTTAAGGTCCAGCAGAAAAAAACAACTGGGAAAGTCTGTGTGGATAAAAAGTTTCAGCAGGAATAATTGGTTTAATTTTTAGCCCCAGGAATCGTTACAGATAATTTCACAGGCACAGAACACATTTCTCCTTTTTCCAACCTGCCTCTATTTTGTCTCTGCTGCTTGTTGTAAATAGTGTGTGTGTGTGTGTGTGTGTGTGTGTGTGTGTGTGTGTGTG
>NW_013952511.1:1648331-1650832 GCF_001266775.1 Austrofundulus limnaeus | reverse complement strand
CAGCCACACAGAATGCCCAATCTCCCAAGGTCCTTAATTTAGTCCGTTGAAGGTGAAGGAGGTTATTGTTATGTGATCGGAGGGAACGGATGGATGAATATGAGACGAGAAGGTCCTTCAGATAATCTGGTGCAGTTCCTTTTAAACCTTGATGGGTAATGAGAGCAGTCTTGTACTGAATTCTGTAGGTGACAGGAAGCCAGTGGATGTTATGGAGAATGGGTATAACATGTTCAGATTTACGAGCTCTCAATAAAATCCTGGCAGCCCAGTTTTGCATGTATTGAGGCTTCTGAAGGTTTTTGCCAGGGATACCGATGAACAGAGAGTTACAATAGTCGAGTCTGGAGGAGACAAATGCATGGACGAGTTTCTCTGCATCAGCAAAAGTGAGAGATGGGCGAAGTTTGGAGATATTACGGGGATGGAAAAAACAGGTTTTAAAMAGATGCTTGATGTGATTTTCAAATGTAAGATGAGAGTCCATTCTCACCCCAAGGTTAATAACAGGTGGAGAGGGGGATATCTTGACCAGAGAAGGAAATAGATGTTATAGTTGAAGTTTGAACCTAATGAGGGGTGCCGATCAGTGTGGCCTCAATTTTGGAGCAGTTTAATTGAAAAAAATTCTGGCTCATTGTGGTGGATGCCACCACCACATAGTGCTAGTATTGTTTCTTTATAATATATATTATGTTCAGATGATACTTAAGAAGTTATTTTATTTAGATGCATATTTTTTAATGGGTGCACACTTTAGTTAATATTTKTCTGAATGGTTTACTTACACTTGTTCTTCTTTGAGGTTCTGCAAGCAGAGACCAGCTGGAGGTGTTGAAGCCATTAAGCCATGAACAAACCACTTCAAAGGACTGAAGGGGGGGAGGACTTGATTTGTTAAAGTTGACCTTTAGTTATGTATTTGTAAGGTACTTTAATAATGACTTATTATTATTTGTGCTAAGTAAAAGTTAGTTTGGCTTTTATTTTGTTTGTTGGTTTTTTGCTAAATTTGTATTTATTTTCAATTGTTCTTTTAAAACCCACCTCCCTCATGTGGCAAGTTTAGGTTAATCCACCTCTGTTTAAGCAGTCCTTGTTCTTTGTCTACAGGTCAGGTTTTTTTTTTTTTTTTTTTTTTGTGTGTGTGTTTAGTTATTGTTCAGTTGACCTCAGTTGAGTTGGGCCCAAATCTATGTTATGTTATCATTTGATTTGTTTTTTTTTCATTGGATTTTTGACCCTTGTTAAGTACTTTTTTTTGACATTATTAAATTTAATTATTTTCCATTTTTGAACATCTTTGGTCTTGTTTAAGGCTGGTCCACCACACTCATCCATGCCCTTATCTCCTCCAGGCAGGTAGTGAGGGCAGTGAATATGGAGATGACAGTGGTGATGATGAAGCTCCAGTCCTGATGTACAGCTGTGTATCATCAGCATAACAATGAAAAGAAATGTTGTGATGATTAATGATTTGACCTAAAGGAAACATGTAAAGGGAAAATAGCTGGGGCCCAAGAACCGACCCTTGAGGGACCCCACCGGTGACACAAACAGCTTTTTGATCTGAGTGAATTATGGCTCTGCTCTGTGTTATAGACTTTGCTGATCAGCCACAGCAGTGACAGTAAAAATTATTAAAAAAAGCAGGGATTGATAATCCAAAGTAAAACACTGACAGCTCTTTTGGAACAGTGAACAAATGCATTGTTCAGTATCATCTTGCTGTATATTCCACAGGTCACAACTGGCGGAAATGCAGGCCTGACTGTTGTAAAGCAATGTATGGTGCATATTTTGCTTTTTGATCATTTATCCGTGTGTGTGTGTGTTGTGGGGGTGGGGGTCGGCTTTGGTGACATTTAGGGGCAATTTTGAGACAAAAATCCTACATTTGGGGACAAAAGTTGAGTCCCCATTTGGTTTAAATGCCATTGATGGTTTGGGGGTTGGGTTTAGGACCAAGGTGTGAATTGAGTTTAGGTTAGTTTTAGGGTCAGGTAGGTACCTGTGAGGTTAGCCTTAGGGTTTGTGGTCAGGGTTAGGCTGTAGAAATGTAATGGAAGTCAATGGAATGTCCCCAATTGGATATCTGTGCAAACTTGTGTGTGTGTTTGCTGGTTCACAAAGGGACAGTCACAGTGTGCCCACAAAGGTCCCTGAGCAGGATCTCCTGCCAGCCTCTGGCACTCCATCAAAGACAACAAGATGGGCAACAGAAAGAGGAAAAACACATGAAAGTGAAACGGGAGGATGGAGACCAGAGAGGGGTAGTGTTACAAGACATATGGCCTGTGTGAGGACACAGATGTCTCTGTTTGGAGCCGAAAGGTGAGCTCACACACACACACACACACACACACACACACACACACACGCACACGTTTGAACAGCTATCCAATTGGGGACATTCCATTGACTTCCATTACATTTCTACAGCCTAACCCTGACCACAAACCCTAAGGCTAACCTCACAGGTACCTACCTGACCCTAAAAC
>NW_013952511.1:1628286-1647331 GCF_001266775.1 Austrofundulus limnaeus | reverse complement strand
ACACACACACACACACACACACACACACACACACACACACACACACACACACACACACACACACACACACAAGCCCTGTTGCTTCTGTAACAGCAGGGGCCCCAGTGGAAGGAAAATACATCTGTAATCTGCTCTCTCTGGGACTCTGAGTTCACCCAACCTTTTCTTCAATCATATTTATGCCTTTCTACTGAGCATCATCATTGTTTCCTCATTATGTCTTATTATCAAAGTCCTGTTGGGTTCCTCATCCTTCAGCATCTTTTCATTGAAGTGTTTTCAAATATTTCAGTCTATAGCAGGCTAAAAATATATAGTCAGTGTGCATTGCCAATGCAATGCACACTATTGTGATTCGTTTCCCATCGAAGTCATCTCCATTTTGGCATGCTTCTCCTCCTGCATACTTTGTCCCAGAGCTGCCATTGTAATTTACATCTGAAAAGCTCCTGTGCCAAATGATGGCTATGCCTTTTGGTACCTGTACAACTTATAGTTTTTGAAATATTAATGTTTAATAATTTATAATGGGAGTCAATGGAGCCTTGTATTGGTCCAATACTGCCCCATGCTGTATCTACTCAGTACTGCACCAAAGTTTAGTAACATTTCAACTCAGTAGTTCAGTGTTTACAATACTAATATGTTAGTATTTTGATGTTTTACTATAATATTGTCCTAATATTGCTTTATTGTTATAATATATTGCAGTTTAGTGTCAACAGTTGCATTGGAGATGTGGCCTCTTTCTGCACACACCCAGACCAACTCCTGGCAATCCTCTTTGCCACAGCTCCAATGGTCTCATTGTTTAATGCCTTGGTCTTTCATGTGGGAGATCAGGGTTCAAAACCCAGTTACAGCAACTTTAACAAAAAATCTCTTCAAACTTCATATTGTCACACAGTTACCCTCATTACAAACACCTGCTGACTTGACAAGCACAAGCTGGTTTAGAAAACACATTTGAACTTGGTCACAATTCATTCTGCAAGTCCACTGCTGCAGGCAATGACATGCTACATGGCAATGCACACTTGTTTTTACATCATAAAAACCCATGTCTAGTTAGTACTAACGTTTTGAATATCATTGGTCCATGAGAGAATTGCACGATTAATCATTGATTTTACAGTGATCACATATAAAACAAACTCACATCTCTTGGTACCAGATCCAGCTCATCACTCTGACTGATTATGATTTGTCCCATAAAGTTAGCATTTATCTCCTCGTCTCTCCTCTTCTACGTGTCCTAGCTGTAAATGAAGGCATGGCGGTGTGTTTCCCAGGTGGTCTCGTTGTGTTTGTGTTGTGTGTTTTTTTCTCCTCCCTCATCTTCTCTCTCACAGGGCTTCAGTTTTTTGTTGATACATAACAATAAATCACACGATTACATATCTGCATGTGTGTGTGTGTGTGTGTGTGTGTGTGTGTGTGTGNGTGTGTGTGTGTGTGTGTGTGTGTGTGTGTGTGTGTGTGTGTGTGTGTGAGAGAGTGAGAGCAAGAGAGGGAGAGTCATTTGCAGTAAATAAAGAAAATGTAAAAACACGTGGGGTGTGTGGAGGGGCGATGGTCTGGAAACAGCAGCTGCACATTACATTCTTGTTTTTTTTATTTTATTTATTTATTTTTGCAGATATGAGGCTATAATCACCTTCTGTGTCACTGACAGATGACACAATTTATTGTGGTGTTCTGCAAAACAAAAACAAAAACAAAAAACCTACAGAAATATTTGGCACATTTATCCTCTGGGAAAGGACATTTGTCGTGCTTTAGCACCTTTTTTTCACTTTAAAACTGCTGACTACATATATAAGCAGGGAAGTTTTTATGAAAGTTGCCAAAAAAAGGGAACCAGATCTCGAGAGATTTTGTTCTTGCTTGTTCTAATAGTTTCAGCATAAAGATTCTGGACCAGGTTAGAGGGAAGACATGGTCAGAGTCTGTCCTTCTGATGTGTGTATCAGACATTTTGATGTTGCGTTCTGTGAAATGGTTATGAACATTTAATATCTTACCTGTTGTAGATGGCTCTTAGTCAGAACAGCATTATTTTAGAGAATTTTAAATTGCTAAAGTTCCAAGAATCAGAACACACACATACAGAGAGGCTTCTTTTCAGTTTTATGGCTCTCGTCTGTGGAATGGTCTTAAGAGCAGACCCAAGACACATCTTTTTAACTGTATTTCTTGAACTGTATCTTTTCTGCTCACTGTACACTTTTTTAAATTAAATTTTATTTTATTTTTTGAAGGGGGGTTTGTTGTTATTTTTATATTATTGGCTTATTGTGCATAAGTTTGTACAGCTCCTTGAACTGCTTTTAGTATAAAGGGTGCTTTATAAATAAATAAAAACTTAAACTTGAACACAAATCTGAGAGTTTAAATCTGACCAGAGTGATGAGCTAATGACTAGTCTAAGAGCATAGTGGATTGCTACAATCTTAAAAAAAATCAGAAAAGTAAAACACACAAATAAACAGAAACTAATTCTTGCATGCTGTCATAAAAGACAGGTAATCAAATAATTCCTTGTCTTTATGTGTTAGCAAAATATCTCCTGAACCACTGGAGGTTTTTAAATGAAACTCTTAATTTGAATGGAAATTTACTGCTGATCAACTTTTGGAGTTAACTTGATTCAAGATGGCCAACTTCAGCAAACACAAAAATGACTAATTCAGTCAAAGTTACTGAGGTTAAAATAAAATTAGTCATGTTGTAGCTGAGGGTCATCGCCAACACACACTTAAAAGTGCTAACAGATCAAGTAATTTTTTTGGTGGCTGGAATTTCACATTACTTTAAGGTATGCTAATTGAATATAAAACTATTATTAAGTCTTAAAGTTCAAAAGAGTTTAAAAATATAAACGCACAGTTTGACCCATTAAATACTGATTTTTCACACCTAAAAGGAGACTGGTAAAAATGTGTGAAATGAAAACTCAGCATCCAACACACCAAAGCTGGTGCAAAAAAAAAAGTTCCGTCCGTGCGCCCTTTGTTTTCTTCATGATCAGAACAACAAACCCCAGTAGTTTTAAATATCATCAGAAAGTTAATGGACACCAAGTTCCCATGTTACCAAAATTCTTATTCATCTCCGTTTCAATAAATTCACTGTGAACACAGACCCATCAGAGAGATGGAGCATTTACCCTCATTCTTTCACACTTCATTGCCTTTTACAAGGCTCCTGGTGTGATATGAGATTATCTTTTCTTTAGCTTTGATGCTACTCCCAGTGCCAGTAGGAAACAAGGAATGCCCAAGGGTCACAAGCCTGACAGCAGCAGTAGTTAAAATTACAAATAAACGGGCCACATGTGTGGATCACATAAGATGGGCGGTTCACACAGTCTTATGCAGAGATACCTCACCATTCTGGATGAACCTTTAGTGTAAACGACTAAACAGAGACATATATGTACACTCTAGCAGCTTGACTGCAATTTATTACCCTATTTTTAACTGTTTTTGCAGTGCAGAAGAAGTAATGAGGGAGTGGGATGAGGAGCGCGCAGAATATAGGACAAGATGTAGGCAAAATAATAACAAAAATAAACATTGCAAGGAAGAGAGGGAGAAAAAGAGAGAGAGAGCGAAGGACAAATAAAAACAAGTGCGAAGGTAACAACATCTGAGACGAGGAGAAATAGATCAGTAAAAGCTCCGACAGTCAAGATGAGAGAAGTCTATAGGATTGTGGGAAAGCTGAGATCTGGCGGAACAAGACGACATCCTCTGTTGCCATGACAACTGCCTCCATGTGAGCCATCACTCGGTCCCATGCTTGTTCGCCCACACGTAGGAGACGAAGCACACACACACACACACACACACACATAGGCACAACTCGTAAACATGCCCTCAAACTCCCACCATCCGCCCACCTCCCTCCTCTCCGTCCTCCTACTCTCCACCACATTTATTCAAAGATTCTCAGCTAAAATGCTTAATTTGATGTGACGTTCTTCAGTTTATACTTTTATTTATGGTCCTTTTTTCCGCCCCCTTTTTTAAACCCTGCGAAGCATTTTGCAGAGACTTGCAGCCATAAAGCTTTGAGTGTTAACTTTTGGTCTGCAGAACGAGAGAAGAGAACATATGAGAATGTGCTTGTTGGTATGCAGTGTGCAGAGCGCCACACATGCACTGCAGGACAGCCCTGGAAGGCACCTCGAGGAGAGGAGCACAGCTGCTGAACCCACTCCAGAGAACAAATTCAGCCACAGTGTCTGCATAGGTGTGAAAACCCTGACACACTCTCTCACACACACACACACACACACACACAAACAAAACACTACACAGTTGTTAATTTATGTGGGGGAGAAGAGCGCAGAACAAGGTCACATTAAAGTGGACGACATCTCTACGTGTTGTTCTGCACACATCCACTAGAGGAGACTCAAACAGTGGGGTAATGCTGACCTATTTTATTTTCATGTAGTTTTTTCTCTGCCAGGAAAAAAAAAAAGCAGGGGCCAACAAACACATTACAGCAACACACACTCCCACAAAACACACAAGGACACACGCCTTGGCCAAAAGGGACAAACACGCCGCTGCTGCAGCAATTAACTTCCTGAGCAGGGAGACGATATAAAGAGGAAGCAATTAAATCTAAACTGACGTAAATTACACTGACATGTCCCGCTCCTCCTTTGGTGGAGCTGGAAGAGGATTAAACGGGCGTGTATAAGGTGTAATTGTGTGCTAATGTGGCACGTAAATAGCCCCATTGTTTCTACAGATGGCAGTGTGGCATCGAGCACTTTTAAAGCAGAAAATCACTTGCACTCAGTGTCATTCATCGATGGTGTAATCAGGTTTGTAAATGCAAAAAATAAGCTGTAAAAGCGTCTCTAAAATTACAGACTCAGTTTTGGAAAAGTTGAGAAAAATGTTAATAAAACCGAACTTCAATGATCTTATGAACTTGAATTGACAATGGAACATAGTAAACATAAAAAAGTAAGAATTAGAAAATTTTTAGGAAAAAAAAACACAAATGGCCAAATGTTTTTGCTGATTATAAATTTGAATGCAGGCAGACCATTTCAGATTTTCAAAGTTTTCCCATTTTTCCATTGATGGACATTGTTCTGATATTATTCTATAAGACATTAAGACTGGTGAACCATTTCTGAGAGATTAAGCTTTTCTAAAATGTTATTTTTGTATCCAGTCCTCTTATTAATCTTTGGCCAATTCAACTAATTAGTTATAAAATGCTCTTCCAGCTGTTTCTTATTTGTACCACTAACTTTTACTGCATTTTAATGCTTACCTTAACATTTTGGTATGTATCGCCACCACAGTCCAGTAACTGTTACCTTCAGTTGTTATGAAAATCTCGTGTTTATATCAATGACAAATGTACCTTTGCATCATAGCCTATAAACACCTTGAAATTGGCCCCTGTCTTTTTAAGAACCTCCTACCGTTTCAGACACTCCCACTTCAGCATGTCTTCCAAACAATGCTTTTGAAGGAGGGATGTTCTGTGGGGCGAGAGCTCGACATTTTTTGTCTAAGTTTCTGAGAATAAATCACATATCTGACAGGATATCTGTTGTTGAACACTTCTTCTCCAGATCTGTTGTTCAGAGAAAAGTAAAATAAATAAATAAATAAATAAATAAATAAATAAATAAACAAATAAATACAGCAGGTAAAATAAGTATTGAACACGTCATCATTTTTCTCAGTAAATATATTACTAGAGGTGCTAATGACATGAAATTTTCACCAGATGTTGGTAACAACCCAAGTGATCCATACATACAAAGAAATCAAACCATAAATGTCCAGAAATGAAGTTATTTGTCATAATGTGGAATGGCACAGGGAAAAAGTATTGAACACATGAAGAAAGGGAGGTGTAAAAAGGCATGGAAAGACAAGACACCAGCTGAACTCTCAGTAATTAGAAAACAAGCCTGCCCCTTGTCAGTGCAAGTTAATATCAGCTGGTTCAGTCCCAAATGATGGCCAGGTATCACACAAGAACCATCTGATGATGGGTAAAAGTAAAGAGCTCTCTCAAGACCTTCACAACCTTATTGTTGCAAAGCATAATGATGGCATCGGTTAGAAGAATGTCTAAACTTCTGAAGGTTCCAGTGAGCACTGTTGGGGCCATAATTCAGAAGTGGAAAGAACATTATTTCACCATAAACTGACCATGACCAGGTGCTCCTCACAAGATTTCTGACAGAGGAGTGAAAAGAATTATCAGAAGAGTTGTCCAAGAGCCAAGGACCACTTGTGGAGAGCTTCAGAAAGACCTGGAATTAGCAGGTACGATTGTTTCAAAGAAAACAATAAGTAATGCACTGAACCACCATGGCCTGTATGCACGCTCACCACGCAAGACTCCACTGCTGAAGAAACAGCATGTTGAAGCTCCTTTAAAGTTTGCTGCACAACATTTAAACAAGCCTGTGTAATACTGGGAGAATATAGTCTGGTCAGATGAGACCAACATTGAACTGTTTGRATGCCAGAATACACATCATGTTTGGAGGTCAAATGGCACTGCACATCAGCCCAAAAACACCATACCAACAGTGAAGTTTGGAGGTGGGAACATCATGGTGTGGGGCTGTTTTTCAGCATATGGTACTGGCAAACTTCAAATAATTGAAGGAAGGATGAGTGGAAAAGAGACATTCTTGATAAAAATCTGCTTCCATCTACCAGGATGATGAAGATGAAACGTGGCTGGACATTTCAGCAAGACAATGAGCCCAAACACAATGTCAAGGAAACTCTCAGTTGGTTTCAGAGAAAGAAACTAAAGCTGCTGGAATGGCCCAGCCAATCACCTGACCTGAATCCAACAGAAAATCTATGGAAAGAACTAAAGATCAGAGTTCATAGAAGAGGTCCACGAAACCTTCAAGATTTGAAGACGGTTTGTGGAAGAATGGGCCAAAATCACACCTGAGCAATGCATGTCACTAGTTTCTCCATACAGGAGGCGTCTTGAAGCTGTCATTGACAACAAAGGCTTTTGTACAAAGTATTAGATAAATTTCAGTAAGTGTGTTCAATACTTTTTCCCTGTGCCATTCCACATTATTACAAATAACTTCATTTCTGGACATTTATGGTTTGATTTCTTTGTATGTATGGATCACTTGGGTTGTTACCAACATCTGGTGAAAATTTCATGTCATTAGCACCTCTAGTAATATATTTACTGAGAAAAATGATGACGTGTTCAATACTTATTTTACCTGCTGTAAATAAAAACTTGAACCTTTTCCAGCATGCACCAGGACAAAGGCAGCAAAATAGCCAGAAGAATTCAAGCGCGCACACCAGTTATCATTCTAACCTGATGTTCATGGAGTTTATGATGAAAGTGGAGTGCTGAGGCAAAAGCTGAGTGGAAAAAGGAAAATTCAGCACTTGCACAACATTTTTGCAGAGCTCAGCTCAGAGCCACTGTTCTGCCTTCTAGCTGCTTGGACACTGTGTGTCTACAGAAGTTTCTGTCAAGAATCTGATGATCAATAAACCAAGCTCAGCTGTCTGTAAAGAAGTCAAATATATATATATTTATTATGTTTTCAGCCATAAAATCATGTCAGGTCTATCCATCTAGTTGGAACTGAAAGCGAACTTCTGCTCTGTGTTCAAATCTGAGTCTGCATTATAATTTTATGCAAACTGTCCTCAAAGACCTTTAGCAACTGCTTAAAATGTCGTGGAAATGGGACTTTTTCTATCAAAATGAAAAACATATGTAGCATTTGTAATACAGGAGTTAATGCTCTAAAACTTAAATTTAGTCTTCATGTGGCTTGTGAAACGTATCACTCTTGAAGGAAAAAAACATTTACTTTGTTTTGTGAAGTTCAAATCACCTGACTTCTTTCATATTTTTAATAAAATCACATTCAAGTGGTCAGAGTTCGAACATGACTGATCATTAAAAACCTCTCCTTTATTATACTGACATTCAAAGTGTCTAATAAACAACACATCTCTTGATATAAAAAAAACTTTGAATGCTTTCAGGGCAAAGTTCACGACAGTTTACTTCCCACACAACAGGATCAGACAAAATGTGTTGCATGCAAAAACAAATCCACACATTCACATTCCCAGCTAAACTTCAGCCATTTTTAAGATACGGGAAGAACGAACTGTTCTCAATGAGTGAATCTTGGGTCTTGGTCTTCCCTGACTTCGTCTCCCAGAAGGACATTTCTCAATCACCTTTCATGAACTGGAGTAGAAACTCTGCTCTAAAGATCCTCTCTGATTTTGTAAGAGTGAACTCGGACACTTTTTTGAGGAAGCCCATTTTAGAAAACCACCTGTCGTGGTTTATTGATGATGAGCTCAAATGCAGACATGCTTTAAACCGATCCAAGATGCAGACTAATGATTGCAAATTTGATGATGCAATGTTCTTTATTGTCATTTTAGGGACATTTGTTTTGATCTCAGTGATGTCTCACTAAAAAGAAATCCCACTAACCACTATAAAAGCGTTGCACAGACCAGACCAAAGAGCTACCAACAACAGAGATGTAGTTTATATCATTTGAACAGAAATAAATCTTCATCTTAGAATTTAATGATTTACTTTACTTGGATTTTCCCTTTTATACCAACATCAAAGATGTGGCTTTGTTGTGTTACAACACATCAAAAAGTGTACACACACACACACACACACACACACACACACACACACACACACACAAAGACACACACTGTATTTGTGAGGTTTTCTGATTGACACAATGCTCTCTGTAGTCTTTTACCTTTTCCTCCATTTATCCAAGCTGGATGTTTGACCCCACACTGAGCCTAAACTCTAATCCTGCCTCAGAACCAAATCTTGGATTTTAGTTATTTGAGCTGGTGTGCTTCAGCATTTTTGTTTCTCACACAAACAACGTGCACCTGGATTTTCTGATGGATACAGAAAAAAAACAAAACACAAGCTCTCTCTCTCTCACACACATACACACAACACACACATCGATCAAAGCAGGAGACGCAGCCACTATTTTCATTCATCCTTAGTGTCTGCTGGCTCTTACTATCGATTGTCTTTTAGTGCGTGTTTTATTTTGAAGCCAGAGAAAGCCTGCCACTGCCCCCGCTCACAGCGCCTCTCTCAGTGCTTATCGACCACATAGTAAGACTACTCTGACCTTACTGCTCGTATTTTCACTGGGGCAGTTTTAATTTGGTGCTCATAACATTTTAGTGTTGAAACATATGCATTTATGCTCCTGTTTTTAAGGGTGCTTTTGGTAAAACTTATTTTGTTTCCTGTCCTTTAAGGGGACTATTTTCAAGTTGTTTTTCAATTTCATGCTTATGTTTTACAAATTTTGCACAATCTGCTGGGACTTAGACTAAATGTTGTGGCTTACTCTCAGCTACTATCACACAAGATTTAACTTCAATATCTGTAAAACTGTCTGAGCTGTAGCCTTATTTGTGTTTGCTATGATCAGTTGGCTTTAGCGGATATCTTAAATTGCACTAAATCCAAAAGTTGAACAAATTTTGTCGTTCATCCAGTCACTACTTTCTGAGAGTTTTATTAAAATCTGTTCAGTTGTTCACGAGATGTTTTGCTAACAGACACCCAAAACTTGCTCCTAGTAGTTAATGTCAAATATTTCAACAACGATCTTGTGTGACCTGACAAGTATTTGTTAGGATGACACTCAAATACTACCACACCAGATTTTCGCTCAGTATACACTCACCAGCCACTTTATTAGGTACACCTGTCCAACTGCTCRTTAACACTTAATTTCTAATCAGCCAATCACATGGCGGCAACTCAGTGCATTTAGGCATGTAGACATGGTCAAGACAATCTCCTGCAGTTCAAACCGAGCATCAGTGTGGAGAAGAAAGGTGATTTGAGTGCCTTTGAACRTGGCATGGTTGTTGGTGCCAGAAGGGCTGGTCTGAGTATTTCAGAAACTGCTGATGTACTGGGATTTTCACGCACAACCATCTCTAGGGTTTACAGAGAATGGTCCGAAAAAGAAAAWACATCCAGTGAGCGGCAGTCCTGTGGGCGGAAATGCCTTGTTGATGCCAGAGGTCAGAGGAGAATGGRCAGACTGGTTCGAGCTGATAGAAAGGCAACAGTGACTCAAATAACCACCCGTTACAACCAAGGTAGGCAGAAGAGCATCTCTGAACACACAACATGTCGAACTTTGAGGCAGATGGGCTTCAGCAGCCCAAGACCACACCGGGTGCCACTCCTTTCAGCTAAGAACAGGAAACTGAGGCTACAATTTGCACAAGCTCATCGAAATTGGACAAGAGAAGATTGGAAAAACGTTGCCTGGTCTGATGAGTCTCGATTTCTGCTGCGACATTCGGATGGTAGGGTCAGAATTTGGCGTCAACAACATGAAAGCATGGATCCATCCTGCCTTGTATCAACGGTTCAGGCTGGTGGTGGTGGTGTCATGGTGTGGGGAATCTTTTCTTGGCACTCTTTGGGCCCCTTGGTACCAATTGAGCATCGTTGCAACGCCACAGCCTACCTGAGTATTGTTGCTGACCATGTCCATCCCTTTATGACCACAATGTACCCAACATCTGATGGCTACTTTCAGCAGGATAATGCGCCATGTCATAAAGCTGGAATCATCTCAGACTGGTTTCTTGAACATGACAATGAGTTCACTGTACTCAAATGGCCTCCACGGTCACCAGATCTCAATCCAATAGAGCATCTTTGGGATGTGGTGGAACGGGAGATTYGCATCATGGATGTGCAGCCGACAAATCTGCGGCAACTGTGTGATGCCATCATGTCAATATGGACCAAAATCTCTGAGGAATGCTTCCAGCACCTTGTTGAATCTATGCCACGAAGAATTGAGAAAGTTCTGAAGGCAAAACAGGGTCCAATCCGTTACTAGCGTGGTGTACCTAATAAAGTGGCCGGTGAGTGTATGTAAAATAAACATCATTATTTAGTTTTTAAAGATTTATTGAAAAATACATAGGTACATTTTTAGCATCACCAACACCGTAGTAGTTCAAAGAGTCATCACATGCAGCTTTCTCCTCTGTTACAGAGAAGTCTTGATCATTGTTGCTCTTTCAACCTGTTTTTACCTCCACACTTTGGGACTTTTCACTCTCTGAAAGAAAACCAGGGAGAACCACAAGGACAGAACCTGTAAGGAAAGAGACACAACAATATTTTTTTCCTGGCAGCCGGTTGCCTTAGAGACCAGCAGAAAGTGAGAGATAAATCTGTAAAACTCTTCTGATGATCTCTGTGTGTGTGTTTGTGTGTCTGTGTGGGTGAATAGAGAAGAGGTTCAGCTCGGATGACAGCAGAGGAAAATCCCCAAACAACTCCATTTTGTGCCTGGAGGCTCCTTATTAGAGCACTGCTTTATTGCTCAAACTCTGACACCGATGCTAGGAAATAAGCTTAACTGTTGCATTTTCTGTGAAAATATAATGTGAACGCCTTGCTGGAAAAAAAGCTGGAATTGAATACTTAAAACTAAAAGAAGCAGAACACTAAAAATACTAGTTATAGCTAAGCAACAAAATGAAAGGTAAAAATACAAACTTAGCAAAATACTATCCAAAAGCTCCTTTTACATTTTCTACCTCTTATATGTGGTTGAGGTACAGAGGCAACAGATCCAGGAGAGAAACACAAAGCATCCCCACTGTGACAAGCTTCAGCTCCTTTAAAGACACAGTGTGTAGGATTTGTTGTTTTCAGCAACATCTAGTGGTTGAGTGGTTGAATCATCCTCCCTGGTCCTCCCCCCACCCCCACCCCCCGCTTCCAAACACAAAGGAGTTGCTACGGTGTCTCTCAGGTGTCAAAAACCTTTGATAATTCCAACCGCGATGTCTACCAGCAGCTTCAGGGCTAGTGATGTTTAAGTGGTAAGATTACGAGCTTTAATAAGTAAAATTATCCCAGCTACAATGACAGACAACAAATATTACATTTATAGTATTACAACTAAAACCGTTTTAGACACCGCCACCGCAGTTTGTCCTTCATGAGCCTTCGTAGACAAGAGAGTGATGCAAGATGGCGGCCGCCTGTGTGGCGACCAGTGACCATGGAGATATAAACAGCTTTTTATAARGTAAAAATAATAAAACAAGGTCTTTGTCTGCATTGATTAGACATCCATCCATCCATTTTCTGTACACGCTTCTTCCTTTTCAGGGTCACGTGGGTCACTGGTGCCCATATCCAGCAGTCACAGTGCGAGGGGCGGGGAACACCCTGGACAGGTCACAAGTCCATCACAGGGACTGTGATGGGGATTGATTAGACATGGTTTTTTTTAATTATTGTCATTAGTGATTATCTCAGTTTCGGCTGAAAGACTTGACAAATTCCTACAAACTGTGCCTTTAACTAAAAGCTACAAATTTCCAAATTCTAACTTAAACAATAAAAGTAAATAAGTGACAGCTTAATGCTAAATGTTGCAAAACTTAAACTAAAAGTAGCTATATCATAAAAAACTAAATCAGATATAGCTAGAAAGTAAAAGTAGCAAAAATCTAGAAAAAAAGCTAAACGTTGGAAAAAGCTTACTAACAATTACAAATTGCTAGAAGCTAAAGATGGTAAAAGCAGCAGAAAGCTAAAAGTAGCAAAGGGTTATCTAAAACGAAAAGTAGGAAAATGAGCTAAAAGTGGCAAAAAATAGCCAAAGGCTAAAAGTAAAAATGGCTAGCTGAAATTAACAAAGAGCTAGTTAAAGATACAACTTAAAAGTAGCCAAAAACTAGCTCAAATGAGCAGCATGGAAGCTAAAAGTGGCTGAAGTTAAAGGTAGCAGAAAGGTGGCTGAAAGCTAAAAGTAACATAAAAAACAAACAAAAGAAAAAGCAAGTGTGCTGAAGGAGAATTCAACAATGTTTGTGAAAGAACTACAGATAAGTTAATGTTATTCTATGAGGAAATCATTTGTAAATAAAATGTAATATTTTGAATAGCATAGAAGAAAAACTAAATGTCATGGCACTCATTCCCAAATGAGCTGAACTTTCTGATGTATGGGTAGTTAAAATATTACAGTCTGCATAAGTAAAGATTGCAACAATTTACTGACAACATTTGTGTGAACGTTGAATCTGTGTTCACATAATTATAACGTCTGGCAGTCTGAAACCTCAACATTAATGTGTGACAGAGCTCCGGCTAAACAACTGACTGTCCTTTCTCTTCCAAAAAGAGACTGCAGTGTTAAATGAGGCACAACATTATGTCTGTGGTTGGAGATAATTAGAGTGTGTTTGTCGGGGAAAAGCTGGCAAATAAATTTATTGATAAAAGTGTGACTGTTTAATCGCAATGCTGGGTTTTATTGCCTTCAAGTAGAATAATCATCAGCATAACTAAAGTCTTCCAACAATGGTCAGTAGGTAATAAAAATAAAGCGCTCTATTTGCTGCCTGTCTCGTTGCACATTAAAAAAAGAGCTATTTTAAGTTTGAATGTTGTACAATTTTTAGATTCAGGCTTTTAATGTGATGAAAAATACATAAGATTGCTGAGCCCCCTATATTTTTAATGCATGTACCAGCTCACCATTTTCAAGAACACTGATGTGAGTCTGGAAAAAAAGCAGAATGTTAAGAACAGGTCATGCATTCAGTGGTCATGTGTGTTTGAAACATTAAAGAAAAACAGACCCCATTCCTCTGCTGCCTCCTCCCACCCATTTTATTTGAGTTTAGTCTGCTTTTCCTTTTCTTATCTGATGACATTTAGTTTGTTACTGTGTGTGTGTTTTTTTTTTTTACTTTTCACTTGCATGTGCTTGTCATTTAATTTCCATATCTGTGTGACAGGTGTGCAGCTGTGGTGTTTTGGACCAGCTCTAATAAGCAGCACACGGTGAGTCCTGGATCACAGGCTTTAGCTAATTGTTTCATTCCTGCTCAAGCATTCAACCAAGTTGAAATCTGGCAGCATAAAGTCTCTGACCCATGGGTAAACTTAAAAAAAAAAATCTGTTTCAAATCATAGCCACTATTGTCCAGGCCAACACCACATATTGACACACACCAAGCTGGCTGCATGCTGAAACAACATTTTGCACTTTTGAAGTGAGATTCTGTGGAAAGGTTGTAACGTACTTGCTGAGGATCGTCTTTTTTATGACCTCTGTTTAAAAGGCTAGAGTTTATTTTGGACAAGATGGACAAGTAAAGGGCTAGTCCAAAATAAATGGAACCAAAATGGATTGCTGGCATCCTAAAACAACTCCTGTTAGTGATTTTATAGCTGTTCATGCAAATGTTATTTTATAAACTGTAGACAGCTATTCCAGCAGAAATGTTATGGTATTTTTGCTTGCAGTGCCTAGAAATGTGATCACTAGCTGTTATTATTTGCACTTTCAAATAACCATAAAACTCAATGTCAAATCATGTTGGAGTTGTTTTAATATTCACAGCATCCACCTTGACCTGACAAATTACTGTTCTCCGGACAGAAATCTACAAAGTAGCCTAGTATTGTGACAATGGTTAAAAAAATAATAATGCGTGGCCAAGAGTATATTGAATACAGGTAACACTAATGGACATGAATAAATCGAAATTTGGTTTAGACTATACTTTTCATGCGCCATCACTGATTTGTGGTTTCAGCTGTTTCGTTAAAGCACTGTACAGCAGAACGTGACGAAAACACAACCCAGGAAAGCGTCGCTTCACGGAGCGTCGCCTGCTGCCAAGTTTCTCAGTGCTTTTTATTTCGGCACTACTGTGAGCGCAGATGCACAGGAAAAATAATAATAGGAATCAAACCCAGACAGGCACATGGAGACAGATTATGGTTGCATGAGTCATTTCCACTCATTCAGTTTGTCAAACTGGCTTTCTGATTGAGAAAAATACTGGAATCATTTATTATGCTGCTGCATCATTTTTTTTCAGTGCTCCATTGACACCACCATGTCTTTTTCTCCCCGTCTCCACTTCCTCGTGTGTGTTTTTTTTCTCTCCTCAGTTTTTCTGTAAGCCATTCTCTGCTCCTCTCAACCCCTTGGTATTGAACGGTTGACATTTCTAAAGCTGACAAATGTCCTGCTGAAATGACATGAAATTCCTCTGCCTCTCCCCCACATGGGACCACACATCACTGCTGTAACACGTTTGCTTTACCTTTAAGCAGAGCAGCCTCTATACCCAACAGACAGCATCTCTGTGGGCTCTTTTAGGTAGAAGAGGTGCCAACACCATTTTATTTTACACTCCCAGTTTAGTATTACATTGGAGACTTGAAAAATAAGATGGGCTTTTCTGACTAAAGACAGGAGATGGTAACATTAAAGGGATAATTTTGATGTTATTAAGGGGGTGATTCTCGTCATGATGTTAGGTATGTTTTCTGTTGATTACGTTTGATTTAAGTTAAAGTTGTTTTTGCTATGTTTTTTTCTGTATCTCAGCCAAACGAGTTCCTCTAGGATCCATAATTTTAACTCCACACATACCTGCAGTTCATTTGTCATCAGCACACCTGTCCTGATTTAGCAATCACTTCTTTGACAAAAAAAATCACTTCTTCCTGCACTTTTAATATTGGTTTTCTTGACCACATTGTCACGCTTCTTTTTACAATTCTCATGCCAAAATGCTAGTTTTAAACTTTAGTTATTAAAATTCTAGTATTGTTCCAGAACCTGCCTACATTTAGGTTTGCTGTTTCCACCATTAACTCATCTTGATGACAATTCTTTCACCCAAATTTGTGCCATTTTAAAACTGATTACAGTCTCAATGCTTTATTGAAAGATTCTGCTTTATTTTAGCCAGCTGTCTCAGCTAATAAAATAAAATAAAATAAAAAATGAATAAAAACACTTTTAGCCACTGTTATGGTTATCAAGCTTAAGATCAACATCTAGTTTGAGCCCCATGTTTGTGATGGTTGGTTTAGTGTATTGGTCATGGCTTAAATCCACATGATGGGGTCTTAGTGGAGCTGCAAAATATTATAACTTCGACCTTCTTCTCATTTAAACATAGGTCTTTAGTATAAATAAATAAATAAATAATGATGTAAAGGTTTATAAAACAGCATTCATAGGAATTCAAATTCATAATGTATGAATTGTTTCAAGTCAACAGATATTTACTTTGGGGCTGAACCCAGCATGATTAGCTGTCAACAAGAGTCTTCAACAAGATGTTCACTCAGATTCTCCAAACTTAGGGTGTATTCAGACCAGGAAAGTCCTTTGGTCCAATTGTTTGGTCCGGACCAAAAATGGACTTTTTTTTCGTTTGGTGCTGTTTGCATTCACATTGTGCTTTTTTGCAAATGAAYTATAASTTGTAARCAAAGCCATGAGGCTGACGATCATTGCTCCCATTGGACAAAAAAAGGACGGGGGCGAGACTGAGCCACAGACCCAGAAAAAAACAAGGAAGTCCTGCATGCTACAGTTCTGATGCGCACATTTATGCTGATAGTACAACTGCAATAGCATTTAAAATGTCAGAAGCAGCTAATTTAATGGTGGTTCCGTGATGATATTCTAATTTTGGAGTGGCGTCAGTAAATGTGTCCCGCAACCCAAAGGAGACGAGGTGATCTTCGTGTTCTGACCCACTTCATGCCGGCAGTAGAGCTGCTAACAGGAGACGACGAAACAGGTATGTTTTCAGTTTATTTAGCTCAGCAACGGTGGCCTGTGGAGTCCAAAAAGGTGCATGTTTAATGCAGTTGGTTCGGTTAGAGTCCGGTCTGTATTCACACCAGAAGTGAACTAAAGTGAACCGCACCAGAGTTCGTTTGGAAGCGGACCAAGACCACCTCAAAAGGCAGGTCTCGGTCCGGTTGTTTGATCCGCACCAGAGTTCGCATGAGTGTATTCACACCTGCACAAAAGGTCCGGACCAACGCTGGAAACGAACTCTGGTTCGTTTAAAGCGGAGCAAATTATCAGGTCTGAATACGACCTTAGATTGTTCTGAGTGCAGTCTGTAGCAGGTAAGATACTGCCCGTTGACAACAACTCTACAACCCCCTCTTTCAGAAGATCCATACCATCCCTTTAAAGAAATATAAAGCTCCACGTGCAGATATGTGCAAAAAAGGTTTGTACAGTGGGTGAAAAGGGAGCAGAAACACAAACTCATTGAACCACAGTCGTTACATCAATGCGAAGTGAAGTAAGTTAGCCGTCATTTATGATGTTTTAAAATAACAGACTGGGACAGACTGAACTGTTTTACCATGACGGAGGAGCTGAGAGATCTGCCTCCCTTACTTTCATAAAATACCATAGTTCAGTTTGTGCTCTTAAAGCACATCAAACTCTTGAGTTAGGCTGAGCAAAAAGCACCATCTAGTGGTGCTAAAGGCTCAGGGCACTGAACTGTCATGGAAATCCTTGATTACGCCAAATGTTTTTAATCTGATCTGATTCACTGCAGAGTTGACGTAATCCAGTTGTTTGAGTTAATTCTAATTTTCGAGATTTCTTGACTTTGTATCTGTGGTTTATAAAGACACCAAAGA
This sequence comes from Austrofundulus limnaeus, assembly GCF_001266775.1. Classification (NCBI taxonomy): domain Eukaryota; kingdom Metazoa; phylum Chordata; class Actinopteri; order Cyprinodontiformes; family Rivulidae; genus Austrofundulus; species Austrofundulus limnaeus. The sequence goes on along the minus strand of NW_013952511.1, from coordinate 1,629,772 downwards.
ACAAACACATTTGAGCTTTCATGTTCTGTGTGACGCAGCACACACCAAACACCAGCAGATCTTTTCTTGTAAAGCCACTAAGGCACCTAAAACTTTAAAACCCGTGTTTTAAGCCTTTTATGATGTTCGTATTGAGTGCGGATTAGTCCATTTCCTGAAATCAAAACATTTTCAAACATCTGACCTGAACTTAAACACTGAGTGTGTCTTTGTCTTGGACAGAGTCACTTCAAGTGTGTTTCACACACCCTGCCAAGCATAAAGAGCTCTTTGTTTTAACTTTATGGTGAATAATTCTCTAATCTCTCTCCTGGCCGGGCTTTTGGATTTCGGTCTCAGCTCGTTAACGTGCTTGGCCTGAGAACCAACATTTTCAAATCCTCCTCGCACCGATTGGACGCTCAGGCCAAGACGGCTACGTCACCCAGAATCCCCAGCGGTGGCCATTACTCCAAAATATCCATGCATGGGCTCTGAGTGGAATGGGGAAATGATTTCAACACTTCTGAGAAGGAGCAGCTGCATTATTCTGCTGCTGGATGATGACAGAGTTCAAGTTTGTCTTTTTTTTTCTCATTGGATGGCCTTTTCTGAACTCTTGTCTCTTCTGTTGTTGCAGTGCTGGTATTTACTGTAATCTTACTCTAATAAATTTGATTGGAATCCTGTTTACATTTCAACTTTAAAGAAATGACATATTGCGTTGTATGCCCAAGTTTTAAACAAAGAAATCATGATTTTCTTTTATAGAGTATATCATGGGGATAACTCAGACAAATAGCTTTTTGAGTTTCATTAATATTTGTCCAGTGGATCCTGAGATATTTTGCTAACAGACCAACAAATTAACACACAAAGACATGCACATTTACATGATTGCCTGCCTTTGAGTGTTGCCAGTAAAATGTTCTGACCCAACAAAGCAGTAGTTTTTAAAGAGGATGATATGGTTTTGTTCAAATGTCGCCACAAATGTAGGAAATCCAGAGGTTGTGCTGTAAATGTGTCGCCGTTTATGAGAGCCATTTTAGGGTGCAATTTATGCCAATTTAAATAGGTTGGAAAAGTCAGCATTCAGTGTGAGCTATTAGCTGTAATGTGTGTGTGTGTGTGTGTGTGTGTGTGTGTGTGTGTGTGTATGTGTGTCCTTGCTTTTCCTACACTGTGGGGCCCAGTTTTAAGGAAAACGTAGCCTTGTGGGGACCAGGTGCTCCTTGTGGGGCCCAAAGCCTGGGCCCCACAACTTCGGAGGCTGATTTTGGGTGTGAGGGTTGCGTTTAGGACCAAGGTGTGAATTGAGTTTAGGTTAGTTTTAGGGTCAGGAAGGTACCTGTGAGGTTAGCCTTAGGGTTTGTGGTCAGGGTTAGGATAAAAATGACCAAAAAATGAATGGAAATCAGTGGACGGGCCCCACAAGGATATAAAAACAAGTTTGTGTGTGTGTGTGTGTGTGTGTGTGTGTGTGTGTGTGTGTGTGTGTGTGTGT
>NW_013952511.1:1618279-1628276 GCF_001266775.1 Austrofundulus limnaeus | reverse complement strand
ACCACCACCTGGTTCCAGTCTTTATTGTGGATCAGGTTTTTAAGGTGAGTCTGTTTTCGTCTCAAACACTGTAAAAAATAGAAAGTAATTAATTAATCGTTCAGTTTTTTCCAGTGTATTAAAAGTTTATATTTGTGTTTTTCTGACAGGGAGGAGCTGCACACACAGCCTGCAGCAGAACCGGTCCAGGATCTGGTCCCGGTCTGAGGTTTTTGTTTGTTTCAGAGAGGGGAGGGAGGGGGAGGGCCTGAGGTGGCTCAGCTCTGATATCTGCATTGATTTTAAAGAACTCCACCAAGTGGCTCAGAGCAGAGATAACAGTGTGTGTGTGTGTGTGTGTGTGTGTGTGTGTGTGTGTGTGTGTGTGTGTGTGTGTGTGAGTGGAGCCACATCTGGAAACAATAGCCCAGTAGATGCTGTCACTTTCTCTTTGCTTCAAGAGTTTTAAGCATGCGCTTAAACAAACACTCAATTCACTCAGTAAATTACAGGAAGGCAATCAGAGCTGCACACATATTTGGACCCTCGGTCTCATCTTGTTTCTGACACACACACACTGATAAATTGCAGCTTCAAATATATAGGTAAGTAAAGTAAATGCCGTATGTGTTTGATGCTTGAGTGGGTTTGCTATGCTTGTGTTTTATGCATTTTGTATTGAGCTGCTATAGTTTGCATAGCCGAATCCCCATAATTGCACTCTAGATTTATATCAACTTTGGAGCTTATCATTTCTTAATGTCATCAAATGTAGCTTTAAAAAATAATATTTGCATTTTACCTTCATATGCTTATTAGAAAGCAAACTGTCCTGAAATATTTTATGAAAAAACTGAAACTTAACATTGTCACTGCAGACAAGAGGTGGCAGCATTGTCCAACTCAGGAAGTAAAGAACTCATGATGGGCAGCAGAGCATTAGTCCTGAAACTTTGTCAATTATTCTCTATTTTTAACTCAGTCAGTGTGGCTTTTAGGAAGCACAGAGAAGTCAACACAACCGAGGCACAACCTCTTCAGCTCAAACCTTTTCTTTCTCTTATTGTCTTTTTGCAATGAATACGTTTTCATGTATTTCAAATGTCTTCCCTTTTTAAAAATTAAACATTAAATGAGATAAAATATAAAATATACTTTTCCTATTGTTTTCTGATGTTTTGTTGAATTCATTTGTGGTAAACTGATTATACAAAATAAACTCTAGCAGCTCGAATTCTGTTGCAAACACACATAGATGTGGATATTTCTATCCTTTTAAAGACAAAGCCCTAAACCTAACACACAAAATAATGTTCCACTGTATTAAGATAGAATTTTTTGTTTCCTATAAGGGCTACAGGTTCTGGCAAAGTAGGTAATTCTATGAGAGAATGTCCTCGCACATACACACTTGTGTGCACCTCTTTACTGTAGAGACAAATACAAACAGCTAATATTTCAATAAACTGGAATCCAAAAATGTTTTTATTCATCATCTTCTGATACAAAAGTTCATTTTTTTCTCTTTAAATAAACAAGTTTTTAAAATTTGTCACATTTTTACAAGGATAAATTAGCACTTTCTTTGTATTACAATGTCAAAAAACAAAACAAAACAAAAAACAACAAAAAAAAAAAAAACACAAAAGGAGTGCTCTACATGAGGGAGCAGTCCAAACCTTGGCCACGATCCGTGTGGGCCAACAAACCTTAGTGGTGATTCTGATCCGAGCCCCTAAAAGAATTTACAAACCTGCACGACTAGTGGTTACGTTTTTTGCACACTCTGAGCTGCGTTTCAAGGCTCTTTCTGCGATTGTTTGAAAATGTCACCGTTTAGCTGTGTGGTCAGAAGAAAGGGCCAAGCCAAAACATTGGGACAGTCTAAGACGGGAACTACATTAGCTCAGAGGGGAGGTGGTCAGAGGTTAATTTAATTCGCTTTAAGTGAATGTAATGTTTGTTTGACTTTGGGAATTTAATAAGTGATCCACAGTGTGCTGGTCTGAGAAACATGAGCTCAGTTTCAACCAGGACCTTCCTGTCTGAACGCACCTTGAAGGGGCGAGGAACGCAGCTCAGAAATGATTTTTCTTTTCCCCTAATTCCTTTCTAAACATTCACCAAAAACATATCGAACAAGTTGTGTGAGGCACTATACGGTTACAGATAGCACACATGCTGACAAAGACCAAAACTTATTCAAACTGCATCAGATTTCAGTTACCCAAAATGAGATTATTCTACTAAATAATAGTTGGTTTAAATGGACACCCGGCACATAAACATACAAAAGTCTCATTAAAATGCAAGAGCATTGTTACATCGATTGTCAGGCAAATACATAGGAGCACTTTCAGAGAGGATGAGTCCAGAACACAAACTCACTGGATTTAAAGCTTATAACTATATCATCAGAAAGGCTTGCTTGTCAAACGAAACAACAGACCACAAATCTTGTTTCTATCATACATGAAATGTATAAAAATGTATTCCAGGAAGGTCTTAATTGTCTGGGGGAAAAGTCTTGGTGTATTTGAAAAGTTTTAAAAAAGCACAAGCTTCAGACAGATGTGTAAGTTAATGATGTCACTTTTACAGTAACATAAATAAATCAATGTCAATTTCACAGGAAATGTCTCTTTTCATTAAATCCTGACTGTGATTGATGCAGCCATAGATTACAAGGGTGGTTATATTGATTCATGTGTTTATATTTGTTACAACATGCCCTTACAACGGTGTTAAGACACTTCAACACCTAAAGGAATAGTTCAGATCTTTGGCAGTGGAGTTCTGTGTAAAGGTTATTATGGACAAATAAATGTGTCGTTGATAGTATTTTGTACTTCACTTTGAAAAAATAAGAGTTTACATCCAAGTTTATGCCTTATCATTTTCAAAGCAGCTTATTCAAGCACTATTTTTTAACTTTTACATGACTATCAGTTTTGTGTTACACTGGCATTTACAAACAATCCTGCTGTTATTAGCAAGAGCTAACAGCAGACGCTAACTTTAGCAGTTCTTGCGCCCTCTGGAAAACCTCCAGCAGAAAAGTTACTTCTGCCTGTGATATAGATAGTGCTAGAAAGTAAAAAAAAAGCACCTGTATCAACAGCTATGAATCTTCTGGACTGAAAGACAGTTTTAAGCTAACATCTTGTTAGCTTATCAAAACTAAACTCTATTTCTACAAACTGAGGTCATTCAAAGAGCTATCTCCAACAAGCAACAGGTTAATTATTCGTAACCTTTCCACAAAACCCAACTTCAAAAGACGTAAACTATCCCTTCAAGTCCTGCACCAGATGGTACTGCGGCTAAAATGCTCAAATCTTCACATTCTTACCACATAAACACACTTTGAGAAGCACAGCTGCTCATTTAAAACCAAAAGCGGCTTCTCTGAACGCACATAAAGTGGACAAAAACCCCCAAAACAAAACAGAGTTAGACCTAAACTCGTGCACAACACAGTATGTGCATGTATAAAAAGCTATAACTCTGTGACAGCCCTTCAGAGTTGCATAATGTGTATTCTGGCAACAGATTGTCCCATAACTTCTCATTCTGTAACCTGCGCTTGGATCCAGGGTTTGCAAAGAAAAAAAAAAAGGGCTGGGGTAATAATTAAATTTCCTGGGTTTTATGGTAACCCAAGAGCACATTCAGCACCGGGTTCCCAGGAAGACTGCATACATCACTGCAAGTTCTGGGTTTGAAGTGAAACACAAAGGCCGATAATTTCCAGATGCGATGATGCTTTTAACAAAAAGAGGCAACAAAAAGTTATATTTACCTTGAATACAAAATGTCATTGTCTTGCCTTTTTTATTTATTTGCAGCATTTTTATTGACTCACCATCCCTGTTAACAGCTCTGTGCACATTTATCAGACTTCACATATTATACAATTATAGTGCAGCATTACAGCTTAGAGCTGGTTTCCACAAAATTCAAAGCAACTGTACTTTTGTACTAACATCAAGTACAACTTAAAGAAATGTAGATTGTTTAAATGGAAGCAAATTGAGATTAAAGGCGATATGTTATATTTTATCACAGTTTTATTTTATTTATTTATTTTTTATTTTTTTTTGTAATGGTAATTTTGACTGCAGAAATAGTTGTTGGGGTGCGTTTGGGGAAACTTCAGCCTACGTTTGAATAAACTCTGCTCCAGTGTAAAATCTCAAACTTTAAAAGAAGTCACCACGACATTCAAATTCACTGTGTTCAGCAGGTTCCGTCTCTTCTGCTGAGGACTTGGGGAAAGAGACAGAGAGGTGTGGATTTACAGCTTATTGGTGTATCCTACAGATGACTCTGTTCAACTTTTTCCATACGCCGTTCCTCCCTTATTTTTCTTTTCCCACCTCTCTGGACAACTGAGATCTAATGGAGGTAGAGAGGCTTCTGTTGCTACAACTGCATGACTCAGTTTTCCTATTTTGTCCTTCATAACTTCTGTTAGTGGCACAGAGTCAGGGGTTTCATGTGATGGCATTATATCCAGGGGGCTTCTTCAATAAAGTCCTGCTATCACATTGCTAACCGCCCTCTTTTCTCTTGAATCTCTTCATCCTTCATTTTGCAGAGCCGGTCCCTGTACGAGAAGAATGCAGGACTTTGGTTCATTCCTGTCCACCCTTCCCCTGACTTTTCCGTCTCACACAACCGTCTCATTGCCTTTTCCTGGTTTGATCCAGCCCTCGCCCGGCGCCCTCTTCCCGCCTCGACTCGCCTGGCTGTCCTTCAGCAGCCGGGCGGAGCAGCGCTGCCAGGTGTGGAGGGTTTTTGCCGACCAGATCCACATCCCCGACGTGATGCCCACGAGCAGCGACATGAAGATTCGGAGCATCTCCGACGCCACGTACGAGTCCTGCGTGCTGGCCCTGAACTCCCCCCAATGGGAGAGCTGGTAGAGGTAGCAGCCGATGACGGTGGATGCCGGAACTGTGTAAAGAACAGAAAATACTCCGATCTTGACCATCAAACGCTCCAGCTTGTCTGTTTTGGCTCCGTCTTTCTGCAGATTGGAGCGTATCTTGAAAAGAGCCACGAGGCCCGCGCAGATGAACAAGGTTCCTGTGATGCAGGGAGAATAAAACGTGTTAACGTGAGAAAACCAGATGCACAAAAAACACAAAAGGTTCTGTATTATTAACAAAATAAGCCGTTTTTTAAAGGAGACACATCATACTTTTAAATCCTTCTTTCACACATCTTAATCATTCAGTTGGGATCTATGTAAAGTTGAACTGCAACACTTTGGTCTGGATTCCTTCTTATTGTTACTCCAGAAGCCCCGCTTTTACCCCTTTTCTGAGGTGTATCTTGGATCAACTCATTTTGACACTGTCTCTTTAAACCCAAATGAGGTGCTTCACACACCACCCCCTCCAGCTTCCAGACGGGCCAATTCTAGTTTCATAGAGAGGTTTATCGAGTGGGTATATTGACAAAATTGTAGTTGGTGAGTCCAGACCTTATTTAGAAGTTCCGTTGTAAATACTTAACTGAAAATAGAGAAAACTGAACAGGTTGAAAAACATGTCCCAAACAGAATCTAAAGATTTCTACGCAGCACCGGGAGAGACTGACTAAAAATTTTCTGCACTCCTAAAAACTCCAAGGTTAAAACTGCAATACAATTTTTAAGACTTGTTCCTTTGCCACTAATCTGCCTTTGTTTTAGCACTGTTCAGACTGGCTGCTAGCGTCTCAATAAAGTTAGAAACAAACTCAGTTTAGAAGAGGTAAGATATAAAACTCCACTTCAAAAAATCTGAACTAATACTCAGAATATTTCATATTACTTTTTGTTTTGTTTTGTTTCAGTTTTACCTATAAGAAGGTATGTGGCCAGTGGCGCCACCACAAAACCTGTGAGCGCCTCCTGCTGCTGGTTACCCACGTAGCAGAGCCCCGTCAGGTCATCTGCGTCCACCAGTCTCATTATGAGGATGACAATAGTTTTGACAGCCGGGATGGCCCAGGCTGCTATGTGGAAGTAGGAGCTGTGCATTTCAATGGCCTCATGGCCCCACTTCAGTCCAGCAGCCAGAAACCAGGTGAGGGTCAGGATCACCCACCTGCAGGACATGGGTGGAGGACAGAGTGAGACAAACAAACATGCTTCTGCATGCACAGTAGATAAAAAACAAATTTCACACAAATATAGCTTAAAAGAAGCTGGTGTCAATGTCACTTCTGGACCCATTTGTTGATTTAGTAACTTTCCATAACCAGTCTGAAGGCAGTCTCCAGTTGTAATAAAGTTATCAAGAATTGAGACAGTCACAAGTCATGTATGTGAAGATAGTGATGATCCTTAGAATGCAGTCCTTGGTCCTGTTGCTCTTCCAAAAGGAGAAAAACAACAGGAAAACAAGGGTTGAGTGAATAGGAAGAAAAAGAGCTGTGACAGCAGAGTGTTTCCACTGCTACTTTAGTCCGGCACACGTTCGAAAAGCATGGCCAACTAGTCCAGAGGTTATGAGACAGGATAGGTTGATTCAAAAGAAAACAGGATGCTGGTCTCGTGTTCCAGTTGTTCCACCACAAGCCCTTCACAACAGCTGATGACACTGGGACGAACTGGGACAAAGAGACGGAGGAGTGGGTTTGAACTAACCAAAGAGAGGAGGCCATGCCAAAGAAGTACAGGAGGAGGAAGACTATAGCACAGCCGGTGTTCTTTAACCCTTCTTGGACCAGGATCGGCACCGCAGCCGTTTCTAAGTCACAGGAAACACGTTCTCTTCCAAGAGTCAGTCGTACCTTTAAAAAAAGGGGGGGTGTTGATTATTTGATCTGCTTGTTTTATCGTGAATAAATGTAACTAGATCTGCTTGTTTTCTCACCAGGTAAGCAACACTGTACAGATTACAGCACATGGAGAGGAAGATAATAGGCCTCTCAGGGTAGGAGAATCGTTGGGAGTCCAACAGAAAGGTCAGCACCGTCAGCGTGGTTGAGACGAAGCACAGCACGGCCCACACCGCCATCCACGCGTTCGTGAAGACCTTGGCCCCCCGTCGGTAGAGTCCACTGTCGTAGCCACACTGAAGAGTGCAGCTCTCCGTCTGTTTGAGCCAGGTGTACTGATCAGGTGCGGATCCCAAGGCTTGGCACTCCTCCTGCAGGGGAGGATGGCGGACTGGCTGGTAGGGAGGGTCCTCATCCCCCGGACCTTCCATACACATGTGGTTGTGGTCGTTTTGGGGCGGGAAATGGCTGCAGTTGAGCACCTGGAAAGGAAACGCCAAAGGAAAGAAGTGCTTTTGTTTTAATGGAAGTAAATAAAATCAACAGTTCAGGGTATTCCTGATGATTGTGGTCCACTCAAAGTTCTGCCATGAGACTTTAGCTCATAAAGACTGTGTGCACATGACTCACCTCAGGCCATATGAAGCCAAACTCATGGAGAACTGGGAGGCACTTTTTCTTCACAGACAGACACATGCTTCCACATGGCCCGATGGGGATGGGAACCTTGTCTGTGCACATGGGCACATAAACCGAGCAGAGGAAGAACTGCAGGCAAACAGAGACAGCACTGCATGATTACCGTTTGCTCTCTGTACATGAAAACTGTAGCTGCAAACATGTTTAGGAATAAATCTGAGAGCGAAAAGTATGGTCACAAAAGCTTTAAAATGAGCCTGAGCAGATGCTTCTGCGTTGTTTTTATTGAGATGTACAGGAGAATACTTTACAGGGGAACAAACGTACAGGAATAATGCAGAGTCACTAGTCATAAACATGCAAAAACACAACTAAGGTCTCCCATTTGAGTCAAACTGTAGAGAGGGAGGAAGGTTGCTCCAACTGGTTCCATTTGACTACATACACACATCATTCTGCTGTTTTTTTTGCCTTAAGCTTTAATACATTACATCACTATTTACACTGGTGGCCCACCAGTGTAAATAGTCTCCATTTTCATTTCTAGGTGGAAACCTTTCAACCAGCTCCAAACTGGTCTATAGTTACATAAACAAATTTGCATTTTAAGCATTTTGCATTTTAAGAAATAAAAACTACTTTGGCACAATCCTACCTAAAAATGGACCAATCACAGTTTTGTTGACCAATTTTGATTGCTGATTTTTATGACGCTCTGACTTGCCAATTCTGATTTCATCCAGTTTCTCTCTAACAACTGCAACAAAAGCATGCAAAATGCCAAAATTTCCGGCCCAATAGAAATCTGACCGTTTCTCCATTACAGGAGGTCACAAAAATAAATTTTTTTTGAATTTTCTTTACAAAAGCACCAAGCTACAAAACATTCCCTTATTAAATATTTACAGATATTGGATGAACAGAGGTTTTTGTACCAATAAATGGGAAACAATGTAATCCATGCACATGACTCATAGGTTAAAACTCTTCAGTTACTCATAAACTAAGTTAGGCAGCAGCATAAACCAGAATATAGCCTCATAACCTTCTCTAATCTGTTTGCTTCCCTCAAAACATACAATTTTATCACACCACAAGATAATATTTTTCTCTTCAGAAGTAATCGAAGCATTGCCCAACATATATACATAATTAAAAAAAGCTTTCAGATTAATTGTAAAATTGCCCAGTTCTTAGTTATTAATGGGTGCACCCCATTCCTGAAGGTGGTATGGCAATGTCATTGGACTGCAATAAATTATGAAAAGCATTTGAGAGGAAATTTCAATAATGTCTTAAAATGTTCACAAGATTTTTCATATTATTATTATTTTTTTTTTTTCTCACGCAAATTGCAGGGACTCGTGTTACTGGAATTTTGAACATGTGTGAACTCACTGACGCATTGGCGGACTCCTAGAACCATATTTTTACTTAATTTCCTTGGCTGTACAGCCCTAGAACCGTATTTTTATGGTCATGTATATAAAGTTCTGGGAATGTATCTCTGAATTTTGCAAAAAACAAATCTTTAGTGACACTCCGAGTGAAATTTGGCATATCTTCTCACAATTTTTTGGTTCCAACAGTCGCAGCCTGGTGAGATGCTACCTGAACCAAACTCTTGGTTTTCCTGTTGTGTAGAAATAATTTCAAACTAGATCTTCCAGTTGTGCTTATGAAGATACTGATCCAGTATATTTGACTGCTGAGGTGGTAGTGATGTGTAGAAAAAAAACTTCTCTGTTGTTACAGAAGGTAGCGATTTCATGAAGCGATTTCATGCATCTACTGTGAAATCTGCTGGAAGCCAGAAAGTTAAACAGTGCCAGGCTCATGAAATGAAAAATTCATAGAAGCAGAAAATATGTCTCACTTTGCTACTCTGAGCTGAAGGAAACAAACAAACGCTCCAGGCCTGTGGACCGGTGTTGATGGATGGGAGGGTTGCAGCTGTCTTTTTACATCTGGAATGCCAAAATATGCATTAAGTCTTGATAAGAAGTAAATGTTAAGAGCTGCACTGACAGACAAACCCCAGCTCTTGAACAAACAAAACCCAGAATGACACAAGAATCCAGGAAGCGTTTTGAGGGGGGAAATGATGTTAGAGAACTCTTACAGTCTGGGAGACTTTAAAGTAAACACAGGAGAACGTATGATTACATACTCACCTCCTGCTTTGTTAAGACACTGTTACTGCAGAGAGGAACTATGTCATGTCCAAATCGGACTCACATTTGCTTAACCCCTGATTTGTTATGCTGCCTCTCCGATCAGTATCTGGGTCAGCTTTATCTTTGCCAACTGAGATACCAGACTGACCCAGAGACCAGTTTCTCCCCTACTAATAATAAACCCTCTTCATACAAAAAACAAAAACAAGAAAAACCCCTCATAATTTACTTATCCTGAGTCAATTGTCTGACTTGAAATCAGAGGCGGTTACAAACGAACAGAACACAAATCCTCGGGCTGCTTTTGTGTTTCCACAAATTCATTCACAAAACAAGAGGCAGGTATAAAATTACACCCGCAACACAGTTTCCAAAGCTTCTCACGGTGAGTAGTGCATGCCTAACCACTGACGATAACCCATTCTGGG
>NW_013952511.1:1615333-1618038 GCF_001266775.1 Austrofundulus limnaeus | reverse complement strand
GTGTGTGTGTGTGTGTGTGTGTGTGTGTGTGTGTGTGTGCGTGCGTGCGTGCGTGCGTGCGTGCGTGCGTGCGTGCGTTGGGGGTGCCAGCTAAACTCACAGGAAAATTTACAACCAGAGATAGACTGGTTGACTTGTTCCTGCAGTTTGTCTCAGAATATATTATGAATCTGGAATTTCTTGAAAGAATGCATATCACCTGCTGCTTTACAGGGCAAACGTATAAAAACAACAACAACAACAATAATTTAATTAATTAATTAAAAATAAATAAAACGTTCTGACATGCTGTCAGTGCTTAAACTATATGTTGGAAATAACTCTTAGCCGAAGCCACAACAAAGTTTAGCTGTTTGTGACACTGACTGGGATAAGCTGGGCATCTTTAATGCCAACATTTTAAATAAAGGTTTTGCATGTGTCAGTGCTCAGGATATGTTAGAGAAGACTCTCGGACACCAACAGCACAAATTTCATTTCAGTATTTGTACAAATCACAGACATGTCATTTTTGTGCTTTCTAATATTGATTGTATCAGTTTGACTCCAGAAGTCAATCAATTGTAAATGTGCAGTACAAGCAAAAGTTAATTTCTGGTATCTTTATTCAAACGTATCCACCGGCGATGCATGGTAATCAGTCTGTTCATCTGTTAGCAAAATATTGACTGAATCAGAGGACAGATTTTATTGACAATCAGAATGTAATCACTGGTTATACATATACAGCTGATTAACTTTTGCATTCAACCTGCTTTAAAATGATTTAACACAGTTAATTTTACAGATACTGAGATTAAGTTTTGGTGTGGTAGCAGCTGAGAATCATCCCTGGCGCATAGCTACTCTGAGCACATCTTTTGCAAACAAGCTTGACACGCGATGAGATATATGCATCCCTTCAACGAATGCTGAATTCATTTTACTAACAAACAAATTCACTCTCTCTGTGACGTGCTTTTAAGTGTGTAAAAAGGAGAGAAGTCGAGGTGGTATTTTCCCACCAGTCATGGTAAACTGGTAAATGGTACTGAACTTATAGAGCGCTTTTCAAGTCCCTCCGGACCCCAAAGCGCTTTAAACTAACATTCGCCCATTCACAGTCATGTCTTATCTTGCAATGCAATGAAGTGAAATTTTCAGAGATGCACAAGGAGACCGATCTACTTTTTTGTTTTCTCCCCACCAAGTTGCACGAGTCAAACAAGCAGCATTTGTCTTAAGGCAACTGAGGGCACCATTGTGAACAGGAAGACTACAGTATGAAGATCCAGCTGCTGCCATGGGGCCGTGAACTCAGAATGTCAACACACAGAGGGGGCATTTTCAACCTAATCAACATGACAGCATGGCACAACAGGAGGGAGGACAGAGGGTAGATGGATTTGGCGGGGTCCACCACTTATTTTAACAACCTGGGAATCAACCTTTAATCATGCTCCTTATTGATGGCACCATCAGTCAGAGCGGCCAACACAACACAAGCTGTTATTCCAAGTGGCTCCTTGTCATGTGGGGACCCACACTCCCCGCTGACTCAAATGTAGCACACACTCTACCCAGGCTTGTTGTTTTGTTTGTTTGTTTGTTTGTTTGTTTGTTTGTTTGTTTGTTTGTTTGGCACCGACTCCGTACCTTGAGCTGACTGGAGCAGCCGTACTGGATGAGCGGCGTGAACGTGGTGAGCTGCAGCTCGGCGTCCGACTGCAGCACGTTGCCCACCAGGTTGGGCATCTTGGTGACGTTGTAGCCCAGACCCTGGCACATGCTGATCCGGATCGGGTCGCAGGTCATCTCCTCGTCGTCGTCCTCGCCGAAGGCTTCGACCGCGGCGCGCGGACGCAGCGACGGGAGGAGGAGGAGGAGAAGGACGAGGAGAGAGGAGGAGGAGGCTGCAGCGGGGAGAGAGACCATCGTCCCAGACGCGCGTCTCAGCCTCATGACTGAACTCGTGTAAACAAAAACGAAACAAGTACTGCCTCCGAAATAATAATAATAAAAATAATAATAATAATATACACTCGAAAGGTCGTCTCGGAAACGGAAGCACGTGGATTTGTGTGAAGTCCAGCAGGAGCGGAGCGCGTGGAGTCCGTGCGTCAGCGTGCCATTCACCAAATTTCAACAATCCAGAGGACGCAGCGGTAAAAACCCTCGCGCCTGTTTCCCGCTTCCATAATCAGCACTGATGCAAGTTTTTTTTCTTAATAAATCACCTACATTTTTTTTTCATAAACTCGCCTCCCGTGAAACGCTCCGAAGCTTGCAGAAACTCGCAGCAGCTCCCGTTGTGCGTCTCCACTGCCTGCCTGGAAGCGCCCAGCGCAAAACTTTATTGTGTCTGCCTGTTGAAGGGAGAGCCTTGTCCCCCACACCTCCCTTCCTTCCTTCAACCCTCCTCCTCCTCAGTCCGGAGGAGATCCAACCAATCCCTGCGCGGGAGTTGGGTTTCCCTGACCAACCCATGGCCAGGGGGGGCCGGACCCACCCCCACCCCCCACCACCTCCTTCCTCAAGTCTGTTCTCTGTTTTACTTTCTCCTACCTCATACAGTATATCTCCTATCTCAAATTCTATCCCTATCCTTTCTTCTCCAGCAAAAGATGAAGAAAAAAATCCAACATATACATATTTTTGTATTTTTGATGCCTGAGCTACATTTTCAAAATATGTCAAATTTTAAATGTGTGTTTATATATATAATT
>NW_013952511.1:1612988-1614338 GCF_001266775.1 Austrofundulus limnaeus | reverse complement strand
TATATAAACTCTGATGGATGTAATCAAATTTAAATTAAGAACCAAACTTTTAAATATCTCAGTATTTGGCTGGAATAATTATTTACATGTTTTTTTTTCAATCAAAAAACTCCTTGCAAAAGACTTAAACCAACTCTTGATTTCTCTATTTTATGCTTCAATTTAGACAGACTTTTTTTGTATTTCTTATTGCCTGCTGCCAAAAGGCAAAAATGGAAGTGTTTTTGCCTGCATTTATGTGTTAGTTTGTCTGCCACATCTAGTTGACCGTAGAAAACACAAATATCCTTTTAGCAGATACATTTAGAATCAGAATCAGAATTAGCCAAGTATGTTGGCACACACAAGGAATTTGTTCATGTCTTTCTAATATTAACAATATACAGATAATTTACATCTAATTTACACACAATATACAAAATGATACACATTATACTTAACTATACAAAGACATATCTATGCAGTGTGCTTTACAGTGTTATTCACAATTAGCAATATGATAACAGTATGCAGAGTAAATATTAAATATTAGTACAACAGCAGCAGTGTAAAAATTGAGTACAAGTACAAGTATTTTGACTTCAGTTCATTGCTTTGTGTGGGTTTTCTTTGGCTTTTACTTACATCTTGGCTATATCATACATACATTTCTTCAAGCTGCTTTATTTATCTAAAGACTGAAACTGTCATGTGCCACTGTTTCATTTATTGGAGGAACTGAATTTACTCTGTTAGGTAAAATAGGCCAGAATTTAAAACATGACCTTTAAGCATGTGCTCTTCTAATCTCAGATCTAATCTGTTATCTGCTGACAGGGAGCAGAACATTACGAAGACTAATAGTTCAAAGCAGCAGTAGTTTGAAATATCTAATTCAGAGTGAATGTAGCATGCCTGAAAACATGTAAAAACATGGCAGACGAAAGATCAACTGGTGTTTGCGTTAGTAGTTGTAGGAGACTAAATGTTAAAACAGGATTGAAAAATTGTTGTTGGATGTATTCATTGTGCTGCTGTTTTTTCCCCCTGCATCTAATTTAGGCCTTGATGTTCAGACAAATCTAACGGGGTGACTGTTGATTGGCAGCAGCAATGACCTCTCCACTCAGACACCCCAGCCCCCCCAAACACACCATCCTCACAGCACACACCCATATTCATACACACCCCTCCCCCTGTTGCTGCTCCTTCAAATGAACCTGAGGTCAAGACCTGAAGTAATCAGTACAGAGCTGAAACAATAGAGTATGCCTTTCAGCTGATGGCTATCAGTGTGTGTGTGTGTGTGTGTGTGTGTGTGTGTGTGTGTGTGTGTGTGTGTGTGTGTGTGTGTGTGTGTGTGTGTGTGTG
>NW_013952511.1:1585390-1612324 GCF_001266775.1 Austrofundulus limnaeus | reverse complement strand
AGGGGTGGCATTGGTTGACCTGATGGATAGCCCCTCACCAGCTAAAAAAACCAAAGAAAATCTGAAGCTCCTATGTTGAATAGTTTTTGAGCAATAACCATTTTTGTATGTTTTGTATATGTTCGCGTGCGGGGGTCATAATAAGTTGATGGATGGTAAAAATAGAAAAACAAGGGTCCTAAACAGTGTCATGACAGCTAAAACTGATGAAAAAGAAGTATTTGTGACAGCAGAGAAAAGTCGGAGGCTTTAAAACATGTTTGATCAACTGAAAGCCACCAGCACACTCTGCCTGCTTGTGTTTACTTCAGCAGCAGAGTGTGAATAGACTGGTAGATCACAAAACATGTTGGCACTGACAGACTAATGACCATCACACTGAGCAGATAATGGCCAGAGAATCTGTTAAAGCCATAAAACCTCAGAGTTCATTAAGAGAGAACAGACTCTTTACAATCGAACCAGCATCCCCAAACTAACCAATAAAATACATAAAGTACCTGCAAACACCTGTCTGTTTTCAGCTTGAAAACATAAGACAGGTCTGTGGCTGTGTCTTGATTCAGGGATTGCAGCCGACATAGGACACATTTGTCATCTGCTTACGTCACTGCCCTGCACTGTAGGCTGTCCCAATTCGTAGATGCATGTGGTCGACAAAACCCCAAAAATGTAAATGTACTTTATTTGTCGTCAGTGCGTGTTCCCATGCAATGATGAAATTTGTGCTCTGCATTTGACCCATCACACGTGAGAAACACCCGAGTGGAGCTGAGCGCCCAGGGGGCATTTGGGGGTTGGGTGTCTTGCTCAAGGACAACATGACATGTGGGAATGGCCGGGAGTCGAACCTGTGACTGTCTGGTCCCAAGTCGGCTGCTCTACCACAGTTACCCCCAGGCTGCATCTGAGCATCCTACGTGGCCAATGATATCCCAGAATTAATTGTGTCGTCAACCAATCAAAAGATGTCCACAAAGCTGGCAGCATTTTTTGATTTTTTTTTTTGACAACAGGGTTAGTTTTAGGTTTTTTATAAGACAATTTGGAAAATTTTCACAGTCCAAAGAATTGTAAGTTTAGCAACTTAGTTGATGAAATTTTTGCTACAATGAAATGTTAAAGAAATGCAGTTACAAGTACTGATACTGAAGCTAAACCCAAATAAATAATTATTTTAATGTATATACATGTAATGTTTTAATGAAACTGAATTTTGTGAAGTTATATCATGAAAAAACAACTGAAGGCATGTGATGTAAAACATATCTCCATGGTAATGGGGCAGTGCATGGTCATGTGAACATACGTCTGATGTAGACTAGACCAGTGGTTCCCAAAGTTGGGGTCAGGACCCAAAGTGGGGTCCTGAAACATCAAGGTGGGGTCCTGAAAAGATTTTCTAAATTAATTACATTTTTGCCTTAGTTGCCTAAAATATATAAATGTAGAATAATAAATATTGTTACTATGCCCATGTTTTGTTGACTTGATACAAATGTTTATCATCCAAAAATAGTTGTGGGCTCAGGTCTACTGTTATTTTGTGGGTCAAAAGCTGAAAAATTTTGGAACCACTGCACTCCAGAAATCAAGTGTAATAAAATAATTGGTGATGTAATACTTTCCCCATAATTATTACAAAAACACAAAATAAGTATAAATAAGCATTTATATTTGTGTAGCCTTTGTTTTTAGGGTTATCAACAAAGTTTCTGTGCTCAGACCAGTAATATTTGGGGTCACAAGTTTTTGTCATGAATATTTTGTGGGTCAGTAGATAAAAAGTTTGGGAACCACTGGACTAGACCATCTCATTTCACAGCCACTTCAGCAGCCCTACACTGGTGACATATGACCCATGTAGTGTGTGACCAACGTGGGCCACGGTCTACGTGGGCTGCAACCCGTGAATTGAAACAGCCATGTGAACAGAGCTATTTTTGTTTAAAACTGATAATTCAAATCTTTAGAAATGATCAAAAACAACAAAAAAGAGAAGAAAAGAAAAGAAAAGAAAAAGTAGGTCATCTGGACCCATCTAAACCCATCAAGAGGACCTACTTACTTTTTTGTTTTGGATTTTTTTCTACCTGGATTACTGAGATACATCAGGACACCTTTAGAAATGATGTATTAAAAATAATCTCTAACCGGTTGTAGAAATCCTTTTGAACAATCCCAGTTTAAAGAACAGAAATTAGATCTGACCATCAAGCTAACAGCTAATCTGAGTTTTTATGAAACAATTTCAATCTTTAAAATTTCATGAATGTTTAAACTTTAAACTGCTGACTGTTCTCTTTTTTTATTTTTATTTTTATTTTTATTTTTTGCCAGTGCTAATGGCGGCAGCTAGTGTTAGCACAGTGCAGTCTGGTATATTCTGGACAGAATTTAATATTTTTACCAGAGTAACTGTGTAATACAGAACACATTGTAATGTACAATTTTCAAAAACTGTATTTTTCCCAAAATGTTGTGAAATGTTTGAGACTAGAACTGTTTTAATTCTCAGTAATCCATTTTGGTCATGACCTTGCTCACACTAGCCAAGGTATTGATTATTCACAACTTTTTTCAAAAACCCCACTTCAGAAGATCTGAATGATCTTAAGTGCAAGCTTTCGGCTTTCAGGTTTGCAAGTACGAGCACAGCCCTTAAATAAGTTTTAAAACCCAACAAAAGTGTCCCCATATGTAGGCTCTGAAACTGACAGGAGAATGCCCACAGATAAAAAGAGACACCACTCCAGCTCTGAAAGTCATGCTTTTTAGGATTTGTGGTGCACCACAGCCTGCATGATAATCTTATGCCGTTCCTTCCTGTTTTAGTAGTCAGCCAGGGAGCAATAATAGGTCCTATCTATGGCACTAGGTCACTGAGGGTAACCACACTTCTCCTGGCAACAGCAAAGACAAATCAGCTGCTTTATTTTAGTGATTGGACTGAGTTGCCAGAGGAGTGGAACCCCATTCTTCCAAAAAGATGTTCCCTCATTTGATGTGGGTGATGAAGACTTTCTGCCAAGTAAGTCCAAAAATCTCATGTATAGTTATGTAAAAAAAGTATTCTTTCATTTTGTGTCCAAGGCTTTTTAATACAAAAAGATAAAAAATCATCATGGCACAACCAAAAATAAGAAGCTGATCTACAGTATGTCGAACAAATACGCTTCGCTATTTGGGTTTCCGAGTTTGATTTTGTTGAAAGTGTTTCGGTTGATGTTTTGTTTTGGTTTTAGTTGTTCAGATGTTTTTTTTTTTCTATTTCTTCTGATTTGTTCACATTTTGCAATCTTGTTTCTTTTAGAATATATCTTGTTTTATGTAACGGAACTAATACTTTTATGTTTAAGCTAGTTATTCATGACATCCTTTAATGACCTAGGTTTTCATGACATGCTGTTCATCTGCAGACAGAATGATTAAAGTCAGAACAAGATTTGCTAACAACAGTCATTCTTAGATATCACTTGTGTTTATCTTTGTGTTTTCCATTGACCTTGTATCAAATCTTGCTAAGATGACAGAATGGTGTATATGAGGCCTCTCGAGACACAGTGAGTAGTGTGGAGAGACAGTGACAGAGAGAAGCAGAGGCACAGAGACAGGCCAGGTTGTTCTCTGTGTTTCCTGTTGTTGCAATAAAACTCAGCTGATCATCTCACAGAGTACCTTCATTCTTGCACCACGTATTTCTGTCTTTGTTAAATAAATATTGCCATAACAGTTTGGCGTTGTCGTAGAGACCACTAGGAGATCGATGGACCAAGGCCACATTGCAGGTGGACTGATATGAGTGAGCAAGGACTGGACTGCTCAGGACCGTGACTCCAGCTGGATGAAAAGAACCTTTTTATGGTAAATTGTTTTAACAACAGAGATACGCTGGTGATGATTGTGATGGATGATCTTGAATAAGCAAAGAACATTGAATTTTTATTTTTGGCTATTGAAGAACCTGAGAAGATTTTTAAGACATCATCTGCTGAGAGTGAGTAAAAGCTTCAAGATGCCTCCTTACTTTTCAAAAGAGGATATCTGCCAGCTTCTCCAAAAGGTGACAGTGTTGGAGCTCAAGATTCATCGTCTGGAAGAGATGAATGCTTTGGAGGACTCAACATGTATTCAAATGGGTGAGAAGGCTGAGATGAGAGATCAACATGGAGAGGAGATGGAAGCTGCTTCCGAGGGTAAAGCTGTATGGAACTCTGTTGGTGCCAGACCAAAAAATCTCTCAGGAAGGATTCAGCTCTTAGATGACATCGAATGGCCAGAATTACAGAGGAATGCTTTTTCTCCTCCAGCAAGGAGAAGAAAGCAACAGGCTGTAATCAAAACACCTGATAACGGCCAGAGAAATGAAGCAGTGTTTCTTCAAAACAGATTCACACCACTAGAAGAAACTCGTGAGTCTGAACAAAGTTCACTATCTGATCTCAGTGATGGATCTGAGACCAGATCCAGATCCAACTCAAAGCCAAAGCAAGTCCAAAGAGAGACTTTCAAGAATCAAGAAATGCTGATCATCACAGATAAAATGGTGAATGAGATCAGAGGCTTCTGGAACAAGAAAAAAGTCAAAGTTCTGAGTTTTGCTGATAAAGTTTCTGACCCCGCAGAGAAGATTCTGCAAATAACAGCAGAATATCCAACTTTGAAGAAGCTCATCATTCATACAGGAAGTGATGAAGTTATGAACCGACAGTCAGAAATCCTGAAGAAGGATTTTATTCAGCTGCTGAATGCAGTTAAAAATCTCAACATGGATGTGTTCCTCAGTGGGCCCGTTCCTACAGCCAGAGGAGGGGCTGAGAGGTTCAGCAGACTGTTGGCTCTTAATGGCTTTTTGGAAAAGTCCTATGTTGACCACTCTGTGAGTTTTGTGGATAACTTTGATCTCTTCTGGGAATGAAAACATCTCTTCAAGTCTGATGGAATGACTCTGAATCAAACTGGAGCACAACTTCTGGCTTCAAACATGACGTACTGTATTTCCTGAACAAAGTTCTGGCTGGAAACAAACAACAGGACAAACCACAACAGCTGGCATCTGAAGGACAGCTGGAGAAAATTGAGATAGATGGAACACAGTGTGCCAGTTACTGATAAGAAGACTGCTTCAGAAACAGAACCAGAGAGAGAGAGAGGAGTTACTTCAACCTGCAGAACCAGCATCACAAACAGAGGATCTCTTGGACTCTGAGACCCCAACAGGACAGCAAGTGGAATGCCCCCTCCTGGATTTTACTAACAACATGGAAGAACCTGGTGAGATTAAGATCAAACAAGCACCATGTCCAAATCCACGTAACCCTCCATTTCCAGCCCCTTGCACTAAACCAAGATCTACAAGAAGTTGGAGAGCCCCACCACCACCTCTGACCCTTCCATATAACAAAACAGACAATCCTGTTTGTGTTCGATGATCCAAAGACTTTTGTGTGATAACTATGTTTTAGGGTTAGTTATTACTCTGGGAGGAATAAAAATTGAATTACTGTGGTTGGGTTTTTAGAAAAGTGCATATACTTAGGTTTATGTTGACATGTTTAAAAAAAACACATTAAATAGTTTTTTTTGTTTTATTGATCATTTAATTGGTGATTTAATGATCAGATGGGGGGGATGTAATGGAACTAATACTTTTATGTTTAAGCTAGTTATTCATGACATCCTTTAATGACCTAGGTTTTCATGACATGCTGTTCATCTGCAGATAGAATGATTAAAGTCAGAACAAGATTTGCTAACAGCAGTCATTCTTAGATATCACTTGTGTTTATCTTTGTGTTTTCCATTGACCTTGTATCAAATCTTGCTAAGATGACATAATGGTGTTTGTTAATATATAAATGAGGCCTCTCGAGACAGTGTTCAACAGTAGTGTGGAGCGACAGTGACAGACAGAAGCAGAGGCACAGAGACAGGCCAGGTTGTTCTCTGTGTTTCCTGTTGTTGCAATAAAACYCAGCTGATCATCTCACGGAGTACCTTCATTCTTGGACCACGTATTTCTGTCTGTTAAATAAATATTGCCATAACATTTTGCATAAGTTAAGATTAGCATTTCCTGCTGTAATATGATTTATCATGTTTTCTGTTTTCATGTTATGCATTCCTCTGAGTTCTGTCTATTTGATTATGTTTCCTGTTTTCACTTTCTAAATGTTTCCCCCTGTATACAGTTTACTTCCTGTTTCTCTCTTTCATCTAGTTTTAATTTGTCAGTCACTTGTTCTGCAATTAACATTATCTTGTCTCCTGAACACATGTTATGTAAGTCATATTTCCAGTTAAGGTTGATCCTCTTCTGCCTGCATTTGAGTTGCATTTCCATCATTCACCCCACTTCATGACAATGGTGAAACTGAGCACCCCTAAAAGCAGCCATTTTGGTAGTTTTCCAGATGTGCGTAAACATGATCCCAAAGAAAAACAGATGCCAGCAATGATCTCAAATAAGCAATTGTTGCTCTGAAAAAAGTTACAAGGTCATTTTCTAAAACTGCGAAGAGACAAAATTGGGACCAAATAATTTGTGGGATTGCATAAACTGCCAGTGTTTAAATTCTGTAAATGTGCTACCAGATTAAAAATAGCATAAATTAGGTGCCGCGTTAATTTGTCATTTATCTGCAAATGCAGCATTCATCCAAGGAAACAGATGTACAAATGTTACCCTGACTTTTGTATATAAATGTGGAGGGGATTTTCTGGCCACCTCACTTCTGCACAAACCACTTTATAATTTTATATTCAGTAATTAGCAGAGAGGAAATGAGGCTGCCAAATAGCCCAGGCATAAAGTAAACATTTATACAGCTTAGTGAGTGACTCTATGGAAAATGGTGCAGAGGTGGGTCTGTACTACATTGTTTTCTCAGTTCCTTTTGATTTTCTAACATAAAAGTCTGACAGATTTAATATTACTTTCTGATTTGTAAAACTGAACATCAGTGTATCAGAACTGGTTTTGCAATCCAGTTTATTGTTGATTTCCACTGCTACAAGCCAAAATGAAATAAAAAAAGTCAGGGCATTCTAATTATCTATGCCACACAGTGTTCAAACATAGTGTTCATGTGATTCTTGTTGCATGTTAGTGCCAACAGAAAGGACTCTGTGGTGCGGTTTTCCTTCCCAAATTATCCACTCTTGCTAACATTTTGATGGTTTAATGCTTAGGAGCCCTGCCTTTGGAAGGACATGTGGTCTGACTGGCCATAGTTCAAACTTTCTCAGAGTCTTAACTTGCTTTATCCCTGCTCTGCACCATGGTTGCCTTTGTTTAATCTGCAGTAAGAAGGCATGATGTACAGAACATGACACTTTTAGGGTAAACATGTGAACACCACATGTACTGCAGAATTAATCTTTACACCAAGTAGCCATAGTTTTTGTAGGAGTAACTACTGAAGTAACACCAGTCAGTGTTACTCATTAAAAACTCAGTGACGTTTATTAATTTATATATTTTTTCTGATGTTTAGAGTAGAAGAGACCAAATGTTAGCTTTTATTAAATATTTACCTCATTTCCACAAGTTGACACAAGTTTGTTAGGTCTTCATGAAACAATTTTGACACACTTTGGTTAAATTATAGGAATACCTGAATTTACCTGAAAATACACTGAATTTTTCCTCACCTTGTTTTCTTGAGTTCTTCATTTTCACTATTGATTTTAGAAGATAGAGTGAGAAACATGAATTTACTTCTCACTTTTCTTCTGTAGATTAGGTGTTTTTCAGAGTTGTGCTGAACAGACCCAAATTATACTCAGTAGGCCTAATTCTTGAAAAAAGACACAGCCATAGACTTGAATAAGAACATTAGACTGAGCCCCACCCATACCGTCCAGCTCTACACAATGCAATAGTCTTCAAAACTATCTTTAACAGCAACAACACAATGTAACTGTCTTACATATGATTTTATCTTTGTTGTTGTTATGAAGAAATTTAGGTTTATTCTTCTTTACGTTGTTGTTTTAGTTCAAAGGGATTTTGGGGGAATGGTTTACACAAAGCTCTTCTATGCCACAGTATTTCTTGTATTTGTAACATTGTTACAATTGATTCTTGACTTTTAGCCCTTCTGGTGTAAACCTGACACTGTTCTCAGGATTTCATTTTAAGTCATGACCTAATGCTGGCCAAGTTTCAACTGTTTAACAAACAGCCTCACATTTGCTTCTAAAATACTTCACTAGATGAGTTCCTGGAAAACTTAACAAACGAAGGGTGTCCAGATTCTCTGGTTGCTAAACAAGCCCAAATCATCACTACCTCACCACTGTGCATGACATTTACTATGGAGTGTTGTAGCTGATTTTGCTTGGTTTTCTTTAAACACTGGACCGTGCATTACGACCAAACGTCTTGACTTTGGTCACATCAGTCTAAAGGATTTTGTTCCAGACATTTTGTGGTCTGTTGAGATGAAACTTTGCAAACCTAAGAATTGCTGCCTTGTTCTTTTTAGAGAGATGAGGCTGCTCCTGGCAAATCCTTTCAAACAAGCCATACTTGTTCAGTTTTTTTCCCCCAGCTGTATAGTCATGGACATTAAACATGTACAATGGGAGATGCAGCTCTTGGTTATTTGCATTGTTTATGAGCATTGCACAGTCTGACCTTATGGTGAACTTGCTGGAACACCCACTTCTAGAAAGATTGGCAACTGTCTTGAATGTCTTATGGGAATGAATGATTTCACTGAAAGACACTGCCAACTGCTGGTCATATTCAGCATCAATCTCTTATTTAACTGTATTTATTAACCATTTTTAGCAGCTCCATTTAACTCATATATGCAAGCAGACAAATGGTTCTCTGCACATTGCATCTATGATTTTTTTAATTTTTGTCAAATGCATAAGAATTGTTTATATTGTCACACACTACAGGTTAAACGTTTTAGAGCATCCTCATTTTTTCATTTTTTAAATTTAATATTCAAACAGCTCGAGTCCAATGAACAGCTTGAAAAGGTACAAAAGTAAGTGTTGAATTGCCAGACGTTTAAAAAAAAAATGTAAGGCTACCCAAAACTTATAGTCAAGTTTTCCTTCACCATCACAAAGCACTCAAAACTGGTGAGAGCATTCTAAAAAATTTTGACTGGTAATGAATTTTCCTCTTTTAGATTCTGAAAATAATATGTCCTGACACTTAAAAGCATTAGAACTCCTCACCTCCAATGATGTTGTCACTGTTTAAAGTGCATGTATACTTTTGTCCATCACGTAAAGAACACAACACCACTTTTAAAATGAATAAAACAACAACAACAACAAAACTTCTCTTCCTAGGTGGTTGGAATTTTAACCATTCAACCTTCTTCGTTTGGTAAACACAGTAAAAGGCAAAACCCTGAGGACAGAAAGCGAGACACAAGCATATATCTGTCACCAGATAGCATCTTATGGCACAATGCCCAAACCCTCGGTCCTTGAAGTGTGGTATTAATAGGTCTGCCAGCTCCTTGGAATGGTGTGAGTATGCATAACTGCAAATGCTGTGCATACACAAGTGAGTTGCTACAATCTTTGGATTTTATATGTTAAACTTTGGTGTGTGTTTAGGTGTAGAATAGCTTTGGAAAAGGTTGAATAGGTATGAATGAATCAGAGAGCCATGTGTTATTATGGTGGCAAAACAAGCCTGAGTGTTAAAGTCTGTGTTTCTTCTGACTGAAATCTATTTCTTGAAGATGGTTCAAATGTCTTCACTGTAGAGCATCCTATACTGTACAGTAGATGCACATACTAAATGTCTACACATACTCATATTATCACTGACTTCATCTCTTACCTGTTTTTACATCTGTCTGGCACTTCTGGCTTCCCTTTATCTTGCTGTACTCATCATGATGGGTCTATAACACAAACATGGAATTCAGACACATTTAGTCATGCATTTTTTGTTCATGAAGTTATTTAAATATTGTTTGGACAGCTGTTTGGACAA
Organism: Austrofundulus limnaeus; assembly: GCF_001266775.1. Classification (NCBI taxonomy): domain Eukaryota; kingdom Metazoa; phylum Chordata; class Actinopteri; order Cyprinodontiformes; family Rivulidae; genus Austrofundulus; species Austrofundulus limnaeus. The sequence continues at coordinate 1,602,348 of NW_013952511.1, read as the reverse complement.
CCCAACTTCTATTTTCAGATAATCTATGTCTGCAATGTTCAACATTGAGTATACTGAAAAAATACTATACATCATGTGTTATTGGAAGATTGATTTATATATCGTTTAACAACCAACTAAAAGCACTTTACAGAATATGGAGAGTGTTAAGTCGGCGTGGGAGGAGTTCAAAACGACAACCAAACAACGAGAAAGGTTTAACAATTTAATGAATTGAATCTCTCTGACAGGACTCCAGGCAGAAGCGTCACACACGCTGCGACGTCTGGTGGTGATGACGTCACCGTTGTTTGCTAGGAGGATGAGAGAAGCGTTAGAACGGGGAAGCTTCCAAGTAAAACGTGACAGGATGGTGGCAAGCAAAAACAAGAATGCTAACCCACCTCTGAATCCTGAGACGTGTTTGTGGATCCAGAGCCGTTTGTCAGAGAATGTGGACCGATGAGGGGTGAGGCAGAGATCTTTAGTTCGGAGTTCAGAGCGGGGTTTCGAGCCCATTGGTCAGAGAGCGAAGAGGTACCGATGAGAGGCGAGTCAGAGACCTTAAGTCCTGAGTCCAAAGCAGGGGTTCGAAGCCGGTGGTCAGAGAGCGAGAAGGTGCCGATGAGGAGCGAGGCAAAAGGCGAGAGTCCAAGGTCCAGATATGAGGTCGAGGGGAACAAGGCAAGACGAGGCATGGGAAGATAATGCTGGAGAATCTACTAGGCAAAGCTCTTCGAAAATCTGGCGTCAAACAAGGGCAGACCCTGGGCTTATATACTGGGGATCACAGGTGAGTGCAATGATGATAATTACTAATTGGAGGATGACGTGACATGGAAACTGTGGCAGGTGGAGCAGAGCGTGAATCATGACAGAGACTTTGAAGAATTTACAGATCTGGTTTCAATTGGACTTTATCAGTTGATCAAAGCCCTTTGAGTCTTCAGGAGCTCTTTTAAAATCATTTATGTCCCACCTTTCAAAGATGAGTTTCAGTGTTTTGATCAATCTGATCAGGTGAAGTACTGGCCTGTCATGTGACGTACCTCAGGGCTCTGCTTCGAGCTCAGTTTTATTTTTGCTTTACATATTTTCTCTTGGTCCTGTTATTAATACAATTACCATATGGTGACTATATTTAAGCAAACAACATCCAGTTATACCATATCTTTGAGAACTTTGCATTTTTTAAACTGTCAGATTGACTTAACTGCTTGTTAGATATTAAGAAATTACAAAAAATACATGTGTAATTACGCAGAACTGTTTGACTACTGATTGCTACAGATAGCATGGTTCCACAAATCAAACAACAAATGGGTCATTTAAACTCAGCTGTCCAGTCAAGTCTGAGGAACAGATGACCAATCTGTGTCTCTTGACCTTCATTTCAAACAGCTGACTTTAAACTTCCATTTTTGTCCTCGAGAAATTTTTCAAAAAAGAAGAATAGTGCCAAAGAATGATTTTGAAAAGTTTTGTTAAAAATGCTTTTAATATCAGCTTAAGCTACTCATCAATTACAGGATAACACCATTAAGAGCCATGTCCATTCATTTTCAGTTCAATGAAGCAACTTTCCTAATTGGTGGCTTTGGCTCAGTCTGGCCTGTTCAGTGTGAAGCAACAGAGTTCTGATAGATGGTTCCTGTTCGTGGCTGTAAATCGGTCTCTTGTTGGAAAGTTAACCCCTGTCACCCCGCACGCCTGGAACAGCTCGCAGACTCCCCTCTCACAGCCTCGGGCAGCTGATCCCAGAGCTGTTCCCAGAAAACCGATGAGCAGGTGGTACAGCTGTCCAGTTGGGAAGTGGAAGGATGTGCTCGCTTCGTAAAACGACGTCTCTCCCCCTCCCTGCCTTTTAGTGTGTGTACTGTTGAAAATCTGGATCAGAGAGGAGAATTAGCCAAATTAAATCATCTTTCATTGAGCGAGCATCTGCACGTCTAGCTGAAAGCAGCTTCCTGTGATTACAGAAATGACATGTTGAAATGAATGGAGCACAGCTATCTAAGTGCTAGTAAAGGTCAGCTGAGCAGGTCAAGCAGACTAATTTGGTAGCTGCTGGAGCTGCTGGATGTTTTAGGGGCTGCGGTGATTTGGGTGATCATTGTTCAATTAATCAGAAGTTATATTGTGCAAAAGCTGTAATCTGATAGAATGTGCACACATGCTTGCTCACAGAGAATTAGGGAGTAGTTCTCCTCCTTCTCTTGACCTTCTGCATTCACAGCTGTTTCTCCTCTCTGCTGACTGGTGACTGGGACAGGTTTTTATTCATGTGCTGTAACTAAGTAACCACATAATATGGATCTCTGTAGCCCCACACACAAACTGATTTATCTTCCCGCGTGGGTGGGTATACATGCACTACTTTACTGTCCAGTGTTTCGTATATGATTGTATGTTTTACTATTAATGTTCTCTGCAACAGGGAGTATGAATGGATAAGTTTTTCATATGTTAAATTAAAAAAACATTTTATTTAGCATCTATCAGAGGGGATATAAAGGTGCGTTTGCCGGCATTTTTCCATGTGCGAGTTCAATATTTGTGCTTTGGATCTTGTCATGTCAAACAAATTAAAACTCATAATCTGTAGGTTCAACTCTTAAAGTTCATGAATTAATGTTTGTTTAGTGCAATTTTTGGCCATTGCAAACAAAGGTTTTTACTGTGATTGAATCAGAAAACAAAATGGTGGTGAGGCTGAATAGGTGGTCTGTGGTCGCTCAATGTGACAATGCACCAACAGCCCATTTAGTGCTCTCTCCCCACAAAAGACAACTTATGACAAACATCAAGAAGCGTCAAGACATTTTTTGGAAAACAAGTTTGCAATGTGACTGCTGTGACCAACATCTTTTCTCCCAACCACCAGTCATTTCCACGGCTGTCTCTTTTGGTTAGTCTCTTCTTTTTTTAGAGCTCAATTCAAATAACAGGCGTGTTGACACCAGTGCTCACTTTCTATTCATTGTTGGACTGATATGTCAGACATTTGTGACATACTTGATTCTGATTAAATAAATTGTCACATCTGGCATTTATTAAATCATTCATTCTACAGTGTGAGCTGAACTTCATTTGGTCAACTGTGATTGTCTCTTCCTGGCACACCAGACCTTTGGGGCCAAACAGCACACCTGATTTTCTTTTTGTGATTACCTTATTTAGTATATATCTTCTTTGCTTCCATCGTTATTTCAGTACAATTACTTTTCATTACAGTTCAGTCAGTACTGGCCAAAACTACATTGGTCTAGTTTTGGTGTGTCAGTATCATGTTTTATGCGTTCTTATTCAGTTTTCTTCCTTTTTATTTTGGAAAATAAATGTTTTCAATCTTCTCACTTCCCGTTTCTGCATTGGATCCTTCAGTCACCATGATTACTATTTAAGCCATATCTTCTCAAAAGCATTATACTGTACTAGAATTGTATGTCTTTAATACAAATTTACATAGACTACATAAAACTATGATACTAGAAGGTAAAAAAAAAGTTGAACAAACTACTCAAAAGGATACATACAAGGCATATTTGTGAGGTGATGATCAGACAAACACTGAAGACAGAACACAGAATATAAAGGGAGAATTTAACAAGACAACAAGAAACACCTGGAGGAGACACAAGAGGAATCAGGTGAGCAGGGCTGGAGGAATGACAGAACACACAGAGACACACTGAACATTAGAAAACTGAAGCAGAAAAGACACAGACTGGGACAATATTGTGCATATAAAATAATAGTAATGTGCATATTTTGTGTTTAGTGTTTTGTTCTAAAAAGTGGCTTTTCCAAATCTTGCAGAAATGAACAAAACAAATGGTTAAAAACTTACAGTCAAAGAAGATAGATGATAAAACAAGGTGAAAACTCTTTTGTGATTTGTTAACTTGAAAATGTGAAACGCTGACTTCTAGCCTGCAGCTGTGCACCAAGAAAAAAAAATGAAGGAGCAAATGGCAGGATGATTTACAGAAATTCAGATCAGGGAGACAAGACGCTTTTTAGATTTTCAAGCACAAGTTCAGGGGCTCTGAGGGTTACAAAGTAAAAAAAAAAAAAAAAAAAACTGGTGCTTTACCTCTTAACGAAAACCAGCAAAAATGCAAAAATTCCAATCAAAACATCTTTATTTACTCACTGGCAAAAGTATAAGGTCAAGAAAGAGTTGTTGTTTCCCATGTTGTGTGGTCTCTATGAGCTGCTTCTATTTCAAACCCACCATCATCTAATTCTCCTTCAGCCTGTTATTCATAGACCTCAGTGCTGACTTCCTTGGCACCTGTCTCTTCCCCGTCTTGTTGCTGCACTCCCTGAAATAGAACTCATGTCTCCAGAGGAAGAGTAAACACAGACCCCGACGTGGGAATACAGACCAACACACATACACACTGGGAAGTTTCTATGGTAATAAACTTTTAACCACACACAAAACAGCTTGGTGGTATATTTCATTTAATTATAAAGCTTCATTCATTTTACATTTGATCTAAATTAGATTTGATGTTTAAACCTGTGAAACTAGAGAAATCTAATTAAATTGTCTGAAGTCATTAAACTGACACTAACTAAGCTCAGCTCTCAGTTAACAAATCCTCCAGTATAGTTGGACAAAGAAAGCACTTTTAAAGTAACCTGAATTGTTTTTTCCTATTTTTATCATTATTATTTTGAGTGGTGGGGCAGTTGATTTGGCTAAATAGCAATATTTTGAGGCTGTAAATTGAAACCCAGGTACAAATACCAAAAATTGCGATTCTTGGAAAGACTCTTGGAAGAAAAAATAATACTTCTTAGCTTCACTGTTAAAATCCCTAAAGTTTAGAACAGAAAAAAGTATGAAAAATAATCTTTACATATTTCACCAGTTTATATTACATATCTTTGTTTGTTTTATGTCACTTTACCCCAGGTCGTTGGGAGCTGGTGCCTATTTCCAGCGGTCACTGTGGTGCAGGTCACAAGTCTATCTCAGGGACACATTGAGACACAAGACAAACAATCATTCATACTCTCATTCAGAGGTACCAACTAATTAACATGCATGTATAGTCAGTGTAAAGTAATGGGAAATGGTCTGAACTTAAATAGCACTTATCAAGTCCAAGGACTCCAGTCCAATCACACTACAGTAATTCGCCCAATTGTACACTGATAAGCAACAGCCCTGTGGCAGACTCACAGAGGTGAGACTGCATACACAAGGCCACTGGACCCTCTGACCACCACCAGCAGGCAGGACAGGTGAAGTGTCTTGTCCAAGGACACAACAACTGAGACAAAGTGGGGGTTTGAACTGGAAACCCACCCGTTACAGGACATACCCCCACCTCCTGCCGCAGAAGACCCAAGCATGCATTTAGTTAATGCATGGGAGGAGAACCTGTGACCTTCCTGCTGTGAGGCAACAGCTCTAACCAATGCCCCACCATGCAACTCTTGAATTAGATGATACAACTTGTATTAGGACACTTATAATTTTACAGTTTATGTATGAAGTTCTGGTGAAGACCATGATTGCTTGCCATGGACATGCATGTTGTCTTGATCGTTTTCATGAGACGTGCAGGTTCAAAATCATGTAAGACAAACTAGTAGGAGATTATATGGTAATTATTTACAAGAAAAAAAATCACACACACATTCTTCTGATTGCACTTTTCTGGACAGAGATTTCTGAGGTTGTTCCTAGGATCTGTTGGAGCCAGTCTTCCAGTTTGGGAGTTTTATAGATGTTTTTTTCTTAAATTTGAAGAATATTATGTCTGTATTTTCACAATTAAGTGTTAACGTACAATAAATCTTATTGAAGTAAAAGACAAGAATAATCTTTAAAGCAGCTTTTAAAGAAAATAGTTCATTTCATTTCTGGACATAACTAGAACATAAATAGAGGTCACTTCATGCTACACCCTATACGTCTGAAAAGCTGTGTAATTACGGACAATCCGTACAACTTGACATGCACATGAATGGATAATCAAGCAAGCCAGTGTTTAGTGTGCTATGGCAGCAGAACAAATGCAGCCTGCATTGTCCTCTGACTAAAATCTTGAAAACTCACTTAGTGCAACCAGAAACACACCCAAAACTGAAACCAGTCCAAAAAAAGCTTTTTATAATAATCTTTTCCATCGGGGTTGTTGTTTCTGTTCCCTGGATAGCTGTTCCACATGACTACAGATGTCAAACTCACTGAACATCTACATGTGTATTTGTGTGCACACACTGCTGTCATATTACTTTTGTGCTGTTTTAAATAAAAAATCCAGAATGGCTGTGTAGGAAATAGCGTCTGTCTTTATTTTTTCCTTCATTTTATTATTTTTTTTCCTTGCATTAACAAACTCCAGGCACACTCTCACTGCTGGATGTGTAATTTGTCTGCTAGTCGTATTTTCTTCCTGTTTGTTACAATTCACATCCAAAAATCCTTTCAATAGTCTGTTTCCTGTTTTCTTGCCGCTCATTCAACATTTTGGGACAAAAATAAACTCCCTGAAAATGAACGCACGTGCTTGCAAAACCCACAATACAGGATTCTTCTGTACTAGTGTTTTTTTTTTACAAGACGTTAATGCGACACATGATTTGTTTTCTGTCACAGATGAAATAAGGTACAGATTGGAGGATTTATCTGTGTGACTGATGTTTGTTTCATGCCTGCTTGAGCATGTAATGTCTGTGTGTACACTGTGAGCTTATGTGTGTTTAGCTTTAATACCTGATGTGGGTTTACAGTCATTTGTTATTCAGCATATGTTGTGTGTATGTGGTTGTGTGTGTGTGTGTGACCATTTGCCTGGAAAGTGTTTCACACAACCAGCTTATTTAGGTTTGCTGCAGCGGTGGGCGCCCGTTGAGAGCATTCTCACCATACCAGATCCGCTCAGACCAGTTGCGGTTCGCCTTTTGTGTGCGTGTTTATGTGTTCATGTGTCCTGTCTTTGTCTCACGATTGCACGCTTCACCACAGACAGTGGCTGACAGACGCAATCTACGTGCACACTGACTCATTCTGCAGCGCAGGAAGACAAATGGACCTCGCTGGCACACAGACAGAGATGTGAGGGAGCTGCTTTTCCGTTTGAATGTTTTCCAAACCACAAGCCACAATTACACGTGTCCCTGTCTGTTTGACAGCAGCAGAGATAGTGGGCTGTGGACTCAGTGCGCTGCAGAACGATGATGAGAGACAGCAGCAGGGTGACGCATGTGGATGCATGTTATTCTGTAAAATTCACTGAATGGGTGAGCAACAGTTGGTTTTAGCTGTAAGCTTTTAACAAGGTTGTTCTGATATGAAAATATATTTTCCCACAATGCTGTTGTTTTTGTACAAGAAAACATTGTCATTAATTGAACTAAAAATGGAAAAAAAGCTAATGATACTTATAAAAATTGAAGTGAGAAAGCTCTGTGGAATGTATTTAAAGGCATTTTTTATGAGTTTTATAGGGCTGTTCAGTCCAACAGTATCTTCTAAAGTTAATTACAAACACCTTATCTTTTTATTCAACAACAAACAGCTGGTGGAAAAGAATTTCAAAATGGATAAAAAATAAAAAACTTAATAAAAAATAATAATACCCAAATGAGCAAAACAATGTAAATTGGTTCCAGTGTAATATGCAGGATTCAAAACCTGCAGACCCACTTTCTCAATCTTTCAGGATCTTTAATCCCTTTAGCGTCATCAAATTTTTTCCATTTTAGGTGTCCACAAAACTGTTTCTTGTCTCAGAATTTCCAAAATAGCATGAGTGCTAGCAGAGATAAGGATAAAAAGAGTTGATTCTCTCTTGGGGAAAAAAAAAAACAATATTTCCTCAAGCTCAAGACAGGAGAACTACTTGAGAAACTCAAAAAGAAAAAATAAGTAGGTCCTCTGGATGGATTATTCTTTAGTGAAACGTTTTGTCTCTCGTCCAAGAGACTTTTTCAGTCTGATGAGTTTCAGGTGAACTCAGCCTTATAAGCACTGCCTCCACATGGTGGACAAACAGGTTAGTCACATGCAAAAGAGGGCCATCGCTTAACAATAGGCTTGATTAGCTCTATTGTTCATAGAGGGTCATGTGCCCCATCACCTGACTTGTTGATTTGGATGCTGTGGTTCTTAGGTGTCGTGTCATGTGCATACAGTGAATGCAGGCGGGGCTCGACGTCCCCTTGTTTTTGTTTTTTCCCTCTTTGTGTTGGTATCGTTGGGGCCCTGATTCACACCTTTTGCTCACAGGGGTCTGAGTCATACTTGCAATAACAGCATTGTAGGAGGAGGACAACTGGACACGGAGGCCTCCACCTCTGTTTAATGGTGGACGTTTTTTCTTCACAAAGATGGCTTCCTTTACTCCTCTCAAACCAACGTTCCTCTCTATCAAGGATGAGAACATCTTCATCCCTGAAAGAGTGACCGCTGGCCTGTAGATGAGTGTAAACTGCAGAGTCCTGACCCGACAATGTAGCTCGTCTGTGCTGGCTCATTCTTTTGAACAGTGGCTGTTTTGTTTCCCCAATGTTTGACTGATCACAATCCTCCTGACACTTACCAGCATAATATATTGCTCTGTTTTGCTGGGGAACTTGATCTTTGGGAAACTACTTGAGAAACTAATGTACTGTACATACTACATACAAGTTTAACATTTTTATGTAACACATTTTCTCTCCAAATAATTGCAGAGTTGTCACAAATGTATTGAACACTTTTCAGTTTAGCTTCAATATGTTGACACCTGCAGTAGAAAGTAACACCTAGGGTTGCAGTCCATAAAGTCCAGGTCTAACCATGACGATGGTTAAAAAAAAATCAATAAAAAAGTTAATATCTACCTTTTTTAAATTTAAAAGTGAGCTCCAGTAAATTAAATCATAAATGTGGAGGCAGCTGACATGGGGGAGTACAAAGCGGACTGAGGCAGGTATGATGTGTGAGTGTAGGTGGGCAACAAAATAATGTGCACGGCCAAGAGTACAGTTTTGTGATTTTAAAAACACACTGTTCAAATTCAAACCGCACAGCTCACTGATTATAAACACTCAAAATTCAGTGAGACTGCAACTGAAAATTCACCTACAACAGTTGTCAACGAGTCTCTGACAGGTTGATGTTGTTTTTAACGGAATATTAAAAAAAAAGTTAGACAACAACGACTTTCCACAAGTTTAAATCACTTGATTATGTGAAATAAATATGAAAAGCTCTAAAACATATTAACACCCATGTAAAAATATTACTTTTATGAAATTTTTTTTAGCGCTTTATGAAACTGTTTTGCACAAGCCGTTTGTGTTTAAGAGGAATTTTACTGTATCTTTCTTTCCCTACTTCCCCTCTTGGGTTTTGCTTTCCTCCTTTTTTTTCAGTTTTTCTCAGGGTTTGTGACACCTGACCCCAGTGAGGTCACTCATGGCAAGTCATCATCTCATTTTCCTGGCTGCTGTCAACAGCCCCTCAGAATTTATATTTTCCACATCCATCGTTTCCTCCTTTAAAGACAGAAAAAAATACCCAGCTATATGGATTTCAGGATGTAAAGCCTTCGGTCAAAAAAAAAAAAAAAACAACTAAATTCAGCAGAGACAAGGATGAATCTGTGTATGCGTGTGTGTGTGTGTGTGTACCTGGCAGAGTATTTTATTGCCCTGTCAGGGGGCTTGGAGAACTAATTTCACCCATAAAAACAGCTTAGAACAAGAAAAAAGAGGCGGCAAATGGGGGTTGGGGGCAGATTTATTGGAATATTTTGTTTTTTTAAACCGTGAACAGCTATTATTTTCCTTCTCCTCTTTCTGCACTGTTTTTTTTCTCTCTTTCCATCCTGGCAGCTGAGCTGAGTTTGGCCTTTAAAAGTCTCTCACTCTCACTTTTCCGCACGCAGAAATTTTCAGGCATGCTTGTGCATCACTTCCACACAAGCCAGTAAAGTTTTTGAATTTGTCAAGACACTCAAACACACGATTGTAAATCAACATGAACACATACACATGCTCACACACAGACACACACACAGGAGCCCAGACACTGTGGTTTGGTTGTGGAGCGATGTGCTTGTTTATCTTGCTGAGTGCTGCTGCTTCCACAGACCGCAGTGTATTTAGAAAAGGCTGCAGCCATGTTGTCTGACTGCAGTTTGGCAGTTGTCCTGCAATTCTCAGCTCAACATTCTTAGTGTGTGTGTGTAGTCTATCAGCTGGATTCCTATATACCATAGCTCACACATTGGCTAAATATCAAAGGAACTTCACAGCCACAGAACAAGGTGATTAAAAAAAGAAGCAAACTGTAAACTATAAGGACGTATTCATTGTGTCTTGGTTTATACACTACTTTAGACCCATAATTGTATTTTTCATTCTTTTAAACAGCAATATAATGGCTTTTCGGGGGAAACATGTTATAATTAACACTTTTTAGCTCTTGTTTTCAAGAATCAGACAGAGTTAAAGTCAAAATGTTGAGGAAAAAGTCAAAATGGTCTTTCAAGGCTAAATCAGAGGAAGCAAATCTCAATGAGCTCCTGAATGGTTATTTGAGCAGGTAAGACCCACGGAAGCAGACGGACACGAGGAGATTTAAATGAAATTTCATTAAACTTTATTCTAGCTTAAAAAGGTGGGGACAAGGCACAACGAGGACCGGATGTACGTAGCATGAAAAAAACAATGTTGCTCAACTGGTGTGAAGAGAAACAGAGGATTACACAAACTGGGGCTGATGAGAAGAGTGGCTGCAGCTGTGTCTAATGAAACCAGGCACTCAAAGAACAGATAAAAAGAAAACATGAGTAATATAGCTAAACACAAGAATCACAAAACCTATAAACCTCCTCATTTAACACAAAATACTACTTACAAAAAACACGTCAACCCTGCCATATTTTTTTATCACCCTTCAAAAAAGAAACTGCAATTATCCCTGTGTGTAGGTGGGTGTTTGTCTGTTGTGTTAGCAAAATATTTACTGAGCCAAAGACTTTTGACGAGAAGCTGAACAATTAGTCAGAGGCGGACCATCAGCCGTGGAGGGGAGGGGGCAGGGAGCAGGCGGACTGTCGGCTACAGCAAAATCAGAAACAAATGAGGACAGAAGAACTTATTTCTAGCAGCAGAGTGGGTTGGAAATGGATTATTAATGTTATTAATTGTTTATTTTGTTAATGGCCTATAGGCTCTGTCATGCTAAATACATTTGAAACTGAGTCTTTGAAAAATCTCAGAAAAACATAAAAAAGTCATTGAGATTGCTCTATGTATGAGTATGCCTGCAAAATGATAGAAAAGCCGTGTAAATTATGTGTGTACAACTTGACATGTATGTTTCCAGTGGTGAAAGCTCTGCAGCTAGGTGCTCTTGAAATACAGTATAGGAATGTTGCGGCAATAAAACAGTGGGAACACTTGACTTGCGGTGCTTTAATGTGGCCTGAGTTGCTAGTAACAATGGAAAACTAAGTTACGTTTGTGCTGCTTGAAGGTATTTGGACCTCAATACAATTATTGTCTGTTTGGAAATATTTGCTTAATTTCTGAAGAGGACAGAGGTCTGGATTCAGACAGTCCACTTGGTCAACAATTCACTGCTGGGAAGACAAACATTTGAATTGCATAAAATGTTCAAATCATTAAAACCAATCTCAAAATATAACAGCACACATGCTTACAAATCTTCTCCTACTTTACTCTAAAAAGCGTTTTATAATCCCTCCTGTAAAAACAATAAGTTCTTTTAAAAATGAGAGGATTCAAACAGAATTATGTAAAGATTTATGCATTATACTATTTACTGAGGTTGTTTATTTTTACCCAGTGCCTGTTTTGAAGGAACACAGCTTCTTGCTTTTGCTACATTTGTGCCCTCCCAAACAAATGCAGAATGAAACGATTAGTGAGAGAATGAAAGCTGCAGATGCCAGCGTTGAGGTCTTATTTGCCCAAACCACCCAGAAGGAAGTGTGTTTTCTCCGGTTAATATCAAGTGTTTGTGTGTGCCAGCACTGGTTTGTGTTTGGGTGGGACTGGATTGTTTTAGTAAAAATTTTATGGACTGATTTTTTTTTTAAGGCATCCAGGAAAGCACAAAAAATAACCTTTGTTTGGGTATGTAGCTGTAGTGTGTGATGCTTTGTACAAATCAGTAGATTTTAGGGGTATAATTCATTCAATGCAATTACTGATTTAAAGTTCAAAAATACAATTATTTTCAATTTCATTTTCAACAGAATTAATTGTAGCCATTTTATAATCTGATGTGTTTATCTTCTTTTAACATCAGTATTTTTGTCCTTGTTTTAAACTGTGACTATCTGTTGTCTTGGTTTAGGCATAACTTACTGTTAAATCATAACAATGAAATTGATTTTATCATTTTTAGCAACTGATTCACATTTTAACAGTTTATAATTGATTATTAATCGATTCTTGATTGATTGTGACAGCCTTAATAGATGTTTACTGATTTGTTTGTCAATGTAATTTTCTCTTGAATTTCATTGAAACCAAATTAGTTCCAAGCACCTGCTTTTATTGTTGAATGAGCTGTTTGAACATCTCAGTCTCCCGTCGTGTTCTCCCTCTGTTATATGTGCTACATAAGCTGCACTTATACATAAGAGTTCTGCAATTCAGTGTTCCTCAACAAGACATTATTAATATTAAAAAATATTCGTTTTTTTCGTGATAACGGCATTCCCAAGTACGAATTGTTTTTCCTCATGATATTATGTTCTTATCACAAGGAAGCCATGAAAAATATTTATATGCAGAAAACGGCCGCTGTCGGCTTCCGTACTTGGGAATGTACGTATACAGACACCACAGAGAGGACAGGGATTAAGACATTAACTGGTGTGGTTTTATCTAGTCTTATATTCACGTTCTGCCACTTTGAACTAAAAACAACAAACAAACAGAATTACAGAATCACTCATGAACTTTCTGTACAATGTAGTTCAATAATTTTTCTGCATGTTATTTTCTACACACAACTGTAATTTGTCATATTTTTTTCTTCATCTGTGAGATTTTCTACAATCTTCATTGTAAATATTGTAAGAAACAAGACTTTTTTTAAATCAGCAGCATGTGTAAACCCTTCTAAAGGCACAATAATACCTTTGTACCAGGTCCTGATAATTCTTTGAAATATAGACGGTAGAGCCTGATTTTATCCTCCTGCAAATCACTTCAAAGCAGAACTAAACCTGCATCCTATGGCCTCCTGAGTGTATGTATGTGTGTGTGTGTGTGTGTGTGTGTGTGTGTGTTTAGGGATAGGAGTGAAAGAGGATCTCTTATAGCTGCGTGGAAGTTTCAGGAAATACCACTATAGGAGCTCACTGTAGCTGTAGGGTATTGCTCACTGCACTGGACGCCCTCCCCTCACAACACCCCTTTGCAAACACAGATTGCCGCAGGCTATCCCTATTAGGATATTACATTGACCTATATTCACTGCAGAGAGCCTAAACTGTAAATACAACCCTAACCAATTCAGGCTCAGCATTAAAATAGTTTATGTCTCTAAAATAATCCCAACCAGAACCCTAGAATGTATACTTTGTATTGTAGTCCTCTTAGCTTTACTCTTTAGGACTATCAGTAAAGTGTGACCACCACCAACTTGTAGTTTTACATGCACTGTTTGTGACTGTGTATGTACACTTTAAAAAGTAACCTTATTGCTGTCATGTTCCATATTGTGTATGCTCCTGTACCGCCCACTCTCACCTGTTCCCAGTTGTCATTTTGGGATTACAGATGAAAATTAGCCTTTGGCTAAATCTGGTGCAATGCATCAAATTATGTTTTAATTGCACACTGTCCCGAATAAATAAAATCATTCATTCCACTCTGGTGTCTCCACTCCTCTCATCAGCCCCTGTCTATAAATTCTCTCCGTTTTCTTACTTCACATCAATCAGATAAAATTTGTGCTTCATGGCTGGCGGGGGTGGGTGGGGGGGGGGGGGGGTCCTCTGTGTGTTCCTCTAATTTAGGTAATTTGTAGCTTTTGCTGCCAAGTCAGTATTTTAGTTTGGTAAATGATTCATATGATTTTTTACATGGTCTCCTTGTTTTTTTCATGTCTCCAAACTGACAGTAAATTTACTGCAAAAATTGCAGGGCTGGTTAGGACCCTGCTGATGACTTGGAAAATTCCACAAACTCACACTTCTTTAGTTTTACAAAAACTTCTTCAGTCAGTCGTTGTCTTCTCTTTATTCCTCCACTCCACGTCTACATCCACACACACATACACACACACACACGCAACACAACACAACAATCATTTGCTTTTCTCACAATTGTGTGCATGTCTATATATTTTGGAAAAAAAATTTTTGTATGGTGTACATGCTTGTAAGTGGGTTTGGTTTCATAGGTATGGCTCAGGCTTATTTGAATCATTAAGTATGATTAGTGGAGAGAGAAACAGGTCTCTTCATCACTCGTTTCTACCAAAGAAAAAGGTCTGTATTCCCAACCTTTCCCCAGTTCCAAAATATAGATGTAACTCTGTCTAATTTATCTTTGTTGTAGTTTTTCTGTTCCAGCTGTTCACTTCAGCTTTAAATATTCTAAGTTTAATTCAAGTGTAAAAGCTAAACAGGCAACTAGGTATTAAATACGTTTTTTGGTTTACATTGAAAATCTTTACCCTAAAAATCATCTTTTCCTGGATGACTTGTGTAAAATAGAAAAGTTGAGAAATGTAGGGGTCACTAAGGTTGTAAACTAATGCTTGCAAAGCTAATCCTGCAGCTTTTAGCACTAAGACCCTCAGTCACATGAGAAGTTATTTTTCCTGAAACAGAAACAGTGTTTTTGTCTGTTTGCATTTGATGATGATGCATATTATATTACAATTCTGGTGCTTGAGAAAGAAACATGTTCAGCTTCCAGTAAAAACTTCAGTTCTTTACATTTTATACCTGTCACTGTAGCATGTTGTCATTCAACACTCGCCTGAACTACAGTCAATTTCACATAATGTACTACAGGAGTGATTATGTCCACTGTGCATTTGTCCTTAGTGTTAAGAACATAGGGGTGGTGGAAGCTGATAAGCTTCTGTGCATGCAACAAAGTAGTCACAGGGCTGAAACAATTTGTGTGTAAGTGAGAGTCTGCATCACTGTGTGAGTACTCTGAGCAAAAGGTGGTCATTTTAAGCACCTCACAATTTGATCTGTTTACAATTCAAAGGAGGTTTTTGGAAATGCCACTACACTTGTTATGAATTGCTTGGTTGATTTAGAACCCCAAGATGCAGGACTAAGTGAGGAAGGCAAAAACATTTATTAAAGGAAAACAAAAGGCTGGCATGACAGCAAAACACCTGGGAGAGAAACATGAGGAACAGGTGAGAGTGGGCGGGGCTGGAGCAAAGACAGGCAGGAGGGGGTCAACAGAGAGGGACAAGACAGAAAATGGTAAATGGTACTGAACTTATAGAGTGCTTTTAAAGTCCCTCCGGACCCCCAAAGCGCTTTACACTAACAGACATTCACCCATTCACACTCACATTCACACACTGATGATGGCAAACTACACTGTAGCCACAGCTGCCMTGGGGCACACTGACAGAAGCGAGGCTGCCATGCAACGGCGCCACCGGAACCTCTGACCACCATCAGTAGGCAAGGTGGGTGAARTGTCTTGCCCAAGGACACAACGACTGAGACGGCTGGACGGGGGATCGAACCAGTGACCTTCCGGTTCCAGAACGACTCCCCTAACCACTCTGCCACAGCCACACCTAACTAGAAAACCAAACTAGAACCAAAATAACACAAGAACCCAGACAAACCATAACAACACTGGTGTAAAATCCCAGAAGCGCACTCCAAGCGGCTGCAATCAATACTTTTTCTTCACTCTGGTAAGTACATGAACAACAGTAATGGTGGAGTGCTGTTTGTGCTACTCACCCTTTTCACCATGCATGTTCAACACAACCTCATCCTCATTTCCTATGAACATTTGCGTATTCATCATTGGATGCAACTGTTGCATCAAAGACTGGATGTGTCTTGTTGAAATACAGGAATCCTAGCACCAGCTCATCTCCTGGAATAGAAACAACAGAATTCATCTAGCACAGTATTACAGTGTGAACGTCTTTACCTACAGTCGGATAAACACTAGGGTTTCCAGAGATCTTTCACATGTAAACAGAGCCTCGTGCGCCATAAAACACACACACACACACACACACACACACACACACACACACACATCTGTCCTGCCTTTTAAAAAGGAGAGTTTGAAAAGTGCTAAAATGGGACAAAGAACTTATGATGATTCATTTTGCATGAATATGACAAAGAGAAGTCTAATGTCTAGGTTTGTGGTAAACATGAATTTATTTGATTTGTGACTAAGTTGGTATTGTGTAGATATACTAACAGAAAAATTGTATCATTTGTGATTCAAATTCTAACAGACTTTAAGATAAGTTCATTCTTCATGCGTTAGAGACGTCATCCTCTTTTTTTTTTTTTTGGTTCTTCCTCATCATCCTGTAAGTTGTGCTCATAGTCTAGAGTTTGTTTTAGGTAACAGCTGATGCTTCTCAGCACTTATCCCAACACCACAGACCACAAAGAATAGCTGTTTTAAGATGTTATCAGTCTGGCCTTGGTATTGTGTGTTTTTGCAGCGAAAACGCTTGTGCGTGGTTTTTTATTTTTTTTAAGCTCTAGAAGTGTGTGTGTATTTATGTGTCAACAGCCACAGACATGTATTCCCAAATTAGTCTGTGGTTTGTCTGGGGTTCAGAAAAATGGCTTTCTAAAGCAGCTGAAAGATGTGAGGTTGAAGATTACATGTGTGTGTGGATTTGTGTGTGTGTGTGTGTGTGTGTGTGTGTGTGTGTGTGTGTGTGTGTGTGTGTGTGTGTGTGTGTGTGTGTGTGTGATGAAACCTCAAATAAATACAGAAAATTTTACTTTTTGTTG
>NW_013952511.1:1574305-1585371 GCF_001266775.1 Austrofundulus limnaeus | reverse complement strand
CTATCTATCTATCTATCTATCTATCTATCTATCTATCTATCTATCTATCTGTGACGTTTTTGTATTTTCTAGATTTCGTGAAGTTTCCAAGAAAACATTAACAACAAAAAGTAAAATTTTCTGTATTTATTTGAGGTTTCATCACACACACACACACACACACACACACACACACACGGACACACACACGGACACATAGTCTCTGTGTTTCCACCTGGATGCTCTTTCATTATGATATATCCTTTTAGTATATATGCTTTTTAATATTGATGTATGTTTTTACAGTGTGTAAAGTATGTATGTTTAGTTTTCATGAAGTTTTTTATCAGTTGCAATTATTATTTTTTGACTGTATAAAACACCTCTCATTTACTTTAGACTTTCTATTTTTGCTTGTTGTGTGGGTATAATAACAACCAGTTGAAAATAATTGGTTATTATTTAGCTTACAATCAAAAATAGTTACATTGTCCTGAATATCTGCAACACTTTATATTTCTTTTAACAGCAGCAGTGGAAAAACCTAAAAGTGCTCTGGAAAAATGTTTGCTGCTAGTTTGCAAATTTCTTTAGTCAACAGGCGTGTGAATGAGCAGTGGTGTGGTTCCTGCTGTGCCCGTTGGTGTGCCTGAACAAAAACTGGATTATAGGAAATAGAAAGAGAAACAGTGCTCTAGTTCCAGGTTTTAGACTGAAGCACATGTCCATGCTTCAGTTTTGTGTACTGTATATCTTTATAAGTTTGAACATATGTTTCTGCTGTTTCTCAGAGCCGTTTCATCTGGTCTTCATTTGGCTACAAATTCTTTTTTTGTTGCTCCTGTATCTGACTGCCTGCACATGTTTGTCACACAAAGAGGTCGCGATGAGTTGAAATGAGATGCATAAACGATCTGTGCGTGGCACAAAACCAAAGCACAACTGTCTGATGCCTTTTTTTGCTGATTTTACAAAAAAAATTAAGTTTCTCCAGGGGGGCTACAACTCCAAAATACATATCTCAGAAAGCTATCGAACGTATTAAGTTGTATCATGACAATGTATTTATTAAACAAATGAAAATAATAAAACAGCATCACAATGTCATGTAGTGTTTTATTTTTTGTACATAAATTTTGCTCTTCTGTTACAGAGAAGCAAATTTCTTCATTATTCTGGTTAAAGTCAGGGATGTTTTAACCAGATTCTTCTCTCTAGAGCATGGTCAGTGCAGTGAGATGTGATGTTGTACCTGAGGAAAGTCTGGATTGTCTGCAGTGTTGAGAAGCTCCTCTCAGATTCAGCTGTGGTCAGAGGAGATGTGATGAGAGTCTTCAGCAGTCACAGTCTCTGAAGGTGTCCTGCAGATTGTTCCTCATGAAGCCCTGCCGGCTGCCACATTAATATGACGTCGAGTTGTCGATAGGGTGGACCCACTACCAGAGGTCAGCTGCGGAGCGGTGACAAGCTGCGCTCCAGGCCACTCTATACCTTTGCATTGAGGACTTACTGCGCATGTCCAAAATCTTCCAATGACTTATTTATGGGACTCTGGGGCACCGAACCGCTCGTGACCTGGAAGTGACTCAACACAAAAAAGCTCATGAGTAAAATGGAAGTTTACACATCAATAACTCTAAATTGTTTATATTACTTATCAGAAAAAAATATATATAATATTATTTTTTCGAAACATTTATAATGTTTTATTTCGTTATTTTATTTGTTTTTAAAAAAAAATTTGTGTACAAAAAACTAGTGGTGGGGTGGCGCCCTTGCACCCCCTATTGACCAGCTGCCACTGCTTAACTTCTATTGTAGTTCTCCACAATCTTTCCAAAGTGAACCGGCTCTGACCACTGTCTACTGCAGGTAAGATGCTGACTATGCTCACAAACCCATTCAACAAATATACTTTCTATTCCTGTAAGTGTTTTTTGTTTAATAGTTACTGTGTGAAATGAGTTTCACTGAGAGTTTGTGTCTAACGATTGTGTGCTATATGCTAGCTTAGGCCTACCTACACATACACAGGTCCATGACTGGTTCTCAGGCTCTGAAGAAATTTTGGGGTCATTGTTTGGGCCCCTGATCAATCAGCAGTTCCTCCTCCTATTTCCTTAATTTTCCTCCTCCCCTTCTCCCTCTCTCGGTGTCCTTTTCCTTTTCACAATATTTTCAGTTTTCGCTTCTACCTTATTTAGCTTTCTACTTTTCTCTGTACAACATTTGATTCATTGCTTGTCGTCTTTCCAGGAATTCAAGCAGGTACTTCAAATCTTTCCGTTCATCTTGCCCTTGCCTCTATTTATCTCTCCACCTTCTTTCTACCTTGGACTGTTTTAACATCTTCTCCAAAAGAAAGAGAGCTGGCTGGACGCGTCGAGGAGTGCATTACTTCACATGTCTCAGAGCCCATGCAATAGTCTGCATTTTCTCAACAACAACAACAACACAAAACCCTGACTCACTCTATCCCTCTCAGGTTTTCTGTTTTTCTTCATTCCTTCTCTCGCTGTCATTTGTTTTCCATTAATTTTCCACTTTCTCAGTCTTCTTCCAAAAAAAAATCCCCTTCTATTTTTTTAACCTTGGGTATCTTTCCAGTTCTTTCATGCTTTCCTCTGCTTTTCCTTCTCGATAGTGGAGGATTTTTCATCACATTCCATCCATCCATCATGAGTGTGTCAGACTAAATGCTCGTTACCATTTGTCAAATGAAATCACACACCGAGTGACCTCCAAACCTCAACACCCAGAAGACACACATTTATGGGTTTGGACGACTGCTGACCTTCACTTTTATGTTTATGAACATTAAGTTGTCAGAAGACAAGTACGTGATCTATAACGCAGGATTGTTCCACTCTCAATTACACATATTTTAGTTCCTACTACTAAACTGTGAAAATTTGTGTATTTTTGGTGTTGTTGTTTCTCCAGCTCAGCTTTTGTATAAAACAAGAAGGCTGTATTTATGTTTTCAGCACATTTTGAGTCAGTAACCTACAGTGTGGTGCGAAAGTTTGGGCAGCCTTGTTAATTTTCCTGATTTACCTTTTATAAATCATTGATTGTTTGGATAAAACAATATTTATTATTGTTAAAAATAAAATTGGAGTCACATGTGTATGGAGGTCAAGGGTCACTGAACTTACCTAACCAATTTTGAGTTCCAATAATTAGTTCTAAAGGTTTTGAAATCAATAAAATGACATCTGTGCCCAAATTTATGCACCTGCCTAATTTTGTTTAACCAATTATTACACACTTTCTGTAAATCATATAAACTTCATTTCACTTCTCAAATATCACTGTGTTTGTCCCCTATATTATATATTTAACTGTTTTTTTAATCCAAAGAATCAATGATTTATAAAGATAAATCAGGAAAATTAACAAGGCTGCCCAAACTTTCGCACCACTGTGTCCCTTAACATGGCGATTAAATTGTTTTCACTAGTGGATCAGGTTTTTATGTTCAACACTTAAACACATTTATTTTAAAATTGAATTAACTGAAAGTGCAAAAATGAACTAAAAACAAACAAAAACACAAATGCAAATTTCAAACGTAGAATGTGTAATGAACAGAAATTTTGATCTGTTGTCAGAAACTTTGATCTGTTGTGTTTAGCTCAACCATCCGTAATTGTATTAATCAACTGTCAGTATCATGGAGTATTTACATTTTTGTTCAGTTGTTTTTGTGTCTACAATCATTAAGAAATGTCTAAGAAACATAAAAAATAAACTTCCATTCCACAATGCAGAAAATATGATTTACTGTTTAATTGTTACTGAATACTTTATTTCTTGCTGCAGCCAGTACAGCCATATTCCTGACCAGCTCATTGTTTGTATTCATCCATTCATCCATCCATCCTGAATGAAAAGCTAATTTCTGTGATGAGGTCAGGTCCTGCCATTCCTAACCAACTCCAGTCACAAAAATATTAATTGTGCAAATACTATTTTATAAACATTTTCTTCTTAGGTGGTTATTTCATCATAACATTCCTTCTAGATGTGCCCCAGGGTACACAGGAAGTGCTTCATCTAGCTGTTGTTAGCTGGTGTCAGCATAAAGCACTAATAAATTCTGAGCTCCTTGGTCTTGGCCCCTTATGAGCTAACTGTTAGCTTGTCAGTCAAGTCTTAATGATATTTTCTCCAAACTGGAGTTGTTTACAAAGCTATCTTCAACAGGTGTGATAGTTATTGTTCATAACCATTCCACAGAACCTCCCCTCAATAGATGCAATTCACTTTAAAGCTCTTACGCTCCCAATTATGTCAAACTATTTCAAACTGCAGCCATGCTACTTAATAGAAAGTTCGCTGTTTGACCAAATTAGATTACTGTCATCCTGAAATAACTTAGCTGACCTTCATAAGTTGCATTTACTTCAAACTGGACCTCAGGGAAGAGCAGAAGATTCTGCTGTTGAGAGACAGGCTGGTGGTCTTCTCTGCAGATTAAGATGGTGTGAGGAGTGATTATAAACAAGCTGTAAATGCAAAACCGTCTTCATGATAACTACAAAAGCATCAGATTCCAAATTCCACTGTCATGTCTTTTTAAGCGGTAGCTTCCCAGTTATGGACAGTCTCAAGATTTATTACAAAAGAAAATGAGTGTGATTAACAAATGATGAAAAGTCCAATGTGAGCATATGGTGAATTGTGTCTTTTTGGAGGCCCACCCCACTGGCTTTGCCACAGCATGTGGAAGTAATACCAGCTGAAATGTGTTCCTCATTAAAGCAGCGTCAGCAGCACATGCGAACATGGTCAGGATACACTGACAAATTAGCTCATTTCCCCCAACATGCACTTACACACACACACACACACACACACACACACACACACACACACACACACACACACACNCACACACACACACACACACACACACACACACACACACACACACACACACACACACACACGCATATAAATGGACACAAAAACCAAGCACGCACATTTTTTATGAGCACATGTTTGCCTAATAAAGACTCAGAAACAAAGCTAAAAAATGACCATTTGTGCTTATCGTGTGTATTTTTCATGGAGAATATGTGAATGAAATTGTGCAGGAATGCGGTTTACAGGTGTTCTTGCATTCTTGGCACGTATAATTTTAAGTAAAATTTTCAAAAATTGCACTTCTTCAGCTCTGTCTATTTTCCTGCTGGCTGTGTGTATGTCCACATTGGTGTGTTTGACCGGAAGGGTTTGGCTTCCTGTCTCCTGATTGGACAAAGTCTTAGGAAAAAAACCCTTCTGGTCTCATCCACCTCTGTTACACTTTTCCATCATAAACCTGGGTAATAAACTTCACAATTTGTACTAAATGTGGGGAAAAGAGGGAAGTGTGTCATTATTTTCAAAAGCTGGGCCCACTTCAAACATCTGTCATATGGTTTTCATCCAAAATACAGACATTTTAATGGAATAGCTTGAGATAATCAGGTACATGTCATAAAATTAGTCACACTCACTCGCTGCTGGTCCTATTACTTGGTTCTGATTCATACTGGGAAAGAAATGTTTAAATATTTAGTGGAAAAATAAAAAGAGATCTGAGCTTAAGTAGATAGTGTATATGTGTGAGTGTGTGTGGTGTTTTTCTAAGTGTGTTTGTGCTCGTGGTAATATGTAATCTTGGCCAAGGCTGCTAAAACAAGAAGACAAAAATAGATTACCAAACTGACTAAATGTCCTTTTAAGGTCTTGACTCAGTATTATTTTAAAGAAGTGTAACTGGGAGGAATGGTAAAGATAGAGAACAGTATGAAGACAACCAGTACTTTTGATGTGTGGTTGGAACATATATTTGTTAAAGTGTTGGATCTTCTGGAAAACATATATTCGTCTTTATCGTTTGATGCATCACATTCATGGTTGCAAACAGGCAAAAAATAAAAAAAAATCCGAAAAAAGGGAGTTCAGATCTTATCAGTCACTGCTCAAATTTAGGAAGAATGCTTCCTGAGTATTTTAGAAATGATTGCAAACATTTCTCCCCCTATCTAAAACCAAATAGCGCTTATAAAACTATTTCACCTTTTATGTATAATTTTTTTAATTACATGCTTCCAACAATCTTTTCTTCCACTGACCTAAATACCTTTGCGACCAGACCTGCCAAGATAGTATACTTTTAAATAATCTTGGTTGTTCATTGTGTAGATGTGCTTTTGTTGGTCGTTCAGCTTTATTCCGTTTTTGGTAAAGACTGAAGTAAAATGCATTGAAAATGCACTAAATGAGGATGTCAGCTGTGATGGATCAAGTTAGCATTGCAGAACCAACGGAGGCTTGGTTTATAAGTCAGCAACATTAAGGGGGAGCACTAAATATCTCCAATCTCCAATCCTAACTCCTATAGCCAAGTGGTCACACCATTCTGTCATTATAACACACTATCGAGATGCAGTGCTGGCTTACCTACATACTGATCATTTCAACTCATTGACTACATCTCTTGGTGGCTCCTATGTGAAGCGTAGGCAGGCTGACTTCAACAACCCCATGCCACCTCAGTCTTATCCTAAATTACACCAAAGAAAAAAGAAGGCCTCTCAGACCTGGCTTGTTTTGCGAAATGCGCTGATGGGTTTGTGCCAATTGCTTTTCTCATTGCCCCACTCTGGTTTATCTATAATACTCTGCAGGGTTAGAGCAATGCAGCCAACAAATCCTGGGCTTAAAGTCAAAAATCTAGCTACAATAAGTTCAAACCTTAGCTTTGGAACTAAAGAAGCCTTTTAGAGAGACGAAACATCTTCAAGCATCACTGCAGACACAGCACCAATCCGCCTGCCGATCCCCCATCCCAATCTTCCCTCATTCATGAACAAGACCCCGAGATACTTGAACTCCTCCACTTAGGGCAGGACATCCTCCCAGACACGGAGAAGGCACCCTACTCTTTTACGGCTCAAGACCATGGTCTCAGATTTGGAGGCACTGATCCTCATCCCGGTCGCTTCACGCTCGGCTGTGAACCGCTCCAGTGAGAGCTGAAGATCATGATCTGATGAAGTCAATAGGACCACATCATCGGCAAAAAGCAGAGATGTGATCCTAAGGTCACCAAAAAGGATCCCCTCAACACCTTGGCTGCGCCTAGAAATTTTGCCCGTAACAGTTATGAACAGAATTGGTGACAAAGGGCAACCTTGGCAGAGTCCAGCTCCCACCGGTGGTAAGATGATTGTGCCAATTTTGGATCCGATTTTGCTCTTCCAAGTTCCAACAATCTTACGGATGCTCCAATTATTGTGATGTCTCTAAAGATAACCTAAGGAGACATTCCTGCTGTGTGTGTGGTGTGTTAAGAGTGATCTAGTTGGCTTGAAAGGATATCAGGACTGCTCCGATCTCAAGTTGAAGATGTTCAACATGTTAGATTGTCTTGACCCGATATCCCAGCATATGTGGTGTTCCCTGAGGACAAACGAGCTCACAGCCTGTTGAATGTGACATGCAGCCAACCAGAAAGCGAGGATGGAAACACGGAGATGAATCCAAAACACAGAAGACGAAACAACTGCCATGGAGCACCAGAAAATCTGGTGGATGTTGGAGACATCTTTATGTTTTGTTTTTTCTCTATTAAAAATAGCCCACAAACTCTTGCCATTGCCTCTTCCTTGTCTGCCATGATTATTTTACTCTGAAGTCACTTAAACTTGAGAGGCCATGCAAGATTTTCCATCTCTGAATGTTCATGAGTGAAACCTGCTTCATGTGTGGCGTGTTGTATTTGCAGTGTGGCTGTATGCCACACAGTGTAGAACCAAACCTGTTATATTTAAGGTTGTTTTCTCCTCGTAGGGGACTTTATCACAACTTTGTTAAAATCTCAAATACCATAAAAAGGCTCACAACAACTTGATGTGTGTTGCATTGTTAGACATTCTTGCTACTTATGTGCTGTGTGCACCCCCCCCGCCCCCCCGCCCCACACACACACTTACAGTTAAGAGTAATTTAATAGTGAGAGAAGGGGCTCCTGGTCTGCCTGGTTTCCTAATCTTAGATAGTCCCCTGACATATGTTTAATCTGTATCACTGTGTTGGTTTGAAAGGAGTATTAATCACATTTGGGAAACTTGCCCAAACTCATGTCTGTTTCTTTGTCTCTCCCTGTCTTGCTTTCTTTCTGCATTTTTAAACCATTTTTTATTTCTTTTCCCTGTCTCGTTTCACTTTAGTTTCTCTTCTGCAACTGTGTGAACTTTCTGCCTCATCTGCTTTACCCAGTTCACACGGCTACAGTTGTGAGAAAAAAAATGTGCAAATTAGTACCTTTGTGTGTAATAAATCACACAATATAATCTCCTTTTGACAGTCTGTTGTACTGAACACAATGCCACAAAGGGATAACTTTACTCTGCTTCTCCTATAGCTTTCTTTAGCTTGTATAGAAGCAGGTATGTCTTTGTGCTTTTTATGTGTGTGAAAAGTGAGAAGTTGTCGATCTGTATACCTCAGGCTTAACAAAGGAGGACAAGACAAACAAGTTTGTAGGAAAAACAAATAGGAGGTGAGGGTCGATACCTATGACAGAGCTCAATAACTGTGAAGGAGCACACAAGAAGGCAGGAGGGGGTGACAGCTTTTATAGCCCCGTCTGGCTGAGTGAGTTAATGATCGAACAGATGCCGGAGCTGAGTCCCACTCTGTCTAACAAGACAAGAGCACTCAGCCTAAACTAATGCTGCTTTTCTTCTTCCTCTTTTACCCCACCCCCTTCTTTTTTCTCAGCTGGTTGCTGCTTAATTAGTGGCTAAAGAGAGAGAGAGACAGGCAGAAAACATAGGAAGGAGCAAAGGAGAAAGAAGGAAAGGAAGAAATCACAGATGATTAACTATCAGACTATTAAACTTGTCGCTGCTCCACCCTTTCCTTTTTTCCCCCTCATGCATTCTTAGACTTTCTTCCTGTCTGTGATGTTCACCGTTTTTAGTCGCTCTATTGTCTTTGTCAGTAATTTTCTCACTTGTGCAAATGTTTGCATTTTTTAGTATAGTTGTAAGAACAACTGACTTTGTTGCCATTTGATCAACAAGAATAAATGATGGATAGCAACATTGTAATGGTTTCGTTTATAATTGTGTTTTCTCATTGTTGTAGTTTATGGTTCAACTAATGTGTAAGCTTTATGCACATGCTCCATGAATAGTTGTGTGTTACAATGTTACAGGCCTGGCATTGTTTCTGCCGGCTTTTGTGGCCTTTTTTGGCATGTTCTTATGGATGAATACATTTCTAGAAGCAGTGCCATGTTGAAAATATTTTTAATGAAAATTTGCTGTTGTTGTTTTTGTTATATATTATGTGTATACTGTTTTTTCTCTTTCCTTTTATTTCTCTTTCTTATTTATTTTTATCTCACTTATTCAAGTAGCCCACTGAGCTGCAGTAACATGCAAATTTCCCCACTGTGGGATCAATAAAGTTTTATCTTATTGTTGTGGAAATCTTTATTTTACCTAAAAAGAAACACGAGATCCAAGAATAAAAAGTACTCCGTGAAATGGTCAACAGGATTTATTGCAATTGCAAGACACACATCATGTCACACAGGGCAGTGGTACAAAATGTGCGCACTGAGGCAGTTTCAAATACACACATTTATACTGAATGTTATCCAGACGGACAATAAACATCTCTCTTGGTGCTGAAACTGGGCCAAGGAAAGAATGATGTTTGATAAACTGCAACAATAATGATTACTTCTAACAGGTATTGTCCTGATCTTAAAACACTTTGTCCGAGAGAAAACAGAAGAYAAAGAGTAAAATCATAAAACATGATGACATTTTAAGGTAAGCAAAAGAGATCACTGACTCTTGGCCTGAGAAGAAATATAGGATCTTAAAGGATAATTTATTTTTCCAGGACAGTTATCTTATCTCTTATCTTAAAAAAAGAAAGATTGTTTTTGGCAAAAACTCATTTCTGTGTAGACAAGCCCTTATTGTGAAATTATTTCAGATGTTTATATCCAATATAAATAAATGAAACAATCTAGACTACTAAGATTGAGTTGATATTTGGTTAGCAGAAATTTTGATCTAAAAGTCAATACTATTGATACCATGATGAGTACTGGTATTGGATCAGTAGTAGCACGATGAGATTGATTGGTCATTTTGTTCACACAGGTCATGAAACACAGATTTTTATCTGACTTTGTGGGGTTAATCTGTCCTGTCTGTGTTGCTGGAGATGACACGGAGTCACTGAGTCATATGACAGCTCAACATGATTATAATTGGGATAAAGTTGCTCCACAGGTAGTCAGCAAAGCCAGGCAATGATTAGGAGCTGCTGCTGACTGTATTCTGGCACAAAGAGACAAGATGTGAGCCAGCTGTGTTTCATACTACGAAACATTTAAGGTTGTATGATTGCAAACTTGGAATGCTTTTTAAGCTTTAGTTGCAGTGTTGGCATGTTTTGTGAGTTCAGTGCCCAAGATGACAACTCATGCTAAGCCTAGATAGTAATCTACAAGATGTTTGGCATAAATTGGGCAAAGAAGCTTTGTATTTTTCTTCTGTGAATAGCTATTACATTACAAAAAATTGTAGCTGAATTTCTTTTATAAGGTGAGTTATCAAAGAAAGTACTGCGCATACACGTTGAGTGGTGGGTTTACTTAATAAGCCCACCAAATGTGCTTCACAGTGAGAGTTGAGGTACCTAGAAAAGAGTGAATTACTTGGGGGTAAATGAAGGCTCACAATTATTTTTAGCCTTCCTATTTTCCTTCATCTGTCATCCCCCCATCTCTTTCTCCTTAAACTTTTCCGCTCTGCAGGACATCAATTGGCCAGACCACCTGTTGCTGATAGCGACGGGGCCCTGGCAGGAGAATGTGATTGGACGACAAGGTCGTTAACCTCTGCATAGAGAGCCCGGTGATCCCTGGCAGGAGGGGGTGACGGGGACACACACCATCTTAATGGACTCACACACACATACATGCAGATACCCTTACTGATTCACACAAAGACCCCTACAAGCCAAAAATTAACACACACACACACACACACACACACACA
>NW_013952511.1:1571939-1574179 GCF_001266775.1 Austrofundulus limnaeus | reverse complement strand
CACACACACACACACACACACACACACACACACACACACACACGTTTAAAGCCCTCTCCTCCTCCCTCCATGCTCTCATTCTCTACGTCTCCCACCCCAACTCAGCGTTTAGTAAAACAGCGATCAGCACTATTGAGAACCAGTTTCTTTTCTCTTCATCTCTTTGTCCTCAGCTGATTGGCAATTTGTCTGGAGATGAATTACTTAGCTGGTTTCACAGGGGAGGCTGAATGGACTAAAACACCCCAAAGCCAAGGAATTACAGAGCTAGTTAGGAGGGAAAATGGGAGGAAGAAAAGGGCTAGCTGGAGACGGTTCGGAGTTAACGAGAGGACAAGTGAAAAGAGTAAAGGGTGCGATTGAAACGCTGGATCTGGCCATCTAAAGAACTGAATCACAGGCTGTGTGCTTCAGGCAATTAAAACGGTTAGCTCCTACATGGGTCCTATTGTCCATGGTGCACAGGTTTGTGCATTTCTCAATGTCCTAACAAAGACTTTTGTGATCTCTGCACACCTCGCTTTCTTAGAAGCTGAATACAAATATTATAATCTAAATTCTAGGTTACACATGATTGAGCTTTAAAAATGTTAGTGTTTTTCCAGTGTCGATTGACTGCCCATTGTTTTTGAGTACAAACATGGCTGAAATAACAGCTAAAATACTAGTTTCATTCAAAATAACATGTAAACAGGGCTTCAGATTAAAAAAAATCTGATCAAGAGTACCACACGTGATGGAGCTAACAGTCTGATCAATGGAAAACACAGGTACTATTAGACTCCAACTATACTCCACATTTATTCAGTGGTTCATGAGACGTTTTGAAAACACAAAATACAAAGGCATAGATCAGGCAATTACATTATTACCCACTTTTCACCTTTTAATTAAAGACAATAATAAAAATAGCATTCATTCGAACCTGAAACGATGAACTCAACTGATAATGACACTTTTTAAACATATTAGCTGAATCAACTATTATTTGTGGGAGAATAATAAATTGTAACAGTGTGGACAAGTCAGTATAAACTGTTAGAATATGCTACACACAAACATGCACACACAAACACACATTTCCGTTCAAATGTTCCATGGTTGTTGTTTTTTTCTTTTCTCTTTTGTCATTTTGGCACAACTGACAATAAAAACCTTCCTAACAATGGCCCTTCCTGAAAGACTATATATGATATCCTGTGTCACTATTTCACTCACATGCACTACCATACAGACACACACACACACACACACACACACACACGCACGCACACTGCTTTCTTTGTATTGTTGTCAGCTGACACCATGAAACACCCCTCTTTTAAAGATAATGTGCTCAAACATTGTACATTACACCATGACACAAAAACACCCCCAACATACCAGTGCTCAGATCCAAACTAACTTTATTACGGCCGTATGTTCTGTAGTGTGTATTGAGTTGGACAGAATTTGCTCATATTTCCCATTTTTTAATTGGCTTGACTGGAAAAGCTGAATTAAAAAATCGCTCTGATATATGTGGTTTTGTCTTGTTAATTGTGAAGACCCCTGAAAAACTGTCTCAATAATATGTATATATTTTTCATTTTCTAATGATGGTATCTTGATGTCATTTGAAAGAGAAAACCATATTTAAATGTCAGGATGTCCAAGCCAGTAATTAAAACAGTTTTGCTAGTTCTCAGGAGAAGTAGTCAACATTTACTTGGAGCTTTTCTGCTCAGAATCATTATTTCTTGGTACTTCTCAGAAAATCTGTTTTTCAAAACTTTCTTTTGAGTTGTATTTTGGACATTTCTTTTAAGGGATCCATAGATAAGGTTTTTTTCTTCTTTTATTTGACAACGCTGTGCCAAAATTTTATTAAAAAATATTTTCATATTTTGACAAAACCGAACCAATTTTTCAACCAATGCACTGTAGCTGCTTACAGGTATACTGTATCTCACTACACTACCTGGTGATCTAATCCTGGGTTTATGTGATGACATACATTTCTCTTGTTTGCTTGTTTTAGATGTGCACAGCATTTTGGTTTTAACATAAACTTGCTTTGTGTGCCTTTTAGTACGTTTGGGCGATAAGGTTTGAAAATATTTAAATACATGTTCTTCCGGCCTGGAATTTGGTTTTCTGTGTGTGTGTGTGTGTGTGTGGATGGGTTTTTCCTACAATGTGGGGTATTTTTTACGAAAAAAAAGCAGCCAGGTGGGGACCGAAGTGAATCGTGGGGACCA
>NW_013952511.1:1568752-1571694 GCF_001266775.1 Austrofundulus limnaeus | reverse complement strand
GTGTGTGTGTGTGTGTGTGTGTGTGTGTGTGTGTGTGTGTGTGTGTCTTGGCCTGCATAAGATTGGTGGTAATTGCAGAGGTACATTTTTCAAATGTCTTTCAGTGGACCACCTCATTGGGGCTGTCAGCACATACAAGACCTGAAAACGTACAGCAAGAGGGGAAAAAGAGGAGGGTGACAGCAAAATTAGATGAGTACAATTTTTTTGGGGTGGGGTTGTAGAAATGGACCATGGTCAAGAAAAAAAAAAGACCTGGAAAGATGGAGAGGTGAGCTGGATGAAGAAAAAAGAACAAGACAGGTGGTAAAGACAGAGATAGAAAAGACCCTTGATCAAGATAAACAAGGTAGTTAAATGGAAAAGAGGGCTGCTGTCATCAAGGCTAAACCTCCCCCCACAAAATATCATACACGTCTCTCACTATCCATGGATTAAAGACACACACACAGCCCACACACACACACACACACACACACACACACACGTCTTTAATCCACATGCACAAAAATAAGCTCAGCAACAAAAACCAGCATGTCTGCGCAGATGGGAAAGTTCTCATGGTCAAACAACAGTGGTATGTCCCTATTTCAGTGACCTCTGACCTCTCTGCCTCCAAGGCATGTTTCCCAAAAAGTTCCTTGGTCAACACAGCCAACACACACTTGAAGTATTTAAGATTTATGTGTTTTTGTAAGGACTATTGCTACATGTGACACGTTTCCAATGCATCCTGGTTCCCACAGACGAATGACATTTAAAACCAATTGTAACCCACAGCACTCTGTGTGACCTCCTGTGGCGCTACAGCTTCAGCACTAATGAAAACTTAGCAAGTCTTTGTGATTAGTATTCATAAAATGATTTGAGTCTGTGGAGAAAAAGGTGTTAGATGTCACAACATGCGGTTTGGCTAATGGAACAGGTAAGTATCTAAGTTGGATTTTAAAAGAGCATCCATGAAAAGCTGAGTCATTTTATTTATTTTTATTTGATTTGACTCTGACATTTGTCGTGGCTGCTACATCAAACCACAGCACATCCAAATGTAAAGCTCACTGGGTACAATATTTTTAAAACCAACAAAGCACGTTCCTCCAAGCGAAAGATGTGAAAAGATGGAGGAGAGAACCGGTCAGTAAATTTGCTCAACCCAAATGCATCATCATGCATGATCAACCGAAGACTTGTAACGAAGGTTGTAAATTTTTTCTCCTAAACTTAAAAACAAACCCTGTAGTGGTGATGGAAACTCAGGTTGTGTATTCATAAAGGATTTTATTAGGTTGTGGTTTTGTTATAACTTTGTTCCTCAGTTTGTGCATGACTCTTTTCTCACAGCTGGTGCTTGTTCGTCAATTAGCACACCTGTTTCTCTTTAGTAATCACTCTGTCTTGGCAGATCTTGTGTCAGTTCAGTCATTTTTAGATACTTGTGTGTTTTTGGGTGCTTATTTTCTCAAATTATGTTGCATTTCCTTCCTGCAATCATGGCCGTGTCTTTTACTCATAAAACTAACGTGTCACTTCAACAATCCGTCCTGCTCACCTCACTCCTCAGCGTTTGGCCCAATTAACGACTTAACTTTTCACGTAAGTTGTCTGACATCTGCTGACTGTTTACAATGCTTAAATTAAGCAACACTGATCACAAAGTGTAAAAGTGCAAAACACAATGTTACAATTTAAAAACCACAGCCTTGTTTTCAACATATAAACAACAATGGACACAGTTAATTTGGATCTGACTAAAATTTATGTGATCCTGAATAAATTTGGAGTCTTCACCGAGGAAATAGATGTTTTACTAATGCCTGGTTCACATGGCACAATTTTAAAATTGTCTGTTGATTTTCAAAATCTGAGAGACCCCACACAGGACAATAAAAAAATCATAGATATAACAGGTTTGATCCTACAGTGTGTGGTGTACAGCCAACATGACAGACAAGGAAGAAGCAATGTCGATATTTTGTGGACTATTTTTAACAGAGAAAAAAAAAAAAACAACCAATAAGACATCTCTGACGTCTACCGGACTTTCTGGTGCTCCATGTGGCAGTTGTTTTGTCTTCTGTATTTTGGATTGTCCTCTGTGTTTCTGTCACGTTGCTTTCTGATTGTCTGCACATCACATTCAACAGGCTGTGCGCTCGTTTGTCCTTGGGGAACACCACACAGGCTGGTATTACTAGACAATTCAACATGTTGAATATCCCTGATTCGAGATCGGAGTGGTCCTAATGTCCTTCTGAGCTGACTAGATCACTCCTAACACGTGGCAGGAATATCTCCTTAGATAATCTTTAGAGCCATCACCACCCTTAAGATTGTTGGAAGGGCAGAATCGGGTCAAATATCTGCCTAATTATTCTACCATGTGAACTTGGTATCTGATCACTAAACAAATATCTGATTTATAAAATTAGTTTTTAAGGTATTTCATTGCATATACAGTATTGTAATTAGCTGTGTACCATAAAAATGCAGCAAACTAGACACTGAATGAAGGATAAAAAGCACAAAGCTTCCTTGGCCCAAGTTTTTTTGTCCAAAGTACAGTGAACACAGCTAATCTCTGTCCACCTCTCACTTTCTCACATTATCATCCATTCCTCCATCTCCCCTCTCCTTCTATGGCACGTCCTCCATTCTGGCCGTCTGCTTTATATTTTTGTTACAGACGATCTCCTTCACACTCCTGCTGCACCGCATCAACTGAGTGCGAGCCCCTTTGTATATACACACTTTCCGACTACATCGCTTTGCTTCTCCCATACAATCTCTGACATTGACAGACTCGTCTTACTCTCCCCTCTGTAGGAAACAATGCACAGGAACGGGTGCGAAGGGTGTGGAGTGGGGCAACGTTGCTTTTGAGAGATGTCAGGAACTTCCTGACACACACACACACACACACACACACACACACACACACACAC
>NW_013952511.1:1564990-1568721 GCF_001266775.1 Austrofundulus limnaeus | reverse complement strand
CACACACACACACACACACACACACACACACACACACACACACACACACACACACACACACACACACACACACACTAAGATAGAAATAAGGAGGATGTAGGCTGGACAATGGATAGGTCTCAGGAGTGCTAGTATGGAAAGGGGCCCTTCCTTAACTCTTTTTACATTCCCTACACTTTATTCTCTGACTTATGCCTGAAGCATTTCTTTCCAGCCTATAAAAACAGTGGACATATTATTTTAACATATGTGGAAGTTTTATTATGTCAATTTTATTATGTCATGTCGAACGCCTACATGTCTAACCGGGCCTCACCAAAACCAGCAAAGAAGCAGACCTCTTCTGGACAACGGCATTAAAGGGTGTGCGACTAAATTTGGAGCAGGTGTGTGTGTGTGTGTGTGTGTGTGTGTGTGTGTGTGTGTGTGTGTGTGTGTGTGTGTGTCAATGAGTCTTTGTGTGATTTGCATGGGGAAGCCAAGAAGAGTTTGAGTCAAAAGTGCAACTATGGGGTAAAAAGTTCAAATTGAAGGAGTAAGATAAAAAGACTGAGGGGGATAAAAGGAAAAAAATCAAAGAAATAGAAATAAGAGCTTTAAATATACTAAAACAAAGACTTTGTCCACCTGTGCCATTTTCTTTAAATAGATCATTTATAACTTTCAGAAACAGGGCAAGGATGAGAGGAGCAAGTGCACTTTTGTAAAGAGAATGCTCATTTTTAAAAAATAGGGAAAAATATTTGTATAAATATTTGATCTTCTTGTGACTGAGCTTTGCCAAGTTAGACACAAATCAGATAAATAACTGAGGACTGTATTAGCATCAAATATATCAGTGAGGAATATTTTTCTAACTGAGCAAGTAATACATTCTTTAAAAAATTGTAAAACTAATATTTCACATAAGATATTTGTGACCCATCACATAAATCTGAGGATTAAGTCAAATTTGATCAAAATGATCTAAATACATTTTCATATTCCTGACATTTTAAGCTACATTTTGATACCTGGATATCCTGAGTGGTTCAAAGATATACCTTGATTTGCTTTCCTAATCAGAATAACCCATTGATATTTGGACTGAATTCTGTTTTTAGATTATTCTTATGAGGAATGAAACCTCATTCAATATTTGATCATTAAGCTTTTTACCAGCTGGGAAGACAAAAATCTTTGCTTGCAGGTAAAATAACAACAATTTAAAGGCTTTTCTGCCTAAATTGTTTATTTTTTGTCAAATGCCTCAAAATTTATACTTCACTAGTTCACCTAAACAACCAGAACATAAGGTACTTCATTCATTAGGAGGCGGCTGTGGTGGAGTGGTTAGGGGAGTCGTCCTGGAACCGGAAGGTTACTGGTTCGATCCCCCGTCCAGCCGTCTCAGTCGTTGTGTCCTTGGGCAAGACACTTCACCCACCTTGCCTACTGATGGTGGTCAGAGGGTCATATTTCCAAGAAAGTTTTCAGGTTTAAAACCCTTTTAGTGTGCTGTGATACCTTTTACCTTTTAGGTTTGCATAAAAAGTACTTCTTAGTACTTTTTACTTCTTAATACAGTGCTTCAAAGGCCTTTTGTTGTTTTAGGTGACAGTTAACCTTTTGGCTTTTTTTTCTTTTTGCCTGAAGCACAAATTTAAGAGTGGTGGAAACTTGGGGTGAGGATCCTCCAAACACAGAGTTTCCAAACACATGCTTATGAGGTTGGATCGCCTTTATTCCAAACTTCCACGGTATAGGACGGTACATCACGGGGATGAATGGAGCCGCCGAGAAAGAGAGATGAGGAGAATGTGTTTTTTCTGAGGGGAGGAGCGATACACAGAGAGAGAAGGAGCAGTGCCCGGTGCTATTGTCCCATCTGTCAGTTGCTGGAGGAGAGGAACAAAGAAAGCTGGTGGGCTGTGGCGTATCACATGTCTGTCTCACTCTTTCTGACTCTTTGCTCTGTTATTCACTCACACACTCGGCACATTCACTCCGGGAGATGTGTGACTCCTTTTTGCATCTGTCTTGTCTCTCCCACCTCTCCACCCCCGCTGTCATTCCTGTCTTTTACCCCCAATCTCTCTCACACACATATACACCCTGGCTGCCTTCCTTGTTTACTCTCTCCAGATCCAAGGCAGGTGAGGTTAGAGAAGGTGGAAGGAAGGCAGGTCTACAGGTAGGACCCGGAACAAAAGAATAATCCCCCCATCCCACCCACTCCCCCAAACTATCCCAAAGGACAGGAGGTCACTGGAAGGCCAATACACCCCACACCTGTCCCCTGGCGCCAGGGAGGGGTGGATAGAGGAAGCAAGGGAAGGACACACCTGTCCCCTGGGGAATTAGTTGATGGAGAAATGAGAGGTGAACAGACAAAAAAGGAAAGGAGGTAAAGAGGCGCACTTGTTCCCTGACCTGAAGAGGTAGAGCAAAGAAAAGAGGAACTGTGACACAAAATCGGGAACCATAAACTTCACTGACCTCATTTTATATCTTCATTTCAGTTCACCTCCTTCTGTCAAATTACAGAGTGAATAAATCCGAAGGAAAGTCTGGATGCTCTTTACCTGTAGTGTGGCATTCCAAGATGGCCAATCAGCTTTTCTCCATGGAAAGACTTATATAATAAAGTGTTTGCCTAAACGGGTCCATCGCTATGGTGACAAGTCAAAACTGGGAAAACTCAAAACACACCACTCCTGCTAATTTCCATGACATAATTAAGCAATGTGCGGTGGAAGCCTGTGAAAATATAACACCAGAATGCTTCTATAATAATGGCTTATTGTAATGGAAATCCCCATTTGTTGGAGTTTAATGCCAACTCATTTGGGGGTTAGAGGTTTCTTCTCGGCTTTGCTTATTCTTGGCTATAGACTGAAAGATTTTTGTGGCAGAAAAACAATTTTTCTCTGCAAATGTGAGGGAACATTCACTGCTTCCACTAACGGTCCAATAAAAACAGAACCTCTGTGTTGCTCTCTGTCTTCGCTGGCTTTTGCTGCTCCTGATCTTGTTTCTGACCATATACAGTAAAAACTTTCCATTTTCTTCCACAGCAGTTTTATTTTAAAACTCAACATTACCCAAAAGTGAAGACTTTACTTTACAAAGGATATCATCAAAAAAAAAGGGGGAACAATATTTTTTAGTACACAATGAATTCTCAGTTTTCACATATAGGCCTAACTTGTTGCACACACTTTTACCAGAACCTGATCAACTAAATGTGAAATCTATATAAACAGTCATAAAAACATGTCGTACCACCAGAACAGGTTCCACTGAGGGAGTTAGACCATCAATCTTCCTCAAAGTTGTCCCTTATTTGGCTTTGTTGATAGAAAACAATGGACAGTTATGTGTTTCTAACATCTCCTGTTTATGTTCAGTTACATTTCTGATGAATCTGGTGAATGTGAAGGTCAACGATTCAACCATTTAGTGATTTATCATGTAACGAACAAACGCACTACAACAGAAGGTTCAGCGTTTAAACCCAGGCACCCCTCTGCCAGTAACACCCTTGAGTTCCTCCTATGGAACCCAAGGCGTTTCCAGGCCAGATGAGTTAAATAATGCGTTAAGAGTCCTCCACAGTGTCTCCCCACCAAATGGGATCCTGATTGGATGCAAAAACCACCTCAGATGACTCATTTTGATGCAGAGGAGCAGCAGCAGCTCTACTCCTCCTGGATTAAAAAATTCCTCATCTCCAAAGGTATATATATATA
>NW_013952511.1:1555306-1563205 GCF_001266775.1 Austrofundulus limnaeus | reverse complement strand
ACAAAGGCTTTTGTACAAAGTATTAGATACATTTCAATAAATGTGTTCAATACTTTTTCCCTGTGCCACATTATTCCACATTATTACAAATAACTTCATTTCTGGACATTTATGGTTTGATTTCTTTGTATGTATGGATCACTTGGGTTGTTACCAACATCTGGTGAAAATTTCATGTCATTAGCTCCTCTAGTAATATATTTACTGAGAAAAATGGTGACATGTCCAATACTTATTTTACCCACTGTAGTTTTCTGTGGCTTGAGTTTAGGACGTTCAAAAGCGTTGAGTGACAAATTTTCATTGTGACTGCTTTATGGGCACTCTCCTTTGCGAAAAAAAAACATGTTCAGGTGTAAAAATGAAGGTGAAATGTATTCATTGAAAAACCAGTTCCTGCCTGTCTTCTTTTCAAAAGTGCGCTCCAGCATGCTAAATCATAAACATGGGAGTGGCTGCCAAGGTGGGTCAGATCAGACACACAAACTTTAGCCATAGTTTTCAAAAACTGTCTCTGCAGAAAATATAGCATCTCATCAAATGCTCATAATTCACTGCAACTGCAATAGAAAATGATCGTATTTTCTCACCACTTTGAAAATGGTCTACAACAGTCACAGCCTGGTTAGATACAAGTGACAAAAACGACATCCAAAATGACGTAATCACCGACCCGCTGTCTCACGTTGTGTTGAAGTTTAAACCAAGCTTAAGGCTGAGGCCTGCCACCCCAAGAAATTGCTCTTGTTCTTTTGGTCATGATCCAAACCTCATGACCACAGGTGAGGGTTGGAACAGAGAGAGAGCAATAAATTAAGAACTTTGCCTTTCAGCTCAGCTGCTTCTTTACCACAGAAGACAGGAGCAGAAGGACTGAAATGCTTTATTATTAATGATCACCCATATTTAATTTGGGAACGTTACCTCCAGGGGAAAAAAGGTGGATTTGAATCATTAAATTTCTCCACAGCAGAAAAGCCATTGTAAGGGTTGAGGGTACGTGACATCTCTTTTGAAACAGAACCTGCTTTAAAATGAGCTGCTTGGGGATTACTACTTTCCTATCTAGTCTTTCTTTTTAAGGATCTCAGCAGGTCTTTATCTTGTTAATCCAGTAAGTCCTGCCTGTCTTTAACAAGGCTACATCAGAACGTGCACACAGAAGGACACCTACATTTGCGTTCTTATCTGGTCCTTATCTTTCAAATGACATGACGTGTTTGATGAGAAAGATTCTCAACATGTGGTGTATACTCTCAACCCTTATTTGAGCTTTTTGTTCATTCAGTTTTCCACATTCCGTTCCTCAAATGAATAATATTTTATTTTTGTCCAGTGTAATTGTGTGAATGGTTATAAATTATTCACTGAGACTCCTCGTCTCTCTAAGATCTGTTTTTCTCATTTGTTTTTAGGCACAGAATTTGTTCCACAATTTTTATTCTATTTCAACAGTTTATATAATTAAGCTATATCAGCAACCTTTTTCTTCTTAGCTTTAGCTTTTTAGCAATTCAGCACAAATCTTTCACTGTAAGGCATTCACACCACATTTTCACAGGAAATGCAAATTCTCTAGTTGCTAATCACAATGATTTAATTCTGTTTAGTTGGCTTATAGAGTTACTTATTTTTCCCATGTGTATACAATTATCAGTTTTTTCCCCAGTTGTCTCCAAATTGGATCATTTTTTTGAGTTTTATTTTCTTTAGTTTTATATTTGTTTTAGTTCATTTTTTAAAAGGGTTGACATAAAGACGGATCTATTTTGTTTCCATTCCTCTGCTTGAAACCACGTTTTAACACACAAGGCAAAGCTTTATTGTTTCTCCTATTTTGCCCTGTTGTTAATCAAATTCTCTTGGAGTTTTTTCAGCGTCAGTTCCCCATCCAGTGGGTGTTCAGTTGAAGAAGATTGATCATCGCTTGACACACAAATCTTGTAATGGTGTCAACCACCATAAAACATCCAGAAGTTTCTGTAAATATTGTGTGACCTCTGCATGTGCAGATGTTCTCGAAGTGGGCTGCAGACCAGCACCAAGACATTTGTTATCTACTCTGAAGATCCCTTGGCATCTTGCACATCCTTCTCTTACTAAATGTTGAGGGTGAGATGTTTGAATTGATGCAGCTGTTTTGTTTATTTATGTGGTGGTGAAAAAGGATTTTGGATGAGATCAGACACTTTTCTTGAAGCTTTCCTCACAGATTGTGCTTCCAAATGTGGCTTCTTGGCCCCTCAACAGTGCAAACTCAGTCACAACTCAACTGTTTATTCCTATAAACAATCCTAAATTTTAGATTTGTAAACTATTTTGAGGGGTATTAATTTTATTTTATTTTATTTTTTAGAAAAAAGTGATTACATTTTGAACTTTGCTCCCTACTTGGTCGTTAACATTTTTCACCTCAAGGGTATGAAAGCATGTGCATGTATGTAAACGCACAGGAGGAATTTGATGCATGAAAGAGGGAGTATAAGCTCCCATGAAAAAGCATTACAGCTCACTAGAGATTAATATGTGTCTCCGCATGTTTTCATGCAGGGTGTATTAGCGTCCCAATTATTTCTGCTGAGAGTGATTAGGCTGCTAGTGAGACCACAGGAATCCAAGGGTCATTTAGGTTAACACTCCATACTCCCCTATCCCACGGATGAACACACACACATGCACAAACATATACACATATGCAAACATTCCTCTCTCCGACAACCCAAAGTTTTGTCATTACAAAATAAGATTCTCACTGCTGCTCTTTGGGTTTAGGAAAAACAAAGGCACAAAGAGTGGCTACTGTTTCTGTAGCAACTAATCCTCGGACCTGGCTACAAGCTGCAACGGGGGGCAGAGGTGGTCACTGGAGAGGTCAGTGGGTGGGTCAGCAGGTCCTGGTTCTGTTTGGAGTGATGCTGTGGGAGAAGATGATTGAAGCATTGCCATGATGGGGGGAGGAAGGTCTTTGTTTCTAACACATAAAAGGAAAGGAGTGTAGGGGCACCTTTCAGGAGTTAAATAAAAGAAGAATACCATTAATAACAACAAAATAACATTATGCACAACTTCATAAAACATTGTTAGGTCTTGCTTAATTTGTTCATCCTCACGAATGACTATCAGCTCAAACTGTGCTTCAGTATCTGTAAATTTGATTACATTAAAAGCCATTTCATGTTGACAATGGTTAACTAGCTGTGGCAGCCATATTGAATTGAATTGACTCAAAACGTTAAGCAATCGTAAATGATTATTGTGCCATTATTTAAAAAAAAGGGTTTTAATAAAACTAACGGCCAAAACTCTGCAGTTGTCACTCATTTACATGCCAGCGGTCACTCTTTCAGAGATGAGGATGTTCTCATTCTTGAGAAAGGAGCGTTGATTTGAGAGAGGAGTAAAAGAAGCCATTTTTGTGAAGAAAGACCGTCCATCATTAAACAGAGGTGGAGGCCTCCGTTTTCAGTTGTCCCCCTCCAACAGCGCGGCCATTGCCAGTATCACTCCACCCCCTGTTAACAATAAGTGTTAATTAGGTGTCAACGATAGCCATGTGATGTGAGWATCAGTCACATGGAGGCAGDGCYTAAAAGCCTGRATTTTGCCTGAAACTCTCAGACTGAAGAAGTCTCTTGGAGGAGAGACGAAACGTTTCATTAGAGAAGAACCCGTCCAGAAGACCTATACAATTTATTTCTTTTTGATTTTTTACCTGGATTACTGAGATGCATCAGGACAGTTTTAATAAAACTTGTTCAGTGGTTCGCGAGGCATTTTGGAAATAGACAGAAATATATGACAACAATAATTATTGGCAAAGTTTCACACAAAAATCATGTGCAGCTAGTTAGCAGAAGTAAAGGATGGAGATGACACAATATACAGTATGTGTCATTGACTGAGCAATAGGCATTTTTGTGCTGGATAAGGTTGATCAGTTGGAGCAGCCATGTTGAACTGCGATGATTCGAAAAGGAAATCTGTTGTAGATGTTTCTGAGAATTTCAATAGAATCTGTCTGAAGGTTCGTGGGATATTTTGCTAGCAGACAGACAAATGGACAAACAGGCACTGCCTGTGTCTGCCAGCTTTTCATAGCAAGCAGTTTATAATGACGCATGCTCAGTTTAATCAGTTGCAAAACGTTTGTTTTTCTAATAACCCAGCTGTCTGAAGCAATTTATGAAAGTTACAAAACTGACCTGAAGTTATGGAAAATGTTACATAACTCAGACCTTATTAACAGCAGCATGGTTTTCTGCTCAAATTCTATATAACTTCCTTTATTTTTCCACATTAAAATATAACCTATTATGATTATTTGAAGGAGGACTGTGACTGTTTTCTTTTTCAATCATGTAACTTGTTGTTTTAAAGAAAACCATGACTTGTAATTTCTGCTATGTTGCTATGCCAAATATTTGGCGTCCTGTATTTCAGTGCAGCTTTTGGCTGAGTTTCCTGCATGAAGTCATGATGATGTGACTGAGGACTGAGAATATGAAGGGCAGACATGTCAACATGTCCAGTTACACTCCAGTGGTTAGTTTCAAAAGCAGAAAGTTAGAAACAATAATGTGGTTTGCTTGGCACGAGCAACAACAGTTACTAGGATGAAAACGCACACATAAGCAATGAGATGAGTGGAAAAGTTTTAAAGACTTAATTTAAAGTTAAATAAGTACATTCTCTATGGTCTGTTTAGACTTAGGTTAGAGCAGTGCGACAAATGTTTAAAAAATAACTGGTAACCTAAGAGCATGGAAGATTTCTAGTGTCAGAATGAGGATATTACTACGGAAAATATTTTTAGTAAGCATAAATCTTTCTCTGAGACTTTAAAGGCTGTTGATTATTGTGGAAATAAACTGTTTCACTTGAATAGCAACTGCAGTGGGGAGTCTGCTCCATGTTTAGACAAGAAATGCTTTTGGTATGCACAAATTTCAAAACACTAATACCATAAAGAGCCAAAATTCTAATATCCATTAGTTTTAAAAATGAGGTGAAACACTGTCCGTGCTCTGTAGATCATCTGCTGAGAAACGGCTTTCCAACTTTATGACATGTTGAGTTGTTTCTGGAGAAGTCCCGGTACATTTTCTGACATCAAAACAGATCATGCATGAAATCCATTAATATCAAGATAAAAGGATAAAGTTACTTGTTTTGTCTAATTTCCAGCTTATTACCCCAGTTTCTGAGAAACATTTAGTCTCTGATAGATTCTGTGTCTCTGATTGTTTTTTTTACCAGAAATCTGCTGAAATAAACTATGAGTTTGATAAATCTTTCGATAATTCAGTTTTTGTTGCCTAAAAGTGATCTTGATCTGTTTATCATTAAAGCAAGAGTCCAGATCTTCTGAACTGAAGTTCAGTGAAAATATTATAAACACCTAATATTTACCTGTTGTAGATAACTCTTTGAATGACCTCATGTTGAAGAAATCAAGTTTAATTTAGACTGAAAAGCTGACAGCTCTGCTGTCCTCCATCCATATTTTCAGTTCCAGGCTGAGTCATTTCTACCTTCTCCTCTCTGTCAACGCTCTCTGGTTTCATTTAAAACAGTCGATCATCAGATATTGTCCAAGATTAACCTTCAGGGTGGATATAGCTCGCTCACACCAAGGACCTATCCACATCATCATTTACCCAGAATGCTTTGCGTGTAAATAAAATGGCTCCATCCATGTTAAAATATATTTTTTAAAAATTACAAATCTAAACAGCCTACAGTATTTTTACAGTCTTTATTTTACATTTAAAATAAATGTTTATCAAATAAAGCCTAATGTTACAACTAATCGGGGATCCCTTTCACATTTCACAATAAATGCTTATTCTGACTTTGTCTCTGATTGTTTTGATTTGTGTTTGGACCCTTTACAATAAATCTGAATGAAAATGTATAAAAATGAAGGACTGTGTATGGCAACAAATCTTATACTGGACACATGATTGGCAGCACCTGGGAGGAATAGAAGCTCAAAACAAGTGTCAACAACAACAGCAAAATAAGCTGTTTGGCAGAGAAGATTTGGTATTTTTATATGCATAACCCACACACAAATGCATGTTCCTTACAGATGTGGCACCATTTAAAAGAGCTTTCCAACACTATAAGTTTTATTGCCAAGAAATATTGTTACAAAAAATAATCTACCAAAGACCATTTTTCCTAGTCAGGATAGCCCATTGATAAAACTTTCAACAGGACTAAACAGGATATAAGTTCGGGTCAGAGGGAGTCTTTGCCTCGGGTGTTGCAGTTCAAGTATCTGGATGTCTTTTTCATGCGTGACGGTAAGGTGGGAGAGGAAGATAGTTTGGTGAATCGAGGACTCGTCTGCACTAATGAGGGTGTTGCATCAGTCAGTCATGGTGAAGAGTTGATTTTAAGGGGAAAGCTCTCAATTTACTGGTCCGCTAACAATCCAACCCTCACCTAAAATCATGATGACTAAAGAAACAAAAGCTTAGATATAAGCAGCCAAAATGATCTTCCTTTGTAGAGGAGTTCTGCCAACTGTGGAGAACTACAAAGGAAGATCACACTGCATACTGATAATCTATTATTAAACACGTGATCAGACACCTGTACCAGTTAATTTCAATGTCATCTCTTGGTAGAATGTAATTCAATGTAATTTGTTTTCTCTCTTTTTTTATTTGTTTTCTCTTTTTGAAATCATCTACCTGCTAGCAGAATTTAACTCGCAAAAGAAAGTTTTAGGCTTATATTAAATCAAAACTCCACTTGTTTCTGTTAAACAGCATTTATTAAGGTAGAGCAGAGGTTTAGTAGTTAAGTGTTACTTTTCATCAGTTTCTAAATACACTCTATAAAGGGTAATGATAGCTAAGTTGCTGCTATTTTTACTTTTTTCCTCAAAACGTATATATGATTAGAAAATTGCATTTTTCTGAGACAATATTTTACCCTCTGGGCACTAAAATC
Organism: Austrofundulus limnaeus; assembly: GCF_001266775.1. Lineage (NCBI taxonomy): Eukaryota > Metazoa > Chordata > Actinopteri > Cyprinodontiformes > Rivulidae > Austrofundulus > Austrofundulus limnaeus. Next base: position 1,556,242 of record NW_013952511.1, on the reverse strand, counting down.
ATATAACATTTCAAATCCAAATCTTGCAACCTGAGTTCACAGGTGAGCGACCTCCTGACCTGCTTCTCCAAAATGTCAATCACTTCAACAAACTTCAGTAAAGCTCCTAACCCCCCCCACCCCACCCCCACCCCCCTTACTGAAACCAAATACCTAATTGGGGCATCATTTTCTAAAAGGACCTCCAACAAACAAAACATAACAGATTTTATCATCTTTATAAACTCTTAGAAAAAGGGCCGGCATTTTGAAGTTGATCTGTTCTGACTGCAATCCTTTTAGTTGATGAAAATTTGTTGAAAATGTATTTGACTGCTTGTGTTTCTTAGCACATTGGACTGTTTTCTCCCGGTAATGTTGGATCACCAAATCCGAGCAAACGGCTTATAATTTATTGGCGTTTATTTGCTCGGTGTTCTGCAGTGATCTAATAAGGCCCGCGCTGAAGCCGACATCTGGATTTATTCTGGAAAGAAGCTGGGAAAAAAAAAAGACAAACAGAAACAGGGAAAATGGACTCCCGTAGTTAGCCACTTGTTTTGCCAATTGTTTGAAATGAGTCGGATTAAAAAAAAGAAAAAGAAGAGAGGGCAAAAGAAAGCGTGAGGAGGGAAAGGTAATAAAACTGATAGAGATAGAGAAAGATGAGAAGAGCAAGAGATTTCCCATGATTCAGAGAATGAGCTGCTTGTCCTCACATGGTTGCATGTGTGTACATTTGTGTGTGTGTCATTAGAGTCCCCCAGAGCGCTGAGACCAAAGGGGTCTCACTGTGACACCTATTATCCCCCCCGAAACATGACACACCACCAGGGAGGGCAGCAGAAAAAAAAAGAGCTCGGTACTCTACGTTTAGCCTATGTGTCTGTGAGGCTGGACCAGTGTGTGTGTGTGTGTGTGTGTGTGTGTGTGTGTGTGTGTGTGTGTGTGTGTGTG
>NW_013952511.1:1552739-1555240 GCF_001266775.1 Austrofundulus limnaeus | reverse complement strand
GTGTGTGTGTGTGTGTGTGTGTGTGTGTGTGTGTGTGTGTGTGTGTGTGTGTGTGAATGTTTTTGTAATTACTACCATCTGTGGTGTGTTAATGTGCACACACTGGCTGAAATTGAGACTGGAGTGTATTATAAGTTTATGTTGGAGCATATGAACTCCCCGTGTGCATATTTCTGCACTTGAAAGTGAAATGTAGCAAATCACTGCGCTGCCAGGTGTTTGCCGTAGCCACACTTCAGAGGCCCTGACATAAATTTTACAGGGTCCGCCGGGGAAACGGTGCTGGGGTTTGGGGGCCTTGTGGATGTGGGAGCAGTTTCAAAGAAAGGGAAGGGGATAATTTTTCCTTTGCATGCAATCCACGCACATCTTCTGACCAAAAAGTCACAAACGTCTTGTAAATATGCCGTGTCCCAGTTTTGTAATTCTTTCATGGCTTGTAACTTGTAACTTAAAAAAAACTCATTTGCTATTTAAATCATCTTTTTGTCAACAAATTTACAGTACAGTTTTACATCCGTCAGCCTCTTTAGCAGCACATAAATAGAAAATAAAATAAAAAAGTCCAGTTGAATACATTTTTGAAGTGATGTTTTGTCAAGTAACTGTCAGTAGTGTGTACCTTATCAGCCGTGAAAACACAGTCATAGAGCACATAGAGAAAAGGTCTGAAGTCTTCCTTTACGCTAGGCTAACAGATAGAGAAATGAGGGCCCTTTTTAAAGTAGCTTCTCAGAGTTTTAGACAACTCTTTCTGTAAAGTGGCACCAATTTAAAGAAATGCTACAGTAGTTAACTTGAAGTTGAATTTTATGCTGACCAGAGGCAATGATCAGGCTGGCCGATATATGCAGTGACGTCTAAGCACAGTTGACACATAGGGTCCGCTATCCATTAGCTTGGGCTGACACTTCTGTTCTTTTCTCCAGACTCTGAGCTTTATGACTGATGGCTCGGTTGATATTGATAACTGTTTAACGAAACCTTTGACATCTAAAGATTTTACATCCAAAAATGACCAGACTTTAACTGTAAAGGGGACATATCATTCAAACACCAATTTGTTAGCTGTCAAATGCATTTTGCTGTGTACTTAGAGTAGGAGAGCAGAAAAGTTGAATTTAGCCTCTCCCAGTGCTGCGTAGATATCTTTATGTTCTGTTTGGGTCATATTTTACAACTGGTTCAGTCAGATGTCTTTGTTTTCTATGATGTTTTCAGAATTATAAAGTTACAGAATTTGCAACAAAACTGCCAAATAAGGTCTGGGCCGTGACTGGACAGCACTGATTTAGAAGGAACACTTGCTTTATGTCACTATCATGATATTTCTATACACACTATCGACTTAATTTGAAGGATTAAAGAGCTTACCAGAAACACGCACAAAAATACCTCACTCATTAGACCCAGAGTGATGCACAGACAACTGACTAAAATCCCCCAAATAAACATCATTCAGTTGTTTAACCTGCAAGTGCATATGACTGTTAGAGGAAGCCTTCTGAAAAGTTTAAAACACAAACTTTTCACTTTTTAATGGCATTATTTCTTGACAATTACTGTAGTTTTTATATTCAACTTCCATTCTTTATTCCCCATACAAACTCTTCTGCAGTTTTATGTTCAGTAGAAGAGTTTCTAATGCGTTGTAACTTCTGGATATGAACTCAGTTTCTTAGCTCATGCGGTTTTACTATTTTTATGACTCTACAACAAATAAGATAACTTGGTGTTTATCATAAGTTTAGTTGTTTATTTATTTCTTTTTGCAATTATAAAAATGTTTCCCTAACATGTAAACACACCAAATGAAATTCGTTTGGACATATCCCATCTCCCTTACTTCCTCTGAAAGTAAACACACTGCAAAAACTGTCCATCTTACATCTTATATCCAGCCAAAAAGTCTTTTTGATCTTGTTTTGAGACTGATTTACTAAACAAGAACTGATTGTGTAAGAATAATAATGTTGTTTTCAGAATGTGTAAGATTATTTGTCTTGTTAGCCTGAAAATTTGACTCAAATTAAGTCACAAATTTCTGCCAACGGAGTAAGAAAATTTTACTTGGTAAGATTCTTGAAATATTTGATTTGACTCATTTTTTCTTATTTCAAGAATCTTACCAAGTGAAATTTTCTTACTTCATTGGCAGAAATTTGTGACTTAATTTGAGTCAAATTTTCAGACTAACAAGACAAATAACCTTACACATTCAGAAAACAAGATTATTATTCACACAATCAGTTCTTGTTTAGTAAATCAGTCTCAAACCAAGATCAAAAAGACTTTTTGGCTGGATATAAGATTTTAAAACTTGGTAAGATGGACAGTTTTTGCAGTGCACCCAGATATAAATGATAGGTCAAATTCTGAAGGTGTACTACAAAAAAAAAAATAAATAAATATTGTGGTAAAATTAAGTTAAGGAGCTCAGGATGTCAGTGGTCTGGATGTTTTAGGTGTGTGTGTGTGTGTGTGTGTGTGTGTGTGTGTGT
>NW_013952511.1:1539333-1551092 GCF_001266775.1 Austrofundulus limnaeus | reverse complement strand
GTGTGTGTGTGTGTGTGTGTGTGTGTGTGTGTGTGTGTGTGTGTGTGTGTGAGCATGCAATGTACTGAAAAAGAAAAAAAAAATCAAAAGGTGGGCATAACCTGCACAGGAACGCTGAAGGATTTCAAGAATGTGAAACCAAAGCATTGTGCAAGTGTTTAAAAAAACAACTTTAACTTCATGTGAGAAAGTAAAAGTAAGGTGGGGGGAAAAGGTTTGCTTTTGCAGGATGATAGCCCAGGCTTCATAATCACCCAACACTGGATTTGTTGGAAAGGTATGTAGCTCAGTTTTTATTTCCACAGCCACAGCTCAGTCATGGAACATCTGAAAGCTTTGAAAGAGGAAAGAAAAAGGAGTGTAAAATACAGTAATGTGAAAATCATTCTGGAAAGTGTAATTAAACATTATTTTCCTGCTGGACATGCTACAGGTGTTTGATAAGTTTCTGTATGTTTTACTCTGAATTATAAATTTATCTTTTACAGTTTCATTCTTTTTTGTTTTTTTAAGTGACTATGATTCATTTTACAAAGTAGTCAACTAAATTTCAACTAGCTCAGAGCAAGGGTTGTTGCTGTATTTAAAATGTCTTGGAAATGCTACATGGTATGGGCATTTTATTCGTGTAAATAGTCATTTTGCTTTCATCCTTCCTAAGAGAAACTCAATGGAAGTACAAACTTGTTCAACAGGATCAATTAAACCCAAAATCTCACTTAACTTCTGTTAATTCAAGTTTTCCTCTTCAGCTCTGAGTCTCTATGATCTGAAGATCAATGGGAAACTAGCAGAAATCTAAAAACCTTGCTGCCTCTTGCAACTGGCCAAGCATTTTTCTTGCACACTGGCAACTAACCTATGAGCAAAGGATGAGAAACTTGTAAATGTTGACAAAGATCCTCGAACCAGTCAGATTGGAAACAAACTGACACTCATCACAAGCTGATCAAAACAAAACCTATGAATACATCATAAATTTGAGTTCCAAAACAACAATGGAGCAGTTTTTATCAGCGTTGCTCTGTTTCTTTCCATCCTGTATCTTTCTTTATTAAATACTTGTAGAAAGGGTGTTAAGCTGCAAGGCAAAAGTATCACTTAAACTGTGGATCTGCGTTCCTACCCTCACCCACCGTCATGAACTCTCGTTAGTGAACAAGATCTCACATACAGGTGGTCAAAACGAGTTTTTATACAGGGTAGCTGGGCTCTCCTGTAGAGATTGGTTGAAGCTCAGTTATCTGGGAGACTCAGAGTAGAGCTCCTCCACATCGAGAAGAACCAGTTGAGGTGGTTCAGGCATGTGGTAAGGATGCTTCTTGAATCACACATAGCAAATTTTTTCTGCTCCAGTTCTTGTCCACGAAATGTACCAACGCTCAGTCCAGATATCACAAAGAATGACGGCCAATGGCGATCCATATGTGGTTTGCCAGAGCTGGCACGCTGTCTTAAAAACAGTGCCACATTCGACTGACAAACCATTTGCCGTGCTAGCTGTTTGCCAGAAGCCAACTCAACACCAGATCTGGCCCACACCTTTATGTGATGTCTCCCTAGGAAGGTGCTCCAACATGTCCCACTGGGAGGAGATCCTGAGGTAAATCCAGGACACACAGGAGAGACTGTTTCATGGCTGGCACCTTGGAATCCTCCAAGTGCTGAGGTGGATGTCGAAACAGATGTCTGGGCCTCTCAGCTGCTGCTTCCATGATCCAACCCTGGAACAAATGGTATATTGGATGGATGAATGGGTGGATGGATTATTACTTTTATAAGGTGTATTTTTCAAACTTAAAATACATCATGCTGCTGAAGTGAGCTTTGTCCGATGCAATACTTTGTGTTTACATGAAGCATAAAACCATAGGTCTGTCTTTTGTGAAGCAACTGGGGGTTTCTGTTGCAACCTGGCGCATTGTTTGTGCTTATGTCTCTGCACCATTACTTACGCTTTGTAGTTCACCTCTTTGCTCCTCCTGTTCCCAGACAGACCTGCACGTGTCTCTCAGGAACAATAAAAAATTCTGTTTTTTAGTAGACAAAGATGATCAATATTCCCCGCTCCCTCGTTATAAATCCTCTCACAATCTTCCTCCTCATCCTCAGGGCTTCTGACTTCCTCGGGTCTGTTTGCATGCAACATGTTTTTGATTTACACCCAGTCCCCTGTGGATGTGAGTGAGTGTTCAGTGTTTGTTTTTCCTCTGGCCTCGGAGTCAGCGCCTTCATGTTTTGGGTGTGTTTTTTCTCTCTCTGAATGTACATTTTTTTGGTCTGTTTTTTCTGGATTGTGAAACAGGAAGGTCAAGCCGGACCGCGTCTCATTGTGACGTGCCTTCCACCATGTCTGTTCGGCTTCCAGAAGTTTGTCTCACTGGAACTGTTGGGAGCGTCGTCCAAACATGTGCTGCATCCTGTCCTGATGCTCCATTCTGCTCTACTCTGAGAAAGAGAAGATGCTGCAATACCATCATAACTGACTGATGGGGCCTGTGGGTCTTTCTGCTCTTTGAAATGCAAACCAAAAAAAAAGGAAAGAGAAGGGGTCTCTGTACAGAATTTCAGACAAAGATGCTCCTTTATTTTGAGGCATCTATTTAAACCTTTTCAATGTAAACTTCCAAAGCAGACTTGTAGAGCAAGGATCACTCACAAAATCATAAATGGAAAGTCAGTCCAATAAAAATCTTACGAGACAACTCTATCATATTGGCATACTGATCTCTTATCTAATTTAACACCTGCTCAGTGTTTGCTTTGCAGAATTTATTGCCGTTCCTCTGTAGAGACACAGAACATGCCAGAAAAAAATGATTTCAAGTGGGGATTTTTACAACTGAACGCATTTCTTTTGTGTGTCTCCACTGCCCGTGACAACACGGGGGTGATCTGATCAGTCTGTAGCATTTGGTCTAAACTTTATTTGGATTTCATTGTTGAATTTAATGCCTTGAGAGATGAGTTTTAACATTTTCGTGAAAGTTACTGCAGCTGAAGAAGTTTGTTAAATAGTTTGCTTTTATCGCTGTCTCTGTTACGGAGACTGAATGTCTGCTCTGCCCATGTTAATATTTAATAGACATAAAAGACGGCATTGTTCTAGGTTTGTCAAAGTGAAAAAAATGGTGCTCAGTTTGTGAGACATAGTTTGTCAGGTTTTTTTTGAAACACCTAACCTTCTAAACCACATAACCAGATGTAATTGTAATGCCATTTTCATTACATCGCTGTAAATAAATTAAATGGATGTTATCAAGTATTGAATGTGGAAAAATGTTGTTGGTTCTTGTGATGAGGCAGCGGTTGCAGCAAAATGCCACACATTGTAGGTGTGTTTGAGGGACAAAATACTGTAACTTGGGTATTATGCGATTGAATAATCGATGACCTGCGTGACTAATAAACTGTGACAAAAGCTGTAAGAACAAAATATTACAGAATCCCCATAATATTCTGCAACTCCTTTTCTGATCACTTGCCTAATTCATTACAGTGATGCCATTGTGTGGTTACCCTGTTCAGTTTTTAATTTAATAAAGGACCGGACCCAAGACTTTTTCTTCCAATAAATAGTAACATAGATCAAGGACGCTTGAGGAAGAGCAAGAAAATGAATCATATCATTTGTACATTCAATGGTTTATTGAGGTTTTTTATCAAATATACTTGGAAGCTTGTTGGAAAATTTGTCAGAGAAGAGGTACCAGTAAATTAATTTGTTTTTGTTTGTTTTTTACTTAAATGATGTCATGCACATGTGTGTTTTATTCTTTTACATAAAAATCTTTGAAGTATATTTTTAGATTTTTTTTCTTCTTATAACTGAGTTCTTGCCTTACAGGTTTTGGACTCATTAGCTAGCCACACACAAAGCAAGATTTTCTCTGTTCATGGCTTCTGTTGCTACTTATTTTAAAACTCCAGGAACACCACACCCCATGATATAGTTGTGGTCAAACAGAAGAAAACCGATAAGAAGATTTGTGATATGCACTACGTACCTTTGCTCTTTTGTATTACTTATAGTAGTTGCTTCAAATCAAATTTAAACTTACATGATTTTTTTGTTTGTATTTTGTTTAATTTTACTTTCACAGCCTTATTCAATGCTAATACATACATTCATGTTTTTAACCATAAAAATATTTTTAAAATATTCCCACTTATACAATATGGTAAATGCAATGGAGCAATGGGACTTAACGTAGCGCTTTATCAAGTCCCTATGAACTCCAAAGGGATTTACACTTACAGACTTTCATCCGTTCATACACTGATGGTGGTAAGCTACACTGTAGCTAAAGCTGCCCAGAGATACACAGAGGCAAGGCTGCCACCGGGCCCTTTGACCACCACCAGCAGGCAAGTTAGGTGAGAACCATTCCAGGCTGGCATGATTTTACAACGTGTAACTGCAATGAAAAAAAAAAGTGATGTGGATTTTTCATTTTATTTAGGTATCCAATTTTTTTATTTTATGAAAGTAGAGGATTCTAACCAAAGAAAAGAAGCACTTGTTCTTACAGTGACACGTTCAAGCTAAAGTTTGCAGCTTCCCATATGGACAGGCAAAATGCTTCCTGGATAAAATTTTTATAGTCAAATGAGACAAAGATTCAGCTGCTTTTCTACAGTGGCGTAGAGTTGTTGTTTTGTTTGTTTGTTTGTTTGTTTGTTTGTTTGTTTGTTTGTTTGTTTGTTTGTTTGTTTGTTTGATAGAGCTGAAATGAGGTTTTTCAAACTTTAGAACACTGTGTCAATTGTCAAGCATGGTGGTGGTAGTATGTTACTGTGGAACTAGCGCATTGCATAAAGTTTTTTTTAAATAAGTTTAACTTTATTGTGGATTTTCTTTTTTTTAATCAGGGAGATTAAAAAAGAAAATCCACAATATATTTAAACTTGTTTTTAAAAAGTATTAATGCTATATAAAATTATGGTACCCTGGAAAAGAAACTGTTCAAATGCGTGTAAAGCACCAAATAAATTTCATTTTTTTACGTGACAATGTGAATGTAAACTTCTGGTTGGAACAGTCTGTACACATCCACTGTCCACTCAAGCGTTTTCAGTCATAGCATGAATACATTCACACAGTAAATGCAAGCAGTGGCAAACAAAAGCATGTGTGCAAATGCATTAGTGAAGTTATGCAAACACAGGCTTGTGCATTACAAACATGTGCGGATTCTCTGTCAGTCTGTTGGGATAGCACTCTCCCTTCATCTCTGCAGGACAGACACACACACACACACACACACACACACACACACACACACACACAGAGGGAGAGTGTTTGTGCTAACTCCGTCCTCTCTAGTCTATTTCTGAGGCGACGAGAAAAGGATCAAAGCTGTGCAACCAGACTGTAGGAGTGACCTTCTGACTGTCTCAGGTGTCTCCCATTACACACATGCAAACACACACACAGCCAGCGGCACATGCAACACTCATGGGAGCAAAACACAGTCTGTTGGTCTGATAAACACATCCGACAAGTAAAAAAAAAAAAAAAAAACTTTCTCATGTGTCTGCATTTCTTTCACATCAGCATCTGTACACAGTGTCCCTTCAAGCCCTTTACCATGTTGGTAGGAGAGATAAATCTAAATGGAGATCACTGTTGGGACCTGTCAGTGTCAAGTATCTCCTGCTTGTGTAACGTCTTTTTTTTAATCATCTTACAGTCAGCTATTTACGCCTTCATGGGCCAAAGGGCTGGACTGCACTCTGTGACAAGTAGACGACAGAAAAAATGTTAATTTTGATTATAAGCACAATCTTTGACAAGACAAACATATTTGTACAGAGTTACCTATCTGTTTTTAATCATAGATTTATGACTTATCAGTGTATCATCTTAAGTTATTTTTATGTACTTTGTTCATTTGATTAGGACAATGCACATTAATCAACATTAACACAATTCATGGCAGTGTAAATATGCAAGAATTAGCACAATAGCTAAATTTCACGCTTTTTCCTAGACCCTTTTTCCTAGTGATGGGCAATATGCATTCTAATGCATATTGCCCAGCTAATGCTAGCTAACAATTGTTTTTCCATTCTAGATACTGTACTATTGTTACTTTTTTTGTAGTCAATGATGTATAAGGCTACCTTGGTCTTCCTCAACATGTCAGAAAAAAAAAAAAACATCTGAAAGTCTTTGATGTTGAGCTTTTGCAGAAACAAGAGGCTGCCAAGTTTCTGCAGCCAGCTGGGCATCTACCCCACTGATCCTTCATTCTGATCTCCATTTTCTCTCGCCAGGCCCCATCATTCAATCTGCCCCTGGGACCCTCAGCAATGATCACCTGTCTGAGCGTTTCAGGCAGCAAAGTGATGTTGACACTACGGTTCCCGGTGAGTTGTGCGCAAACGGAAAGGTCAAATCTTAAGCAGTTCTAAAAATATTCAAAGGAGATGAGGCTCTGGTCCGTGTCCGCTCGGGTGTCACTCTTCCCCGCACGCATGCACATCTTTGCATACTGGGTCGCTGAAGGGGCTCGACCATTGGCAGTTTTGGTGCATCTCCATGACAGAGAGGTGTTAATAGTTTAAAGGGACTCAGGGCCAACTGTCTCTCTCTCTCTCTCTAACTCGCTCTCACAGAATGGCTCAAGTTCTTTTAAGTGTTTTCTAATAGCTGACAGGTTGGTTAGGCCAAAACCACAAACTTACATCGTTTTTTTTCACAAAAACACAAAATCAGCCAAATTTTATATTTCTGGGTAATTGCTTACACAACTTGACAACTCCCTGCCATATTTCTTTTTTTATCTTTAACCTTCTCCCCTCTTCTCCTGCTGTCTTATTTGTACCATTTTTCCTATCTCGGGCGTCAGGTCACAGGTCAGAAAGCAGTGAGGTGATAAATGCCTCCAGGTCACCTCTCCTGTCTCTGGGGGTCAGGGAGCGGGTTTCTGCAGTGACAGCACCATCGTAATCATTCAGCTGCAGCAGCCCCAGAGCTGAGCCCTCCTGACCTGCTCGGTCCCCCTCTGTCTCCACTCCATCAGCTGTGTTCTGTTTCTCCCAAAAACACTATTAAACAAAGAATAAACAAAAGGAGCGGTGAGGCTCTCTGCGAGGGGAGGCCACCAGCATCAAATTTGTTCAGACCATTTGGAGTAGGGTTCTGTGGATTCATTACATGGGTTTTTGAACAAACTCAGTTTGGGGATATGGAGTTTATTTCTGATTGGACTGACAAGCTAACGGCTAGTCCGAGCGAGGCTAAAACCAAAGTGGATTGTTGCTGTATTAAAGGGCACATATACAAAATCCACTTTTTTTAACCTGAAAGATATACAGGTAATTTAGGCGTGTTACCTTAATACGTGTTCGTAACCAGTTGAATGTTTCAATATGAAAAAAGTTATACAACCACGCAGCGCTGGGCTGAGAGCAGGATTTCTTAGCTCGGTAGCTCGTCTCTGTAGCCTGGCCCTTGCCTTCCTACACAGCTCCGCTCAATTCTAGTTTCCCTTCACTGCTCCGTCTGGGACTTCTCCCATTGAGATGGATTTCACTGGCAGATTTTTAGCCGGGCCAATCAGAGAACAGAACGTCAATTTTCTGTGCAGTGTCTGCTTGTAGTTTATTTTACCTGGGCCAATCAGAGAACAGAAGGCGTAGTTATATATTACTTTTCACCTAATAAAAACAATATACCATGTGCAGTGTAATTAAAATCAGTATGTAAGCAAACCCCAACAAATTTCTTCTTCAAGCCTTTAAATGCAAAGTTTAATTAAGTCACTTGTGGTGATGGGGCTTATATCAGAAGGATTTAAACCCAGAATACAGACTAAGCATGAGACACTTTTGTGCTCAGCTTGTTTCATTGCCTCCCCGTGTTTTCTCTTACCACCTGTCCATTTCCCCAGTACTTTCCCACAGTCATCCTGCCACATCCAGTCACATGTGTTCCCTTCTGTCACAGCTGCAGCCTCTGTTCTCTTTAGCCCCAGTTCCTCTCGTCACTCAGCTTCGCTTCACTCATCAGTGGAGCATCGTTGTGCTTTCACGCTCTGTCCGTTTCTTCTTGTGCCTTCTCGGCAGACCCGGCAGCACGGGCTTTGGGGGACAGTGCCCATTCACAGAGCCAGCAGTGCCCGCCACGGACGGGATGGTGTTTATTTTCATTTGGGTTTTGGCTCACTCCTGCTTCGCTAACATTCCCCCACTCAGAAGAGCTGCTGCGACACCTGCCTCCCTCCCTCCCTCTCCGACACGCACGCAGATACCTGTCTGCGTTGTAAACAACGTGGTGAATTATCAGTGCTAATGAGCAGGTAACGTCAGCCTCATTAACATCCAAACACGTCCAGCATTTGGTTAAACTTTATTCTTTGCAAAGAACTAGAAATAAGTCAAACTTTCCCCACAGAGCAATTGTTTTTCCTGCAAAATGTTAGCTTGCTGCTAATCACCTATCAACTACTGTTTGCAAGAACTTAAAATTTATTGATGATGTTGAATCTACTATAGAGTTGTTTTTAATCATTTAAACTGAATTTTAATGCCAAGATTGAGTCCAAGTCCACTCTGATATTTATTGATGCCTTGTTATAGTTTATATGCATAAAGTCACCAATTATTTCCGTAATTTAGTCTATTAGCTTCAGTACACCTATATAGTAAGTCTCATAAACCTTGTAGTAGTGCATCTGCTGTTTTCCTTATCTTTGCAAGAATAAAATGATCACATCAGAAAAGTCTACTTGGAGTTTAGTATTTTTTAGAGTTTAGAGTATTTTCTGCATAAAAAACAAAGCTTCATTGTCAGAGAACTTTTATTTTTAACAGTCAAATGATGCAAAGAACAAATAGTCATCTGTTATTTACTTATAGTATCTCATGACATTTTCTTGACTTTTTAAAGCTGACTGAATTCAGGTAGTAGTAAAAAACCTAATGCAAAATCCATCTCCATGTCTGTTGATGTAGGAGTCAGGGGCAGCAGGTAGGACAGAGTATCTCAGGTAAGAGATGAAGGTGATGGGCAGGTGTGAATGAAATCTAAAATGTTTTTAGTACATTCTAGTCAGTGGTGTGAACCTCATGAAATGAATTACTGATCTAAAAACATAACATACAGCATGATTAACAACTTTATTTTATTTTGACCAGTTTAAAACCAGGAAGTGGTATAAATTAGTTTAATAATTGAGAATGTCCTGGTTAAATAAAGGTCAATAAATAAACCTGTCAATCCATCCATCATTAGTGTTCTAACCAGTTCCATTCATGTAGCAATCTTTCCTTTGAGATTGAGATTTTTTTAAATTCTCATCACTGTAGTCACAGAGCCACTGTTCAGCTTGAAGCAAATAAAATGATTGTTGAAAAAGTGTGCCCCCCTGAAAAAATGGAATGCCCCCCCCCCCCAAAAAAAAATAATAATAATAATAATAATAAAATAAAAAATAAATTGTTTATGCAGCTGGGTCTGCTTCTCTGGTGTTTTGTAAGTTTTGTCCGGCTACATCTGCCTTCCTGTATTTTTAGAATAAAGCACATCATTTTTTATCCAACCTGCTCATATTGGTCAGCATTCTTGGGTCGTGCATCCTGAAGTCGTGACCAATTCAATACAGACATGAGCTGCTAACTCTGCTAACCGTGGATGTTTGTATTCCTTCACTTTCACCAGCCCAGTGGTTTACAGGACATGCATTTTGGCAGCAGCTATCCCACTGTGTCTGCTTTGTAATACTTTTAAAATAAACAATAACCATGCTTGACTTTAGACATTTTTGTGTGTGTTGGAGGAGTCGGTAAGCAATGGGTGTTGTGCTAAAATAATCTTGGAAGCAACTTGAGTGTGCACTTCTCACATTAAATCTTCAAATTTATTACATTTCATTCATGCCAAAATTAGAGTAGTTTCAACAGCAATCCAATTTGACCAATTCAAAATTAAAGTCTATTTCACCGACTAAAATCCTAATTGTTTTAAATGCAGAATCATGTCGACTGCTCCGTCCCAGTTTCATATTCACTCAAATTGTCACCCTTCCTACTTATTGTGCGGCTTGCAAATATTAACAGCCCAGTTTTATTCCCCCCTAGAGCACATCAGCTCCCGTTGTGAATCAATGCTTTGTGCTCGACTTCCCTGCGCTAAAACTAATCTAGCTGACTTTCATAACTAGCATAATCTGATTAGAAACCCCGCACAGAACAGTGTGGCAGAGATCAGAAACCTCTTGCTGAGAAACACCACTGTTCTGACTGGAAACATTTCTCCCAGCGAGCAGCAGATTATACACTCTGCTGCGTCAATGGAAAACACAGAGGCTGTGAAGATTAACGCTAATTATCAAAACTTGCCCCTCATTTTGGTTAATGTGTTTTAAACCACAAAGAGATTATGCATTTTGGGACTTCAAGTTGTTTCAATTCACTCTTCACCTAAAAATTTGGACAAATGGCACTTGGGAGTCGAAACGTTTAAGTATTTACAAATAACTCTTAATGCTGAGAACAGAGAAGTTTGCTGGGATTTGTTTAATCTCAGAGATTTCCTCACCACAGACTCACTTCACGTTCCACTTAGAGTGCCTCATATCCTTATTTTCAGTCTCTCAAATTGACCAATGTTTATGTTTCAGCCAACTCTGACATGTGGTGTTTCTCCTGCAGCCACCGCAGAGGAAGGGTCCTCCCCAGTTTGTTTGGGTAAGAGCAGACAGCAGAGGAATGAGGGGAGGGGAGGACACCGGGAGGTGAGTGCATGATGACAGAGGAAAGGGGGGTGTGAGGGAACTTGGACAATGCTCTTTGAATTTTAAAACAGGGAATAGAAAAGGGCAAAGTTGGAGGCGAGAGGGAGGGAGGGGGGATGTGTTCGGAGGAGAGAAAGCAGAAATGGGGATAAGAAAGGAAAACAGAGAGCATGAAGAGGGAGCGATGGGCCAGAGAGGAGGGGGGGGGGGATAATTGGAGGAAGGATTGAATATGACTGGAGAGGGGAGTAAGGAGAAGAGAACTGGAAGGAAAAGGATGGGAAAGATAGAGAGGTGAAAGGAGGAGGAGGAGGAGGAGGAGGAAGGCAGGGACCCTGGGGTTAAATTCCTACAGTGCAGTCAGCCTGGTGCTGCCCAAATGTAAACACAGAGCAGAGACGTGGACTGACAGCCTGTCAGAGACTCAGTGGACTGAGACAAACATGGAGCTGAGTTTCACAACAATAATACGGGTGAAGACAGATAACTAGAGAGACAACTGAGAAAACTTAAAGCGCTGGGTAGAAAACAAAACTCGTGCTTAGAGAATGTTAACATTTCTTATTACCTGCTTTCATTTTCATCTTTCATCCCTATAAAGTCACTTTTCTGCACTTATATTTGTGTCTTCTCTGTCAACTGTACTATTCCATCTTATTCATGTTTATTGCAAGAGGCATTATATATGCAGTTCAGTTTGATGCAACTCACCAAAAAAAAAAAAAAAAAAAAAAAAACAGATCAAATGAACTTAATATTATTTGTAGGAATGAATATCGCCTTTTGCCTTTCCTGCCAGAGTTTTAGAATGAGGTCATCTTATGTTGAGAAATGATGGAATAATAACCATGCTTGGTAAAATTTGGTAAAAACTTTGTGCAATTCTATAAATTATGTCTCACATGATCTGTGATAAATTAGAAAATGAGTTATGAGATACTGTCAGCTACTGCCCCCAGAAATAAGTTCTTTATCTGTAAAATTTACTGAGTTATAATTTGTGTGTGTGTGTGTGTG
>NW_013952511.1:1524325-1539323 GCF_001266775.1 Austrofundulus limnaeus | reverse complement strand
TGTGTGTGTGTGTGTGTGTGTGTGTGTGTGTGTGTGTGTGTGTGTGTGTGTGTGTGTGCGTGTGTGTGTGTGCTAAAGCTGATTAGCTGTGGCAGCTAATGCAAAGGTTTTAGGCAAAGATGCTGTGCAATAAATTGCAATTCAAGTATGTGTTCTGGACAATGCTCCGCTATTCCAACACCGAATTTTAGCTCATTATCTGTAAAACTGACTGAGATACTGCACTTGTGTTTTCTAAGGTCAGCTGGCAGACATCTTGAATTTGGTTGACTCCAAGTTGTAATCAGTCGTAGATGTTCATCTAGTTTACTTTTGAGAATTTAATTAAAGTCTGTTCAGTGGCTCGTGAGATATTTTGCTAACAGACAAGCCAAGTTATTTATGAAATTTAGTGGAAAACACAGATCTCAGCAGCAATTAGCACTCAAATGGTGAGCTGAGAATCAGTTTCAGCTACTGCCTCACCAAGGTTCAAGTAAATTTCTGTAAAACTTACTGAGTTACAGCCACTGTCCTGTTTACTACATGCAGTTCACTGTTAGCTGTGGCAGCCATGTGGCATGTGTGTTGACTCTAAAACTTAATCTTTTGTAAATGTACATCCATTTACTTTCTGAGCATTCCATCAAACTCTTTCCAGTGGCTCATAAGACATTTTGCTAACAAAAAAACAAACACAAACATTTACAATTACACCATTACTGAGAGGTTTTGTGTTTCTGTGTGTTTTAGTTTGTTGTCCTTGTGCATCCCTCTTGTGTACTCTTCGTGTCATTGCATGTTTACCTTAGTTTTACCTTTCTCCAGATCTTTCCACCCACACCTGTCTTTACTTGTAATTTCAGCTGTCTTTCATTTCCACTCACCTCTGTTAGTACATATTCTGCTCAGTTTCTCTTCATCCTCGTCCGTTCATTGTTTGGTTCTCAACCCTGGCTCCCATCGGTGTTCTCCTCGTGTTACCTGCTTGCTGTAAGTTTTTGTTTTGCCGCCCCGTCGGCTTATTTGTTTATTATTTAAAAAATACTTTATTTTTTGAATTCACCTGCCTGTCTGTCTGCATTTGGGTTCAAACCTGCCACCGAACCTGTCAATTACCAGCCTTTCAAGACAGTGGTGATAATATTCAAATTTAATCAGATTCAAGATATTCAGATTCAATATAATTAAACACAGTTAAATCTAAAAAAAATACAGTCTGGTTTAGTATAATTCAAAATGTCAGTTAATTAAAAAACTTTCTATTTAAGGAAGTCACTCTTAAAATCAGTGACAGAAAGTGGAGAATTGCTCAGATTCCATTTTTTATCTCAGATAAAAAAATCAATTTAAAATGTTCTGATAAAAAATCATTTATTAGTTGATTTAGAACATTGTTACAAACATACATACAGCAACTCAGATCAGTGTTTTACTGTCCATGAGGATTCATCCATATTCTGTGCGCTCCATCTAGTGGCAGATAGGATTCATAGCACCTATAAAATACACAGAACTGTATTTTCCATGACGTTGAACGTGACAATCTTATTCTTAGCATACAAATAATAGCAATTTAATGTGAGACTTCACACATTTTAGACGTCTTCTGAAGACATGGCACAGTGTTATGAACAAATTACCCTACATAAAGTATAGGTCACATTTGCAAGTCAGTTGCTAAGTAAAAAATAATAATAATAAATAGATATAAAAAAACACATGTATATAAATTATTATCTTTATTAATTTATTTTGTCTGCTTAAGCCAACTATAAAAAATGACTAAAAATACACATTCTTCTATGAATATTTGTTTCCAGTCTCATAGTGCAAATTTAAATCAGTTTATTCTTGTTACAGTTACTTGATAAAACTCAAGCTCTTAAATCAGCAGACTTCCTTGGAGAAAGAGCTAATTATTTCTGCAGATTTGCATAAAGAAATAAATTACTCATCGCTCACTTTTTGTAAAAATATAAAATGCATATAAAGTATGCAGCATTTTGTGCATATGAATTATTCCTCTAACACTTGTGCAGATGTGAGTTCAAACAGACAAAATGTCAGACGAACACCAGCGTCACAAAAGAGAACCGTTTCCTTAATTTTAGGGAAATGAAAGCAGACTTTATGCAGCCTCTTTTTTCTCAATAAGGGGAAATAACTTTTTTCTTTAATAGTGTAAACAAATAATCGTTCACTTGTACATATTTTAAAAAGACTAACACACATGTTACATGTGTTTTTACTATAATAAATACATTATGTATAATATGTTTTGTTTTACATGAGAATCATCTCATGAGAAAATATTAGGAGGAAACAGCATTTCACAGGTGGGTCTTGGAAAACACTGCACAGTAATATTGTGCAGATAAATACAAACAAAAACTAAACTAAAATCCATCTTGTATTGGTGAAACGTTTTGCCATCGATCAATCACCATTAACACTATTTAAAAGAAACACTCCAAGCTGAAACTTTTCTGTTCCATCATAACGACATAATAAAAAAAAATACATTAAAACTAGCAGCAGGAGCATCCTGTTTTACAGCACAGAGGATACTTTAACAGCAGGCCCAACTTCTCTCCACAACGGTCAGTGTAACAAACGTCTGTGTTTTCAGTTTGAGCCGGTTAGGTCGTAGGAATTCACATTAGGAACGTTATTTCCACCAGATGCCAAATGAAAAATTCCTTCTCTTGGAATTGACCACTCAAACTGCGGTGACGCATTGAACTTCTCCAATAAAAAAAAAAAAAACTTCCTCACTTGAAAGGTCAAGCGTCTCGGAGATGCCAGTGGCACACACTCTCTGTTGCATCCCAGACTGCAACGGTCATCCTCGATGTTGGTGTGGCCAAGAAGTGACTAATGTGGTGTACATCTGCTTGACGAACAGTTGACGTCCTAGACTCTAGGGTGTGAAAGCTGTGGTCTGGCTGCTTGAATCCTCACGACGCTGCCTCCACTCCACTCAGAGGTATAACCTCCCTGAATGAAACAAATCAACCAAAGGAAAGAGTGAATATAGAGGTATTGGTCTAAATATAACAATGTATTTATGTGGCATATTGTACTCAGTAAACACTTACGGAGCATGGTCATTAGTTGCCACATGTTTTACTGATGTTAGAAGCCAAAAGAAAAAAGTTTTTTGTTTTGTTTTATAAAGTTCACATATTTTCGCAAATGTGCTGATATTCTTGTGTCTCTTATAGGTAGTGGTGTTGTCTTTACCTGTCATTCGTTTCTTGCATTTGCATATCACAGTACCAATCATTACAATACCCATTAAAATCACTGGTATGGTTACTGCTATTATCCCTTGGTGATTGTTACTGGGGCTGGTAGTTGGAGCACCTTCAGATGAGAACAAACACATACCAGAGTCAGAAACAGGGACAGAAACTTTATTTTTATTTGCAAAGCTCTTTTCAAAGTCAAGCAGCCACAACACAATAAAACAGAATAGCACACAACAGAGCATAAAAAATACATTGACAAATGATAAACCGCCAGTGACAAACATTAAAACTTATATGGCCACATTAAAAGCCTGCTTAAAAATGTGAGTTTTTTGCTGCTTTTAAAAAAAATCTATTAAAAGAAATGGCTATAAACCTGGCTGTCAATGATAAAAAGGTTAAACAGCTTTATGAAAAAATAAAATAAATGTAAAAACCTGGGGGAATTTTTGCATGTACAGTATTTTTAAAGTACATTAGATTAGGTGAGAACATGAAACCAATGTGACCACAGTGTTCCAGGGATATTTTAGAATGCTTTGAGGTAAATAACAGGGATTTTGGAAAACAGGAACATATTTTATCCTCAAATATGTAAACTTTAAAAGGGACATATCATGCAAAATTCACTGTTTTAGACATACCTTTTGTTGTGTACTTGGAGTATCTAGGAGTGCAGAAAATGTGAGTTTTTCCTGGTGCTGCAAAAATATCTTTATATTCTGTTTGAGTCATAGTTTTCAACCTGTTCAGTTTTTTCTATATTCTATAAACTATTACATCAAGTTATTTGTTACAAAACTGCCAAATAAAGTCTGGACTTAACAAATATGATTGTGTCATCTTCATTCTCCTCTGGCTCTGGGTCAGTCTTCCCTTGTTGACATATTTTTTATTAATTTGTAAATAAAAAGTTCTGTACCCCTATAAACCACTCTATCAAACTGGAGTAGACCAGTCTGGAAGCTGGATGAGTGCAGGGTGTGAAGCGCCTCCATGAGATTTAAAGAGACAGCTTCAAAACAAGATGATCAGAGACACACCTCAGAAAAGGGGTGAAAGAGGGGCTTGTGGAGTTACAATAAGGAGAAATTCAAACCAAAACATTGCGGTTCCACTTCATATAGATTCCAAATGAAGGATTTAAATGTGAAAAAGACGGATTTAAAAGCACAATATGATGCCTTTAAATGCATTTTAGTTAATTTATTTAGAATTTAAAATTATTTTATTATTATATGTTCTTTTGTGGGGTATGATTTCCAGGAACCAGCCTTCATTTGAAAGCTAATGTAAATTTGAGCATCAATAGTTGTTATAAGATGGGTATTTTATGGAAACTTGAGCCAAACTTATATGACCTAAAAATCAGTTAATATGTTTTTTTTTTGTTCGTATGCCTTTTTGTAGAATTAAAAATGAACGCTTTAAAATTTACAAAATTGAAATACTTTGGAAAAAACTGTGTGGAAAAGAAAGTATCTTTTTCTTTTCTAAGAAATGCAAATTAAAGTGTATTTAGAAATACAGTATAATAAGAAAATTTTATTCCAAAAACAAACTATTAAACATTCCAAGGGAATTCCATTGGTTATCACACTTTCTAAAACTTGTTAATGACTGAAAGCAAGAAGCAGACTTCAGTAAAGAAGGCATTTTTTTTTTGGTATTTCAATACTTACAGACTGAAATCACATCTGAGATGATGCTCCCCACAGAACAGCTGACGTTCACCTCACCAGTGGAGCAGTTTATGGATCCTGTGCTGGAGACGTTTAAAGTCTTTGTAGTTGGATCAGTCAGTACTTCAGTCTTCCACATCTCATTGCTGTCAGGCTCCATTTGCCAAGTGATCAGTTGTTTTGGAAACCCGTTGTGAGATGCACACGTCACATTGCAACCATTGTCTTCACACCTCTGTGTGATCAAAGGTTTACTGAAAGAGGCTGCAGGAAAGACAAACAAAAAAGTTGTAATATTTAAGGAACGTTTCTTTATTAGGTTTAATATAACCACTTTATTAGAAATAATGGATACATTTCACATCTAGTACCAGTAAATAAAAACTGTATTTTTTTACTTAAAATGTTTAAAATGATTTTTACTGACAAAATATTGTCTAGATATACTATATTCTAGAATGCATGTTGGTTTTTGGTATTTGGTAGACTAAATTCATCAGTGTGTAAATGCGTGTGTGCATGGGTGAATGTTTGTAGTGTAAAGCGCTTTGAGTGTCCTGGATGGATAGAAAAGCGCTATATATGTACAGTCCATTTACCATTTAGAAAGCCCTTACAGACAAAATAAAAGAGCAATTAAAACAACTCAAATTTAATTACTTAGAGTGTTTAAAGTTTAAACATTTCAAACAATGCAGAACGAGTCAAATTTGATAAAATACACTGATTAAGTTGCAGCTGTTACAACCAAAACAGCAATTTCAAATTCCATTATTATTTGTCTCGGCTCACTTTTCATATGTTTTTAAAAATTGCTCAAAACAGCAGTGGGAGCAAATTCTTTTCAACCTGTTTACATATGAACAATAACTTAAAATCTGTAAAAGCTACACAATAAAACACAAAGAAACATTTTAAACACTCATTTTTAATGCATGCATACCTGTGACCAAAAGGTGTAGTTTGATGGTGTGTGGGTCACCATTAATGTACATAATATAGCACGTATACTCTCCAGCGTGTGAAAGATTCAGCCCATACATGTGGATTGTTGTTTGGTTGAGATCCAGTCGTGTGTTTGGCCATGTGTCTTCTACAGATTTTCCGATGTAGTATCCGTTGACAAAAATGTCTCCTTTTTGAAAATACAAAAATTGCAGCTCCTGCGTGTCATCAACAGGACAATAGAAGGTGACATTTCCACCAACCATCCCTTCATATTTAAGATGAAAATGATTTTCTGGAAAACAAAACAAGAAATGAAAGCAGGAATTAGAATAACTATTGGAAACATTTCAGAACCCTTTGGGAGAAATGACAACAAAAAGTAAATGATTATCAAGAGGACTGCTATCATTTAGAGTAAACCCCTCCTGTTTTAAGGTCATGTGTGGGCGTGATGTTCAAGGGGTTTTTGTTAAATCTTGAGTGAGTCAGTAGAATAATTTCAGTTCTTCTAACGTTCATGGTTTGCCAATTTTTGGTTTATTTTTGGGTGACTTTCTTTGTCTAGCAGTGTACTTTTCATGTGTGTTTCTCTGAAGGCAGACGTCTTTCTGGGCATGTTTTTGGCCAGCTCTTTTTAGAAATGGTATGGGATTTTTTTTTCTAATCACTGACTTGTCTTCTATCTGTCATTTGGCGGGGGCCAAGTCTTTTAGAGCTATTTTGTCACTTTGAGGAAGATAATTGACTTAGCGAAACTAAAAAGGTAGCCGAGTCGTGTATGAGGTCATACAGTATCGGTTTGGTTCAGCTGATAGTTATAACTGAAAAGTGAATGTTTTTTGCACTTTTTGCAAATAAGTAAACAGATATTTACAAAAAAGGGATTAACTCTTCCTTGTAGACAAAAAAAAAAAAAAAAAAAAAAACTACAAAGATGAAACTGTTTTAAATAGCAGCACTGATTTATTAATTTTTTTTTCCTGTGGCAGATCTACTCATGTGCAACCACGCAAAGTGTTGTGACATTACTCCTTATTTTCATACTTTGATCAATCAGGGGCATCACTGTGAAAATGAGGCATCTGGTGAGTTCACCACAACAACAGAATTACTCACCTGCTGCAGCCGTGATTTTAAGAATCAGAACCAGGAGACAAAGAAGTCTTGATTTTCTGAAAAAAAAAATACACAAAAGAAAATGTATTAATTATAGCAGGACATTGCTGAACCATCCCATGAACACAGTACACACAGAGGTCAAAATAACTGATGTGCTGTCACATTCTCGTTGCCAAATAAATACACATTAAAATGCTTGTTTCAATAAAGTTTGGATGAATAGAGTTGACTTTAACCAGACTTAACCATCAAAATAAATTGTGTAGTAAAGAACATTTTACCAGTACACAACTAGAATATGCTGTACATCTAACAGTGAAGGTTTCTATTTGCATTCATCCTTTAAATTTATGAGGTTTTATGAGGCCATGAGGACTGCTTGGAGGTGTAGCTGGTTGGCACTGGTGCTTTGCAACAAGAAGGTTGTTAGTTTGACTCTGGATTTCTGTGTGGAGTTTGTTTGCTTTTATGTCTATCTTTTTTTCCAGGCAGTTGTGTTTCCATCGTCTTTCTACTGTCACTCCTCTAGACAAGTCCAAACTATCTCAGTCTGGCCTCTCTAACTTTATCTCTCAGATGTTCAAACTGTGTTGTACTTCTGATTATCTCATCATTTGTTTTGATAAACTCGACAAAAGTGTTTTACATTAAATGCTCTTTACGATGAAACACTTACCATTTACCATGACTTGGGACCGGCACAAGAAATACACTAATATGTAATTGGTGGTTTCATTTTAGGTTAACTGATTATTCTTAACTGTCACGAAGTGCCCTTGTGAGTTAGTGGTCTTTCCACGTGTCCCTATCCCACTGACTGATAGACACCAGCTGCCTCCCCAAACCTAAACAGCAACAATCGAGTAAAGAAAACAAATGGTTCAGAGATATGATACTTTTTCAGCAGCCTCGCTTGAATCTCATCTAATGCATTTTTGGTCAGGAGCCATTGGCCTCGCAGTACCGGATGCCTTTTTAAATTTTCATGAGGGTGTTACACCAAAACTTGCCCAAATGATCTGTAAAGTTAATATTAAAAAGCTAGCAAAATATGAGTGAATCAACGTTGAAATATGGTTAGGCATCAACGTTCGTCAATGTGAAAATTATATCAGTGACTTGCATGTTGAAACAATGTGAGGTTTTCAACCATAACTGACTTGTAATCAATGTTGATTCAACCTCTTTTCCCCCTCTCCCTTCGCTTCCTTGGAGCGGGGACAAACAGCATACAATGAGTCAACATTGATTAGACGTTGGCATTTCATTTATTAGAATTCCACAGTGAAACAACATTGACTCAATAACATCTTTTCAACATTGGTTAATTGTTAGAATTGAATGATTGTTTGATGTTTGATTCACCATCAATCATCAACCTAAACCAAAACTCAACTTTTTTGACCATAATTCAACATTGAATTAACATCTTGGGGAAAGTAAATGATCAGGTTTGTTCATCAGTGGCATTTTTTGTGAAAGGGCTTCTGACCAAACTCTCAGTTTGAATCCTGAGAAAGTCATCACGCCACCATAAAAAGTGATTGTGATGCTGAGAGTCTCTGTGTTAAATCTGCCTGAAGTTCAGTCACTGACAGGTGAATAACCTAAAGTTACTTTTTGTGCACCAAGGGGTACATTACATCAATATGTAATGAGCTGAAAGTCTTAAGTTGGCATTTTGATTAAAACATAAATCCCACTCTGTGATGCAGCATCACAAACTCATTATCACTTGTTAAAAAGGATCATGTAAATGCCTGCAGCTGTACGTGACTGTGTTTATGTCTGTCCATTAAATCTCAAATTATCTCATAAATCATTGAATAAATCAGGAGTCAGCACTCTTCAAAATGACCACCATAGTTAATGGACCTTAAAAAAGACAATAAATGGGCTATAATCCCACCTATTTTAAAGATATTGAGCTGAATTTACTACTAAAATACTTGTTTTCCAGCTTAATAATTTAGCATAGCAGAGATATGAAATTCTCAAAACAAACTGGTTCTTTCATCAGTTTTATAAACCTTCCAGTATTGTTTCATGTCACGCTGCGCTTTTAAGGAAGGAATATTTTCTCAGCTCAGACAGTTATTTGTTTTTGTTTCCTGGTAATCGGTAGTGGTTTGCTTACAGTAAATCGGCACTGATTACACAGTTTCAGTCTTCAGTATCGCTCACACATGTTGTGACCATTCTTGTTGTGATGGCTACCACTGTTTGGCACAAACTTAGCGCTGATGATGATTTCGGTTGTGTTGACACGTCTGCTTTTGAAATATTCAGATTTAAAGTGCCATGATGTGAAACTGGGGGTGGGGTTACTTACATGAGCCGAGGTAGCCAGCTTGATGTCTATTGAAAAAAGAGAAGGTAATTATTACAGAAAGATGAACTGATTACTTAAGTCAGACAAGTACAAAATCCCTTTTTTTACAAACTCAACTATAATTTTTGTAAATTACATTTTCATTGACTGTATAATAAATAAACAGTGTAGTAATAATAAACTGTCTGAGTTTCCTCACAGTGTTATTTTGAATACTACAAGGATACACCCGCAGCATTTACAGAGAACATGTTAAAGGAAAGTCCCAGCAGCTCAACAAAGAGCATTTGTTTTTCTTAAGGTTAAAACTTATAAAGGGGAGAGTTTTGCCTTCTTGTTCTCTTTTTTATTGTTGTTGTTTTTTTTCATAGTAACTAAATAATGCCAGATCCTGACATATTACCTAAGCTGTAGTTCCTGCTCTGTTGTATATTGTTTATCTGTTACACTTTCAGTTTTTTTCAAGTTTACCTTGACCTGGAGTCAGTTTATATATGCAGCGCATGTAAAACAGCACGAGATAATCAACATTTCATTCTCTCTTTCTCTGGCTCTTTCATTTCCCAGATGCTGACTTCACCTTACGGGAAATTCCCTGGCCAATAAAAAAAAAAAAAACAAAAAAAAAAACACATCCTGGCTGTTCTTACTTTTTACGTCTGATAAGACTGGAGAAACTGGAGGGAAGATGGAAACATAGTAAACTGCTGGAAATATGTCACAACCTTTTGAGAATAGTTCCTTGTCTCACAACTTTGCACCTAAAATGCACTTGTACACACAGACACACACACACAACAAAATAAAAAAACAGCACTGCAGGAAGAATGATCAGCTGCAGAATAATGAAAGAGTTGCTGAGTTAAAACATAACACCCCTTATTGATTGTTTTTTTTCTCGCCCAAGCAGAAGCAAAAATAAAGGGAAATCCCAAAAAACAAAGCATGATTCAGATTTAAGGTCAAGAGAAATGATATCAGCTGGATTGTGAAAGGGAAATTTAGCAATTGCAGTTATAAATAATTAACATGTAATCTTTTTTATATTGCAAAATGACTATTGATGTCATTTCAAGACATATTTGTGTGGACATACAGTAAGTCATCTGACTGATACAGTATGATTATAATTAGAATTTATTTTATTTTGAAACAACAGGAGAGGAAAGTTAACAAAGATGAATCTGAGAACTCAGTTATTAACACTACTTTTATATTTAAATACAGGCCCAGGTTCTTTACTTCATTCTGACTGTATGTAAGTTGATAGAAACACTGACTGGGTGATATTTCATTACAGTTTACGATGACCGTAAACATTTTGAGTAATCTCCTGTGTCAGACAGACTTACTATCAATCAGTGAACTGGAAGGATGTACTCTAAAAGCAGACGCTTAATGAAGTTTAAAGAAAAACCAACAGAATGCTGTGCCACTTTGGTTTTTGTCCCCTGTCGCCAAGGTCGTCCATCTGTCCGTTCACCTTATGAGATGATTTAAATCCCTTTTATTTTCTCCAGTGTTACCAATTATGTAAAATACCCTTTTTGAGACACAAAATGTGTTTGTCAACTTTGCCATTTTTACATGCAACGGGGGACATCAGCAACGGTTGGCATCGAGTTCTATCTTCTTTTACTCTGCTGTCCTTGAAGCCTTGTAAGTCATTTTGACCCAAGGGCAGCAGGTGGGTTAAGTCTGTGGAGCTCTCTCAGAGTTATGAGGTTTTGTTCAGACCCGTAAAAAATAGAGGCCATCATCTGTAATTGACTTCATCTCTTTATTATCCGCCGTGCCTAATATTATAAAAAAAACATAACTTTAAAACATTTTATCATAGGATGAAGATGATAACTCAGAACTAATATGCATTTTTTCAGACTGACCCTTTTGTTCTTTGTGGTGACCTAGATCAGTGGTTCCCAAACTTTTTTATCTTCTGACCCACAAAATAGTCATGGCAAAAACTTGTGACCCCAAATATTACTGGTCTGAGTACATGAACTTCATTAATAACCCTAAAAACACAGGCTTTTTGACAATCTAAACAGCTTGTGCACAAATATAAATACTTATTTATACTTATTTTGTGTTTTAGTGATAGTTATAGGGAAAATATTACATCAGCAATTATTTTAATATCCTTTAAATTGATTTCTGGAGATTATCCAAGGTGCTTCATGGCACATTCCAATCCCAACTTTGGGAACCAAAGTGCAGTGGTTTCCAAACTTTTCAGCTTTTGACCCACAAAATAACAGTAGCAGAGACCTGTGCCCCCAACTATCTTTGGATGATAAACATTTGTATCAGGTCAACTAAACAATAGTAATAGTAACAATATTTTTATACTACATTTATCCATTTTAAATACACTAACCTCACTCCTTTGTAACAACTTAGACAAAAATGTAATTAATTCAGAAAATCTTTTCAGGACTCCACCTTGATTTTTCAGGACCCCACTTTGGGTCTCGACCCAAACTTTGGGAAACACTGACCTAGACCACATCATGCAATAACTATTACTAATAATACGTAGTAATAGCATTACTTAATATAGAAGTCTCTTGGAGGAGAGACGAAACGGTTCATTAAAGAAGAACCCGTCCAGAGGACCTACTTGTTTTTTCTTTTTAATTATTTAATATAAAACTGTTTATGAAATACTAACTTAATTTATTTTGATTTGATCAATTAAAACTAAAATGACAGAAAAGATTTTGGGAGTGGGGTTCTCTGGAAAAGTTAGAAAGGTTAGTATCTTATCTGTTGCAGACAGGTTTTTGGACAAGCACAACTTGAAGCAAACAAGTAATTCTGACCAGACTGAGAAGCTAACAGTAAGTTTGATCAAGGCTGAACCAAAGCGGATTAAACAACTCCAGTAAAAAGGAATTTTATAATGGTTGTTGCTGACCTATTTTATGAACCTTTAAACAACCATTAATATAGCATTGTGCAGTTCCTTCCATTGAATTTCACAATTACTTGAATGTGCACATTATGTTAGCAGCGGCTAGATCTAGCATTTCTAGTGCAGCTTGGGGCATTTTGGGCAATAATATCATATTTTTGCCTAAATAAGTTTGTAATCTAAAAGTTTTTGAGAGTGATTTTTTGCATAACATTTAGAGACTGTTGTTTTAACACAGCAACGATCCATTTTAAATATTAAACTCTGTTTCTCCAAACTAAGATTAAGGTAATTCAAAATAGCAACTGTGATTCTTCAGTACCCCTTCATTGTTTTAGACAACAGAATAGAAATATTCCTGCAGGATGAAGGAAGCAGCACAAACAAAGAGCACTGTTTCCAATCTTGTGTTTGATGCCTTGTTTTGTTTTCTCTCCTTTGAGGCTAACTGCCTAAATGATCTCACGTTCAAAACATTTGCAGTGAAGCAATACCGAAAAGACGTGGGAATTCCCACGTGACGTAGCTTGTTTTACAGAGTCAGTGATTTGAGCTATCTCATTATATAACATGATAATACGAAAATAACAGGGTTAGGGTCACACAATCTGATTCAACAAGTTTTATGTCTATTTGTGTGAAAGCTATAGTGAAACTACAGGTGGAGGAACAGATACTAAAGGGATTTAGCAGGAATTATCTTCTACATCTGAAGTGTCTCTGCTCAGTTTTCTTCCAACAGTAAAAGACGAAACGTCTTTAAAAATTACTAGGTTTCCTCTTTCTCTATTTGAGTCAAATCAGATTGAGCTCTTGTCAAATAGTTAAACAAGCAGCCAGGGCAGTAGAGTAAACCAAAAGGACACATATGCAAACATAACAATCAAAAACCAAACATACTCTTGATCAGTGCTCTTAGTGGTACAAAGATATAAAGAACAGGCGTCGTAACAATCAAGCTGTTAAAATGTTGGCAAAGCAAGATGACGCATTAGGTATTTGTTATCTGTGTTTCAGACTGAACTAGTGCCTTATCTCACATCAACTTTACAGAAAACATGCAGCCTGTCATAAAAGAAAGTTGTTAGCAAAGTTGTTTTTATAGATCAGACCAAAGAGAAAAAGAGGTTTTACCTTCATGTTGAGCAGCTCTCTGTGTGTCTTTACACGAGCAGACTACAATAAGGAGAACTTCCCTGTGAAAACTATTTTATACATGGGGGTGGGGCCACTGTATGAGTCATAACACTGATGAAATGCTTCCTTTTTACCATGTGCTGGCAGAAAACATAGGTGAGTTAAAAACAACATAAACACACGCAGCAGTTCTGTTTTAGGCATGGACTTAATGTATAGCGACTAATGTTTTCAAATTTATTTCACTGGTTGGAAGAAAAGTTTGAAGTTTAAACAAAGTATTAGTGAGTGTGTGTGTGTGTGTGTGTGTGTGGGGGGGGGGGGGGGTGCGGATGGGCATTACCTGTCAGTCCAGGTGTTTGTGCTCCTTGTATTGGTGTCTCACAACTTCAGCTTGAACTTTTGTGAACCATGCCACATCAGCACCACCCCAGTGTTAGCAACATCCCAACAACTCACTGAGGTAAAAAGCAAACGTAAACTAAAGATCAGAGTTGGTCTCACTTTAATGATCTGTTTAAACACCACTACACAGGCTTGTCTTTACACATGACTTGATTTGTGCTGAACCAAGTTAGTCAGGATGCTTTTTACTGACTTTGGTTTGACCTTTGATGTAATTGTACCTCAAGATTCTGGTCAAAAAACAATTGCTGCTTGGTCTCTCTATGAATGGGTCCTGTAGTGTTTGACACACCGACTCCTACAGTCTGTCAAACAGTACATGCTCCCATTAAGATCATGTCCCTGTTTTCTCTTATTGAAGTCAGCTTAGACTCAGTTTTTGGAAGCTATCATTTTGTGATTGTGGATCTATAATTGGGGCTTAAAGGAGACACATCATGCAAAAAACTAATTTTTAGCCATTAAATGCATTCTGCTGTATATTTGGAGTCTCTAGGAGCACAGGAAATTTGAATTTAATCTTTCCCGGTGCTGCAAAGATATCTTATATTCTACTTAGTCCATAGTTTTCAGTCTTTTTAATTTTCACTATTTTGTACAATGTTTTCTGGACCATGACGTCAAATTACTCGCAACGGAGTTGTCAAGTAAGGTCCGTACTTGTCAAGTACAATTTTTACAATGTTTTACAATCTTCTTCATTCTCCTCTGACTCTGGGTCAGACTCTGACATGTTAAGCTGGATGGACAAGTCTTCCGTTGTTGACATCTTTTGATAATTTTTTTTTTTTTGTGCTGCTCTGTAGTCGTAAACCCCTCCATCAAACTAGAATGGACCAGTCTGAAAGCTGGAGGGAGGCCTGAGATTTAAAGAGACAGCTTCAAAACGGGTTGATCTGAGACACACCTCAGAAAAAGGGGTGAAAGACAGGCTTGTGGAGTTACAATAAGGAGGAATTCAGACCAAAGCATTGCAGTTCCCCTTCATGCAGACCCCAACTGAATGATTCAAATGTGAAGGATTTAAAAGCAGGATATATCTTCTTTAAAGTTCCACATTACACATTATAGTGGTGCATGACCTTCTTGACTCGGTACAAGTCAACTCACTACAGTTCACCTTGCACTGAAATAACAACTCACTACACAAACATGTTAAACATGTGTATACACACACACACACACACACACACACACACACACACACACACACACACACACACAC
>NW_013952511.1:1521642-1524205 GCF_001266775.1 Austrofundulus limnaeus | reverse complement strand
CACGCACACACAACCCTAATGTCTACCCCTTATACCAATAGTTTGCATCTGTGCTTCCTCAGGAGGTCAAGGCGGGTCAACCTTGAGGCCTCAGCATTCCTCATGTAGTTGTGTAATATCCCAGAAACTCATTGTTTCTCATTTTGTTTTCTTAATTCAAACATTTACCCCAAAATTAATACATGTTGGCCTGGAGATGTCTGGAGATGTTTAACTAAACTGTGTCAATAGTTCATGTGCTCAGTGAGAAAGTGTTGACCCACCCTATTCCCCTATTTTTTTTACATTTAGTTTAACTGCTTTCCAGTTTGTAAGTCAGAATTAGAAAAGAAAAATATTGACCCTTCAGAAAGAAATTCTTACTGAGCTAAAATTGGCTGACCAAAACATGCCTCGTGTGTCAAAGTAGTTATGTAAAATACTTAAAACATGTGAAGCAGATTGGTCAACATGTTCATTTGGAAGGTTCATGAAGGAAATCATAATGCAGACTGATCATCACCATATTTCTCATGTAAGACAAAGCTACACATTAAAAACAGAAGTGAAAGGAAGTCTACTGAAACTGTAAAATAAAAAGCAAAGGACAAAATGTGAACATGTGTGGTTTTGTGACACATTACTTAGAACAACTCAGCTGTGGGAGTCCTTTAAGGCTTCACCACTCCCAGTGCAAGTCGCTGAACTCTCAGACAAAATAACAACAGTTCAGAGAATCTGTAGCCCATTTACACCCACACAGTCACAAAACACGCTGGTTTTCAAAGACTTATCATCATTGGAAGCTTCCACTCTGTGGAAATGTGTGAAGTGAAAGTCAGAAAAGTGCTCCTTGTTGGAAAAGTGAAACAGTCATTAAGGGTGGTTCAGATGAATAAAAAAAATGTGCTTGGTAAATTTTAACAGTTTTTTCAGGTCAGTACCACAAGCAGCTCAAAATGTAGTTTTAGTGTTGCACAGTGAAAGTTAAGATTTTTTGATCTGTAGTTTTGGTATGAAAAACTGAGCAAATTGTCATTTTTATGTTTGGAGAATTCAATTTAGAATTAAGTCCCAAAGTTAATCAGTTGTAGATGTACAGTATAACTTTTCATTAGATAATTTGCTAATGGACAATCAGGGTTGACTCCAACAGTTAATGCAAATATTTTAAGCAAATATTTCAGACGAGTCACACTTGAAATTGTGTTGTGAATGACTCTCAGCTACAACCAGACGAAACTGTACACTAGCTATCAAACTGGTTGAATTGTAGACACCTTTGTGTTTTGTAAAGTCAGCTGGCTACAGTGGCCATGTTAAATTAGATTGGCTTCAAAAGTTAATCTGTTGTAGACATATATCCAACAATCATTCCCTGAAAATATTAATAAAATTTTTGCTAACAAAGTTGAATCCAAATAGTTAGTAGCAAAAATTTCAACACAGTGTGGTCTGTAAGCACTCAGAATATGTTTTGGAGATCAGCCTCAACTACTACCACATTGAATTATATATCAATATTTGTCAGTCTGAAAGAGCTACAGTATAACCCTTGTGTTTTTGATGGTCGGTTGGCTGTGGCAGCCATCTTGAAATGAGTCAACTCCAAATGTTAATCAACTGTACATTTAATCAAATTTAATCCCAGTTTCACTAAAATTCATCCTGTGGTTCATTAGATATTTTTCCCGCAGGCAGTAATCAACATTGTGATGTAGAGTTTAAATTAATTCTTTGCATGTCTCTGATACATAAAACTTCCACCTGCCTCATTAACTGACTTCACTTATTTTCTCTTATTTTCTTTGACCTGTGCCTACGCTCAAATCTACTAAAGTTGTTTAAAGGTGAGCAGAAGCTTTTCACACATATACCTGGTAATTTGTGGGGCAGTGTTCAGAGAACAGGTCCTCAGATCACCTGTTACCTCCTGATGTAAGCTAATTGGTTTTCACAAAGGGAAATGGTTTTTACAACACATTCTCATTCAAAATAAGAGTCTCTGCAGCAGTTTCCTGTTTGTAGTGTCATTGTGAATTGAAGAAAATATTCTGTATCAGTGGGTATTGAAACAAGAAACTGCAGTCTAGTGCCATCACTCTAAAATTTTGCATTTGTTAATGCTTTATTTGCATTCCAGCATTTTGAGGTTGTGCAGACTCCTTATAATAACATGTGGGGAAACGTTTTATTGGTGTAACTGTTAATCTGGTCAACAATAAAGGTGAAAATCATTAAACCTAATACTGGAGCAGTTACAATAGTGTTTGACAATAGTTCAATCCCTACCATCAAAAACTTAGTGAGAGAAGTTAAACTTTTTTTATTATTGTGAAGCCTCTTTATCAGATTTTATTAGACTTCAGTATTTTTAAATCATTTTTGTGAAACAGAAAAACTTTTGTAAAATGACTTACTTAAAACTGTTATTTAAGGCATGGCATTGCTTGTAAAAATGGCAATGTCTGACCACTTTTTTGTCAGTTTTAGTCTAAATTCTCTACATAGTGAGAAGTAATAAATGTGGGGTTATTTCAGTCAAACGTAAAAAATAACATACTGATATGGAGGTAAATTTGTG
>NW_013952511.1:1510808-1520266 GCF_001266775.1 Austrofundulus limnaeus | reverse complement strand
TTGACTGAAATTTTCTTTTTGTTTGGTTGAATAATAAAAATACAAATTTACCTTCATATACTGAGAAGTGAATGACTCTCAGTCTCAGCTACTTCCAGGACAGATGTGAACTCAGTTTCTCAATAGTTGACTAATTTAAAGCCACTTTTGTAAGGTTATTTAGCAGTGGTAGTCATTTTGAATTAGAGTAACTCCAAGGGCAATCAGCAGTCTGAAAGTTTATTTAAAATCCATCCAGTGGTAATGAGACATTTTGCTAACAGACAAACAGGTTGGACTTCAATGGGAAATGATAAAATCTTAAATATAAATCTCAGGCAACGAATAGCCCTTGAAATATGTATTGTTGGCCTAGTATTTTCTTATGTTAGTTCTTGGTTTCAGGTGATGTGAAACTGATGCTTTTTGTTCAAAGAAACCAAAAAACCTGTATCTGTTTCAGTGTAAACATATCACCATACAATTACTACAAAATAATATTCGTATTCTAACAATACTGCTTCTGTAAACTGTGCGCCCGCTTTACGTAAACGGAGTAAATGTACTGCGTAGTAGTTTTACCAGAATGCCACAAACATAGTCATGTGACACAACGAGACGTGGTTCCCACTAGCAACCACGCCAGCGTAGTAAAGCTCAGCAGAAGGAAACCTTTCTACATGGTTAGTTCGTATTTCAAGCTATGAAAGGCAGTGAATGGGACACAACATTTGACAGGAAAAAGGTACGACGCCAGCATCTTCATGTTTTTTTGCGTTAGCCTGCTCGCTGCCCACCGTTTTCGACACAGCCACTGAACGCAGGCGAGGAAGGCTAACATTAGCAAGCAAGCTAATGCTATTTACTCGGGTTTACTGCACCATACGCTCGGAAACCTACTATGCACAAATAGATATATCTTCTTAAAACACGATGCATGATTAAACATTGTATGATACGCTAAATGTTTCGGTGATGATGGTAGTAGCTTGCAATTTACTATAGATATCGCTATGTCTCAGTACACATTAGAAACTTGACAAGTTTAAGTTTGGTTAGAATGACGTTGATAAAAGTATAAACTTATTTAAAGTTATATAATAAATAGGTAGAAAATTAAAGGAAAACAAAGCACTCTACCTCCAATACTGAGATAGTGAAATTTTACATTATCTCCAAGTTGAGAGAATGTAAAAAATACTCTTCTTCAACTTGTATATTTATTAACACTGACATATCCAATACTGCCTTGGTGTATAATTTATTTCCTTATGCTGTTTCACTATTAGTAATTTACAGTGAGCTGAAAGATGCCCCACGGTTTGGAGGACGCTCGCAAGAAGTTCATCCTGACCACAGCTGGAAACTTCTATGGCATAAAGCCATCATCATCCCTGGCTGACAGCTCGGAGCTGAACAATTTCTTAGATGATGGAAATGAATTCGTCCTGCTCTTCACCAGACATGACGACAACTTTCACTTATCAAACAAGGTGATGTGAAAACTGAAAGTCTCATTACAACATTAAACTTAAAGGAGAACACGTGATGTGAAATTGACGAGCGCTAAAGATTATTTATTTGCCAGTAGGCTTGAATATTAAAATTCACAATAGGCATAAAAGGCATAATTCCTTGCTAAATGATTACCTGGCGACAATATAACTTTTTTTTTCATCTTGTCATCAACAGATTGAAGCTTTGGGAGACGGTAAAGAGAAAGTGTTGGTGTTCTTCAAACTGCATCCCACAGTGATCACAGAAGACAACCTTCATCAAAGCCTGCTGGTGTCGTCCATGCTGGAATCTCCCATCAGCACTCTCTATCAGGCTGTCAGACATGTTTTTGCACCTGTGCTATTACAGGTAAAGCCACCCACATGCACAGGTTGTAAGAATTATAAATGAGAGTAGCATTGTTTGAAGAAATGCTTAATGCCTCTTACCTTGCATGCCAAAGTTTTACATAAAGATGTGTGTATGAGATATGGATGTTTCTCAACTGCTACCACACCACATTTGAGCTCTGTGTTTGTAAAATTGACGGCGTTATAACTGTTTGTGCTCGCTAAGGTCAATTACGGTAGCTATGATGACCATCTTGAATGGGGTTGATTAAAAAAGGGATCAGTTGTTGATGTACATTAAATAGTGACTTGTAAAGAGTTTTAGTGAAATTCATTCTCTGGTTTATGGCCTACTTTGGAAATGGTAAATGGTACTGAACTTATAGAGCGCTTTTCAAGTCCCTCCGGACCCCAAAGCGCTTTACACTAACAGACCCATTCACACTCATATTCACACACTGATGATGGCAGACTACACTGTAGCCACAGCTGCCCTGGGGCACACTGACAGAGGTGGGGCTGCCATACATCGGTGCCACCGGACCCTCAGTAGGCAAGGTGGGTGAAGTGTCCTGCCCAAGGACACAACGACTGAGATGGCTGGATGGGGGATCGAACCAGTGACCTTCTGGTTCCAGGACAACTCCCCTAACCACTCCGCCACAGCCGCCCCGATAATAAAGAGATAATAAAATAATTAGGTAATACTGTATCACACCTTATGAATATTCTTGATCTCACAAAAGAAAGTCCTTTCCAAATAAAGGCAATAAACGTGTTTTCATTTCACATTGTTGTTACTATAAAAAGTTTTTAAACCTTTTTGAAATAAAAGATAAAGGTTTCCATGTCTAATGCATTATTTTATCCTTAAAGGATGAGCGCTGGCGCTCTTTATTTGACCCTAAGCTGGCCAGCCTGCTGACTGAATTGGAAGTGGGCCTTGGCTCTGTGGTTCGCCATTCTGGAGCACAACCTT
Source organism: Austrofundulus limnaeus (assembly GCF_001266775.1). Taxonomy (NCBI): domain Eukaryota; kingdom Metazoa; phylum Chordata; class Actinopteri; order Cyprinodontiformes; family Rivulidae; genus Austrofundulus; species Austrofundulus limnaeus. The sequence continues at coordinate 1,517,461 of NW_013952511.1, read as the reverse complement.
TTTCTAAGAGAGGCCGTACCGAAGAAGATGTCCTGGGTATGTGCATAATTTGTCCCTTAGTTGAAGAAATCACAAATCAAATCAACTTTAGCTTAACAACAATTTTAACAATCATGACCCAATCATAACCTTAATTTCAAACATGGTTCTTTGTGGCCTTCCTAGATCAGACTTTATGCTTTTATAATCTCTAATTGGATCATCTTAAAGAAAATTGCAGCAGCACATAATATAGGTCAGATAGAAGTAACAATGAGTGGTTTGCATTTGAATTTTCATATAAAGCTGTATTTTTTTGACACTTACTGCAGGCATCCTCACTCCTAATGATGAGTTCCAGTTCTGGGCGGATCTGTCAGCATCTGCAGAGAAGAGCAGAGTGAGAGAAAAGGCTACATATTTCAATGAACAGTTCAAACCTATACAGAAGGTATGCTGGGGAATGTGTAATTTGACCAATACATTTATCACGTTTTGATTTTGTACTTTACAGATACTTCACTGATAAGATGGTCAAACAAAACTATTTCTAGTTTCTAACAACTGTATTTAATGCACTGTATGGTTAGAAACTCCACTAGAAGCTGATGTTTCACCTTGCTGTTAATGAACAGAGCAAAATGAACATAACAGAAAAGTGCACATGTGTGTTTGTGTTTCCATCAGGAGTTTGCTGGCCTTGATGGTTTGTCCATGTCAGATGTTGTGGATCTGGTGGAACAGAGCAAAGACACTCTGGATGATGTTTGGAGGCAGACAGATTTTGAGCCTTATCCAGAGACAAGAATGGTCCGACTCATGGATGTCATAGGTGGGCGTCTCGTTCTCTCTCCATGATATTCATGAAACCATAGCAGGAAATGAAAATAAATATTTGCTGATGTTTTTAAGTTGGAGGACATTTTAATACTTCTATTTTTTAATCTAGCTGACTGCTCTGTTGCAAATGAAAAAAAAAAAAAGAACTGAAACTTGCTTTGTTTCTCTGGAATCGCTCATAATTTACATGTATGTCATTGTCAGTATTTCATGATGCTTGAAATAAATATTGTAACGGTTAATCCCAACAAGTGGTTTGTCCATTCTAGTCAATAATGTTTTGTGTTTTTCTGTGCACAGTCCTCTGTATGCTTTATGCACAATGATATAAGATAATTATTATTACGTATTTATTTTCTTTTGTGCATATGCAAGGTGGAGCCTTGGGAAGGTACGTCCAGAAGAAGCTGAGCGGCATTAAGATCTTTGAGGAGCCATTTGTGCTGGTGAGAGAGAACCTCAGAACAGGGGTCTCCATCTGTGAGCAGTGGGTGGTAGCCTGCGAGCACCTGACTGGACAGGTACGAGAGAGGGCAAAACAGGAGGAGATTCAGTTTAGTCTCTTAGCTGAAAAGTCTTCTCTGAAACATAAAACTTAATTAAAACTATTGTTAAACATGAAAGGAGATCAGTTCTAATTACTGAACTGTGTTATCTCGTCACCCTCAGGTGTGGAAAAGACATGCTCCACATCCCTGGAAGGGAAACAAGCACTGTCCACAAACCCTTCACTCCCTCGCAAAAAGACTCAATGAGGTAACATAACGTTCTCACCTGGTCCTAATTCAGAAGTACAATAACCTTTTTTTTTAAACATTAATGTTATTTAGTAACACAAATGGATTTTATTTCATTCAATAAATAATAATAAAACAAACAAATAATAAAAAGATCAAACAAATAATTATAAAAAAACAAATAATAAAAAGAACAAACAAATAATAATAAAAAACAAATAATAAAAAGAACAAACAAATAATAAAAAACAAATAATGAAAAGAACAAACAAATAATAAAAAACAAATAATAAAAAGAACAAACAAATAATAATAAAACAAACAAATAATAAAAAGAACAAACAAATAATAAAAAAACAAATAATGAAAAGAACAAACAAATAATAAAAAAACAAATAATAAAAAGAACAAACAAATAATAATAGAACAAACAAATAATAAAAAGAACAAACAAATAATAATAAAACAAACAAATAATAATAAAACAAACAAATAATAAAAAGAACAAACAAATAATAATAATAATAATAAAACAAATAATAACAACAACATGTCAAAAACACTGTCACAACATAGTCAAATTAAAAGGAGCAGAAAGAAGAAAAAAATCTTAACATCTGCTCCCATTTTAAAAAAACTATATAAATCTAAAAAAACATACAACATACAAATATTAAAAACTCAACTTAATACACAATATAATTTCAAATAATCAACAAACAACATCACACCAAAAATACAATTCTTCTTCTTTATGGTTTTGGTGACATACCGTAGTTTCTTGCTGTGGAAAAAATGAGTACAATGAATGCAGTGGGTAAAATTACATCTTTATAGAAAACAAAAGTTCTTATATTTATAAAAAAATCAACTTGCTTTTGTAACAATAATAACAAACCAAACACAAGTTTAAGAAGCAAAAAATATGATTTTCTTTTACTTTTCTCAAAATTGGTTTAATTCAACAGTGTTGAACTTATTTATGACTTATGACTTTTTAAAATTGTCCTTTTGATCTAGAGTCACCTTACTTGTGTCACATATTGATGGGTCTTTCCTCTTTTTAATGAACTGTATCATTTCCTTTTTTAGAAAAATTTGTGCCTTGTTTGCATTTTCCATAGAAGTTTGTTTATTCTCTGAAAGCACATTATTTTCAGAAACACATTTGCTTTTATAAATTGTAAAAAATATCAACTGTAAAAATCTTCCATGATAAATACACACTCCCTGTGTATTTACCAGATGGTGACTCTTCGTGTGGTTCACGAGAAACTGCTCTGTTTGCTGCCTGGAGGAAAGCAGCAGGCTCTGACTTCAGCTCGTGTGTTCGAACCTTTTTCTGGACTCAACCCTGTGCACTACAACCCTTACACTGAGGTTAGTTTAAAAAAAATAAAACAGTGTTACTTTATCATATTTAAAGTCCAGGAGTCCTCGAAGTAAACCCCATGCCCATACAAAAACCTTATGTATGTCTGTTTTTATGCCATGTTTTGGAATGCCTAAAATTTAGCATGTAAATATGCAGGCACGGGCTTTGGTAATATGGACTTTCTTCCCTCATTCAGTGTGGAAATATTAGGGCACAGCTGCTGAGATGCAGAGGTTTCAATGACACACAGGAAGTGAGGCATACAGATTCATGCCACCAAAAAAAGTCCTAACAGATGGGTAAAAACACACTGAATGAATCAATTATCATGCATAATTGATCTTGAGGAAGATGCCTAATGCAGTTGATAATGTGATGATGACTGACTTATGAGTCTGTTGAGATTCTTGTGGGCTTTCCTAGTGAAAATATCTCACCTTGTTTGCTTTTGGTTTTATCTTGTGGGGGAAGTGTGTGTTCCTCTCCGGCATTAAAATGTGTCTTCAAACACGTCCTAAATGCCCACTTGTGTTCTGATCTCACTTCCTCACTCTGTGCAAATGAGAATGTGTCACACAAAGTATGCTGTTTTGTGCTGACGCATGGTTAAAGGCAGTTTGGACGTCAATGAGTGAGGCAAGACCTGTGGTGGAAAAAAACAGAATCATCCAAAGAGTTTTCTAAATTTTGACCAGATATATAAAAAAAGAGTGACCGTACCCTAGAACAGAAAGTAACCAGCAGAAGAGCGAAGTGCATCACAAGCATGTGTCACCACGAGTGCTCCCTCTGACACGAGGAATAAAATGTTTTTTGGTATTGGGGTCCCTAAGCTTTCACTTTCTAGATGATATTTTACATTAGTCAATGATGACAAATGTTTTTACCTCATACTTACAGACAAATGCAAAGTTTTGTCTTATTTCATGGCAGTTCAAAAAATTTCAAACTTAAAGTAAAGTCATTCTGAAAACAGACTATTTTATAATTTTTAAATGTGGTTTTTTTTGAGTAGTTTTTTCTTTTTTTAGCCTCTTTGGAGAGCAGCAGTTGCTCAGTTTGAGCGTGTAATAGCGCCATCTGAGCTGGAGGTCGCAGGCAGACTGAAGAGCTACATTTCTGATGTGCAGGACAACCCACAGCAGGTAGTGAAGCACACGTTTTCATTTCCGATTGTTAAATACTGCGAGGTAATGGAAGAGCTGAACCTAAGCACTTGTTTTCTAGCTGCTGCAGCTTTTTCAGAAACACAAGGAGCTGATCAGACGTCCCACAATCAGCAAAGAGTTGCAGTCAGAAAGAGAAACATTACTGGCCAGACTTCTAGACTACAACAAGGGTATACAGTTTTGTTTCCAAGTTTTTATTGTGTTCATGTGGGGCAAAAGAAATATGTGATCCATCATATCAAAATGAGGTCAAATTTGGTCAAAATGACCTCATTACATTTTCAGATTCTTGGCTTTAAAAGCTACATTTTGATACCTGGATCATTCTGATATCATAATTAAATCCGTATGTATGACTTAATTTGTCTTGTTGGTTACAATAATACATTACTGTTTGGTCTGAATCCTAATTTTGTGTAATTTTAATGAAGAATTTTTGATGTCCTTAAAAAGAGGAAACCTCAAATTGTATTTGAATATTAAGATTTCCCAGCTGAAAAGAAACAAAACTTTGCTAGCTCACATGGAAAGTCTCAAAATTTTAAGGAATTTTTCCTCAAAATCATTTTTTTTGTTGCTACTGCTCAAAAAAGTGCTTCAAAATTTTGTTTTGTGATTATATTTCAGACGGTTCATTCAAATTATACAGTTAAGGCATTTATTCATTATCTTTTGACAAAATGCAATGCTTGCAAATGTTTTAATCAAAACACTATATTTGCCTATTTCTCCTTATACCACTTTTAGACTTAATCCTCGTTTTGATGTGATGGGTCACATATATCAAAAAGATGCAAAACAAAAATGTCAGCTTTAGTTGAACAGATACTTTAAATGCTGTCATAAAAATAGACTTGGAATCTGTTACAGTAAACGCCTCCATAAAACAACAATAAATTCACTTACTCATGATGACTAGCATGGAAAATTTGTGATTTCTTATTCAACTTTTTTTTAGGCCTAAAGAATGACTTTGATAATCGTTGCCATGGAGACCCTGGTGAAAAGTCGGGCCCACTGACTGGCAGAAACCTTCCTGAAGTGGTGAACAAAGTAGTTTGGGTTCGACATCTGTTACACAAGGTAGTGTTAGTGCTTGTATCTTTTTTAATGGAGTATAAGATTAGGAAAACATTCGATTACACCACAGAGACTTTCTCACTGACATTACAAATATGAAATGATTCACCTGAAAATGAAAGGTCTCCCCTTTATTTAATCTGCTCGCCTTGTTGCACCAGGTGGAGGATTCTGTTCACATAGCTGAAGCTCTGCTCGCGGACCTGTCTGGGTTCAAAGGTTTTCTGCGTTTCTGCGATGACCTGCTGGACATTCTGAGAGCGTACGAACAGGAGCAGTTTGAAGACTGGTCGAGAGATATCTTGTCTGGACTGGCTGACCCAAAGTCAGGGATCAGGTTAGAAATATTACAAACCCTGACTTTCCCTTTGTCTTCTTGGCAAAAATCTTCTCAGCTAACCAGCTATGTGATGCTGTACTGTTTTCTCTCTCTGTTATGTTAGCATTTGCTGCCGAATAGTGCCTTATTGAAAAATCTTGTATTATAGGTGTAAATTTACTCTGCCATTTTACATTAAAGTATATTTTTACAAATGGATGATTCATATGTATAAAGCCACAGGTGGAGCTTCTCAGCTAACAATTAGTCAGCTGTTACTCAGACACCAAGAATCACTGTAGGCCTGGGCGATAAACCGAAAAATAACCGATACCGACATTTATGACAATAGCCAACATCATTTTGCCCGTGTCGGTATTTTTGGTATTTAAAAAAATGAGGAAAAGAGAAACCTGTTCGTTTTCTGTTGCGGTCTCAAGCCGCCCAGTCTGATACAGACGTTGCGTTCAACAAATCAAACAAACACCACAGCTTAGTTTATCCAGTCAGAGCAGAGCAGGGCAGGTCTTTCTGATTTCTGTGAAGCAGTCAGGATAAACACCGGTCAGCCTGCAGCTCCTGTCCTGAGCGAGCAAACCCTGTCCTCTCTCTACACTTTGCTCCCGAGCTACCGGAGATGTTGGGATCTAAAATCTAACAGACTATAAGTTTATGTGTTCAGAGCGTCATCGAACAGATATGTCCAACTTTGCTTGTGTGACCAAACTCCTCTCCTCAACAGCGCTGTTATCGGAGCGCGCTGAGGTGCAACAGGCTGAGTTGTTCTGAGAGAGACACTGTTTCAGCTCTCCTAATGAAACAATATTAACTCTAACAGATGAACTTTTCTTTGTCCCATATTATAGAAAAGATGAGTCTCCGCTTAGCTTTACCCCCAGCCACCCCACACAAAAAACAAAAAAAAAAACAACCAAAAACAAACAAACAAACAAAAAAAACAACAAAAAACAAACAAAAAAATGCAATGTACCCGCAATGTAGTTTATCATAAACATCTACAAATTTCCTTCTTCACAATATAGCTTGCTTATGTTTAGAACCATACTGTGACTGAACTGCTCTGTGATTCAATAAATGATCAAATATGAAGAATAAATTGTAATAAATGATTACATGAGCTCTCTAAATAATAT
>NW_013952511.1:1489638-1510674 GCF_001266775.1 Austrofundulus limnaeus | reverse complement strand
AATTAAAACAATAGTCTTCCAACAGCATAACAAAAAACTTCAACTCACTCCTGAGCGACAATTCTCATGAATGCTCATTACAGGAATTCATATTTTATATTTTATTCATATTTTATTAAATATAAAATTATACATAATGTGTTTGCACTGAATAGTTATAATATGCTGATGTTAAATATTTTTTTCACTATATCTGACTCAAGTTTTGCCAAAAAGGTTTTTTTTTGTCAAATACTAAAAACACTAAAATGACAAATATCAACTACAGAAAAGCTGTTCAATATCTAAACTGTGTACTTTGACTAAGAACATGGACACAGTGTATAGTGTTACGACTATACTATACTGTGTATTTGTGTATGGTGGGCGGATGGTAAGAGTTATTGTGCATTTATCGTTATCCAGGTGAACTGGTCAATATATCGCAATATTGATTTTAGGCCATATCGCCCAGCTCTACTTCACTGCACACTCATCTTATTGTCTCTTTAATCTCTTGAAACTTAGTGAGGTTTGCCTGTAATATTTTTAGTTTTGTTTTCTACTGTGCTCACTTCAAATTAAGGTCTCATCTAACTGTGAGAATGGTCCCTGGAACCCATTTTACATCACAACTATCAATAATGTATTGCTGTGTAAACCAGCACGGCAGATTGTAACTTACTGGATTTCCTCTAAAAGTATAAAATCAATATCCCAAAATATTTAAACAGTACACAGAGTACATAGACACTTCCAATAGAGTGTTTGTTTCATAAGTGATTAAAGGTTTTAGATGAGTGGGTTCCTGTTGTGAAAACGCTTCACGTTCTGCATTTGTGTAAATATTCTTTTCTCTCCATCTGTGCAGTCTTCAGGCCAGTAGCTGTGTGATGGAACTGGACCACGTGGATGGCAGTCTGAAGATCCAGTACTCAGACAGACTGGTCAGCCTGCTCCGGGAGGTCAGGCAGCTTTCAGCTCTGGGTTTTCCCATCTCAGCCAAGATACAGCAGGCAGCAAATACAGCAGATAAATTCTACAGGCAAGCTGTTGTCCTGAAACAGGTGAGAGGGGAGGAGACAACCCATGATATCTTCTGGTTTATGTTTGTGTGATTGTTCAGAGCTGTTACACAATGCTCCTGTAACAAAGCACCACTGTGCTGTAGGTGGCCCATTTTTACAACACCATTGACCAGCAGATGATTCCTTCTCAGAGACCCATGATGCTTAGTCTTGCTCTCGCTTTTGAACAAGTCATCAAGGTAATGTCTTCTTCTGGAAGGAATAGTTTTGTAAGGTTTGTTAATTAGCTGATGACTTACCACCTCTGAATACAGACTTTTAAGTTTATGTTCAGTATAAATTTAGAAATTATTGATGTTTTCTTCAACCTACCTTTACAGAAATGCAGCTAAATAATTTTTAAAGTCAATTTGATTCAAGATGTTTACATCACAAAGTGGCACGTTCCTGTTTCAGGATTCTTTCCAGTTGCTCATGATCCATTTCAAACACAACATATTCAGAAGAAGAAAATTGTTTGTTAGCTTAAAAAAATGCACACGAAGCTGGTTTTATTTTACAGACTATGAATTATCCTGCTGTTTCTGTTGTTTACCAGAACCCTCGTTCCCAGTCAAAAGAATCAGGAGGTAAACTGCAGATCACCTGGGATAATCCCAAAGAGTTGGAGGGTTACATCACCAAGCTGCAGTCTGCTGCCGAGAAGCTTTCCTCCGTGAACAGAAAGTTACGAAAATGGCACACTGACTTCATTGACAAGGTGGTAGCTGTTGTAGCCCAGAGGCAGTAATCTCGACAGTAATCTGAATGATCGCTATGAGCATATGCATTAGGAGACACATTATTTCCCCACTTAATCAGGCTGTAATAACTTGACTCCTTTGTGCATTTCTGTCCTAACCTCTGGGTACATTTCTCAGGTGGTGACACTTATGAATGTTGATCTACTGAAGCATCAGCAGCGATGGAAAGATGGACTTCAGGAGCTTCGTACTGGCTTTGCTACTCTAGAAGCTCAGGTATCCCTGACTTATATAAATCTTTGCTGCTTTAGGACTTACTACTTAATATGTCCTTCAGTTACTGCTTTCTATTCTTTCTTAAAGCAGTCTGAGTAAGACATTTGTATTGCTTTTATTTGGAGAGCTAATACGTGCACACGTGTGTGAACACAGGGCTTCAGGAGTGATGACATGCAAGCGTGGCGTCAGCACTGGAACCATCAGCTCTACAAGGCCCTCGAACACCAGTATCAGACTGGACTAGAGGCTCTAAACAGGAACTTGCCTGAAATTCACATCGACCTCATTTTCAAGTCAGTGCACACGTTCTCAGTTGTGTTGCTTTCGGTATAACTGTCTGTTCTGTACTGTAACTTTTCTGCGTGTTTTTTTTTAGCTATTTGTGTCCTTTCATGGCACTAACTTTTTACGTTAAACAAATGACAGCATCGCTTTGCTTTCCCCCCACCTCTTGGTTTTCTCGATTCTTCATTTCAGCATTCCCCTCTGCCTGTCTGTCATTTTCTCTTTTAATTCGTCTTAACTTATATCCTTTTTAAACTATTCTTTTCTTTTCAAAAGGCAGGGCCGTCTACAGTTCCGTCCGCCCTTTGAGGAGGTGCGAGCGCGATATTTCCGGGAGATGAAGCGTTTTATCTCGATCCCGAACCAGTTTAGAGGAGTCAGTATCCAGGGGGAGGAGCTTATCTTTAACATCATGATTGACAGAAACGCCTCTGGGTTCCTTACCATTTTCAGCAAGGCTGAAGACCTCTTCAATCGCCTGCAGGCTGTACAAGACATTTTTAAGGTGCTTCATCATTAGATAATTTCATAGCTGTAATAATCTTTCTAAGAATTTATCGTTAACTTTTCTGTCAGTCGAAGTGCTAAGGTGTCCATTTGTTTTAAATGAATCAAGAATAATGTTTACTACTGACATTTGTTTTGCTCAGTGAAGCATTGTTTTGTGCAATAGTTCATTTGTTTTCTTTGAAATAATGAAACTTTGATCAGTCATGCTTCTCTATTCAATGCACAGAAACTCATTGTATGTTTCAGCCCACATTTCCCCTTTTTTGTCCCTCTTAATGAACAGAGACACAAAGTTGGTAACCTTTTCGCTTTTGCCTGAAGTCTTGCATGCCTAAAGCACAGGGGGAAGCCCTCAGCTAAAATCATACTTCCCTTTCGTCCCCCTTTTTAGTTCAGTTTTATGTCGTCATTTTTGAGCAGTTTCTGTCACCTTTCATACGGTCACATTTAAAAACAGGAAATACGTATGTGTGCGTATGGGTGTATGTAGGAATGGGTTGTGCTTGGCCAGGTGGATTTGGAGAAGTTGGTGGAGAAGTATCTCAGTTCTGTTCAGGACTGGGAGAGAAATTTCAAGGCCCTGAAAGCTAGAGGGAAAGAGTCGGAACGCCTGCCCAGGTACTTTTCACAGTCAAGAAATTAGGAAACAAACACATTTTTAATAAAAGAGTAAACACAACAAAAATATGTGTTTGACACAGTTCTCAGCTGGTATTAAAGGAGACATGTCATGCTTTTAAATCTTTCTTTTTCACATTTAAAACAATCAGTTGGGGGTCTATAAGTGGAATTGCAATGCTTTGGTCTGAATTCCTCCTTATTGTAACTCCACAAGCCCCTCTTTCACCCCTTTTCTGAGGTGTGTCTCAGAGCAACTCGTTTTGATGCTGTCTCTTTAAATCCAAAAGAAGGCACTTCACAGCCAATTTAGTTTGATAGAGGGGCTTACAGCTATACTTTTTATTTGACAAATTAATTAAAAAGTAAACAAGGGAAGCCCATCCAGCCTTACATGTTGGAGCTAGTTAGAGAATGTCATAGAAAATTGAGCAAACTGAACAGATTGAAAAATATGACCCAAACAGAATATAACAATATCTATGCAGCACCGGGAGAGACTAAAGTCAAATTTTCTGCACTCCTAGAGACTCCAAGTACACAGCAAAATGCATTTTAACAACTAAAAAACTTGATTTTGCACAACGTGTCTCCTTTAAAGAACAAGAAACTTACACCTCTGTAAAAGAGTTTCATACATTTTGAGTTTCAATGATCCGTTCTGTTTTTGTCAGTCAGGAGAAGGTGGACTGTATTATAGTCAACTGTGAGCCAGTTAAAGCCACCATTGACGATCTGATCCAGAGGCTGTTTGACATGCTGCTCTCATCACTCAGAAAGTCTGTACAAGGTGGGCACAGACACATGATGCTTACTTCTTAGTCTCAAGTTATTGGAATGAGTTTCTTTTTTTTTTTTGTAACAATGAAAAGAGGGTTCTAAAACTTTCACTTTACAAGCCAAATGTATTTTCCCCAGTAATTTCTTCTGTTTGGTATTCTGCTTTTTTATTTTCCTTTTTGGTTTTGAGTTACTTCGCCTCCGATCTCATTTTCTTGTTCTGTTTTTATTTTCCCTTTCCTCTTCTGCATTATCATGCATACACTGGTTTCAGGCCACACACAGGCCATAAACAGTTTTGTGTCAGAATCAATGGAGGCCTTGTCCTCACGACCCGAGAGCATGGAGGAGATTGGGGCGGCTAATGGCAAATATAACCAGATACTCACCCGCAAGCCAGAAGTAAGATATGTTCACTCCCAAATCTAGAACTTCTTAAAAAAAAAACAGTATTGAAATGCTTGATTTAAGAAAAGACTGTTCTGTTATTCTGCTTCCAGTCAGAAAACAATTTAAAATACATACATAAGCAAATTTAAGACAAGTGTACTCTAATTCAGTGTAAGATGAGCCAGTTGTTTGGTATGTAACTGGAATAAAACCATTCTTGATATACTGTATGTGTATAGGTCTTGCCTCAGTTCCAGTTTGCTGAGGAGAAGAATCGCCTGCTGCGAGCTGTAGCCGGGGCAGGCCTGGACTCTCTGTCTTCGCTGAGAGCCAAGTGGGACAAACTGGAGCTGGTCATGGAGAGCCACCAGCTTATGATCAAAGACCAGGTGACATCATCTCAAACAGAGACTCACCGTTTTTCACTCGGCAGCCCCTGTCTTTTGCCGTGTTCAGTTATGTGTTCTCATGCTTGTTGCATGTTTTTTAGGTGGAGGTGATGCGAAATCATGTGGCAGGGCGCATTAACGCCTACAGGGCCGATCTGGAGCGGTTTAAGGCCCGCTGGGATCAACTAAAGCCTAAAGATGAGATTCTGGAGACCGGTGATCACGCTGCTCTGCTCGCATGTCTTCAGACCATTAGGGACAAACAGCAGGAGTTTCAGGAGCTTGAGCTTGTACACAATAAACTGCTGTAAGTTTATAAATCTGTATTTTTTTCCCCATACTGAGAGGTTCAAGACTGCCAAAATACCCCTCGCAATTTATGATGTGACAAAACGTGCCCTATTTGTGTGTTTTATTCTACTGAAATGATGACATTTAATTTATTATTGATGTCCTCTCTTCATTACATTACAGCCCAGGGCATTATGAACAGAGCAGCTGCTACATTGTATAATCAAATCATGTTCTGCTGTCCTGCATCTTGACAGTCAATAAAATAAAAAGTACAGCTTGTAACATCTTTACTGAGGCAAAAATAATAAAAGTCCTCTTCTTTCTGCAGGGAAGACTGTACCTATTTTGATCTGGAGCCTCCAGACTTCTCCCTGGCGGAAGAAACAAAACGAGACATGGCAGAGTACAGCCAGATGTGGGGTCTGTATGAGGAGTGGCAGCAAGGTTTCACTGAGAAGGCCCAGGAGGACTGGATCTCATTCAGGTGAGCGTTAACATAGGCCGGCAGGATTTCAGTATTATTCTGAAGTTGTATCATTGCTGTGTAAGTTGGTGTGAATCAATGTGTCCAATTTGTTTCTTACTTATAAACTGTAGGAGTAAGACGTACGTGTTTGAGGAGTTTTTGTTTATGTGGCAAGAACGGTTAAGTAAACTGGAGCAACCTACTGCCTTGTCTGTTAAACTACAAGCAGAAGTGGACAAATATAAGGTATTTAATTGTACTTTTACAGATGTCTTTTTCTCCTTGATACAGTGTATTTACACTTTAAGTCATGTAATCTCTAACTAGTGTTCAGAAATTTGAATACTTTTTACTTCAAAACACACATTTTTTAGTCACTTCAAATATTTCAGCTCCCAGCTGCAAGAAAATTTTATTGTAATTAAGAATGACTTTTATTCTTATGAAAGTGAGTCAGTTATTTAGCAGAAATAAAAGAATACAAGGTAGTGCTTCATTTCTTGACTTTACTTGCATGTGTAGAACATGGTGCCTGTGCTGAAGTACGTACGAGGGGAGCACCTTTCCCAGGATCACTGGTTGGACATGTTCCGTTTGTTGGGTCTTCCACGGGGGACAACACTGGAAAGACTAACCTTTAATGACCTCCTCGGTGTGGCAAATACCATCATAGAAAAGGCACTGGAGCTTAAGGTTCGTACAAACAGTGATCATTAAACGGATCAGAATAAATGTAAAAAAAAAGTTTTCTGCTTAGTCATTTAAATATTGTTTGAAATAAAGTTACTAACTGACTACTGCTTGATGTACATACATTTGTTATTGTTTGTAACAAAGTAAACTTTGTCTGCACTTAAATGTTTTGACTACTTTTTATGAATTGTGCTTTTATGTTTCAAAAGCATGTCTGTGTTTTGTTTCATCTTGCGTCCACAGAAGTCTACATTTGATTCCCACATACAGGGTGTATCAGAAAAAAGGATACTCTCAGAAAAAACGCCATAAAATTAACATAGATAATAATTTTGAAAATGTGGGCATAACCTTTGGTAGAGGGGATCATTCTGCTTCGAATGACACCAAAATCGCTTCACGCTCCAAAAAGCAGGGACAGTTGGAAATTTACAGAATTCATGTCCTTTGCACAAGGAAATGTGAGGGTTAAAATATGATCTGTCACATAAAATTAAAAGTTTAGATGGTGTTTTACACGCATGCCAAGGCGTTTTTAAAACAATTAACCCTTTCATGTCCTAACGTCGAAGCTAATGTATCTCATTTTTGAGTGGATCAAAACCAAGGGTTAACAAACACATGATGTGGCCGTACACAAGTCAATCCAGCCAACTAACATTACATGTAATGGACTGTACATGTACATTACATGTACATGTACATGTATTCAGTGGGTATAACATGTAATTATTCCATAACCTGGTACAAGATCATGTGATCGTGTGGTTATTGTTGGTTATGATCCACTCAAAAATGCAATATTTTTGTTTCGACGTTAGGACATGAAAGGGTTAATTATTTAAAAAACACCTTGGCATGCTTGTAAAAAACCATCTAAACTTTTAATTTTATGTGACAGATTGTATTTTAACCCTCACATTTCCTTGTGCAATGGACATGAATTTTGTGAATTTCCAACCTTCCCTGCTCACTGGAGCGTGAAGCCTTAACTAAGATTTTGGTGTCATTCGAAGCAGAATGATCCCCTCTACCAAAAGTTACGCCTACATTTTCAAAGTTATTATCTTTGCTAATTTTATGGCAATTTTTCTGAGAGTATACTTTTTTCTGATACACCCTGTATAGCAGGTGTGAATGATGTGTTTGATGAGAGCTAAGAGTTTGTGCTCTCTGTCTTAGAGAAGTGACGCAGGGGTGAGCATTTTGTGTCTTAATGCATGTTTCTTTTGTAGGATTTGAACAGTCGCGCTCAGGCAGAGGTGACGATCAGAGAAGCTCTCAGGGAGCTGGATTTGTGGGGTGCTGCAGCTACCTTCACCCTAACTGAGTACACAGACAACAGTGGGCGCACACTAACCCTCATCAAGGACTGGAAGGATATAGTCAACCAGGTAAAAATATATGGAACAAAAAATAACAACAAAAACAACCACATTGATTTATCTACTATGGTAGTCCCCAACCTGTTCTCCTAAGATGGGAACCACTGATGTAGTATGTGCAAGCACACAAACACATTTGCTGCATAACATGTCTGCATATTGTTTTATGTAAAGAGTACATAATATGAATTAAAGTAATATATTACTGGCACACATTATTGTCCAGGAGCTAATCTGCTGTAACTTTAAATCAGAGAGACATGAAAGGCACAAAAAATGTCTTCAAGAAGTTTTAGGGCACATCTGCCTACATTTAAAGTTTAAGGATTAGCAAACAAGCTTTTTTTATCCTTTTTACACCTACAGGTGGGAGATAACCGCTGTCTGCTGCAATCCCTGAAAGATTCACCCCACTATCGCAGCTTCCAGGACAAGGTCAGATCAAAGGATTCAAATTTACAACACAGATAGAATTCCCTTTTTACTAGTTGCATAGCTTTTCTTTTTAAGATTTTAAAGCAGCAAACACATGTTTTCCATAAATACTGTTGTGTTTTCAGGTTGGTCTGTGGGAGGTTCGTCTGTCAGACTTAGACGAGTACCTGCTCAGTCTGAACACCATTCAGAGGCGCTGGGTTTATCTGGAGCCTATTTTTGGGCGAGGAGCATTACCTCGAGAGGAGGCCCGCTTCAAGCGAGTAGATGAAGACTTCAGGTACTTTGTACTTTACTTTGAGAGCCACAGTTTTATACCAGATACAGTGTCAAATAAGATGCCAGTACTTTCAGCTCATGTCCCAGTTCTGTTGTTCAAACCACAAGGCATGATGAAAGTGCCATTAGATAAAATGTATTTTTTAGCATTGTTTTACCAAGCAAGTCCCAGTGAGATCACAGATCTCTTTTTCAAGCGAGGCCTGGGCCTGAAGGTACATACTTTTGTGCTGAGGGAAAAACCGGAGTACCCGGAAAAAGCCCACACAAGCACGAAGAGAACATTCAAACGGTGTTCAAAAAAACCCCAGGTCTGAACCAGGGATCAAACTCAGGACCATTTTGCTGTGAGGCGTTTGTGCTAACCACTGAGCCGTCGTGCTGCCAATAGAGTATATTTTAAGCATGATACAAATTTATTTATGTTGCCAGGTCTATAATGTCAGATATTCAGAGGGACAACAGAGTTGTTTCTCTGAGCTCACGAGCTGGCATCAGAAACTCCCTCGTCACCATTCTGGATCAGCTTCAGCGCTGCCAAAAGTCACTGAATGAGTTCTTGGAGGTACGCACACATATCCGTTTCTCCGTACAGATTTTACACCTTTATTCAAACATTAGGACATGCTGTCACTGGCTTTGTGTGTTTGTGTTTCTTGCAGGAAAAGCGCTCTGCCTTCCCACGTTTCTATTTTATAGGAGATGATGATCTTTTGGAGATTCTGGGACAAGCGACCAACCCAAGCGTCATCCAATCACACCTCAAAAAACTGTTTGCAGGTTTGGATTCCTTGTTTGTTAGTTTTTTCGTATTCTCTGTTTCATTCTTTTAAAGTTCAGTCCTGTTGTGTTGTTTTTCCTTCATTCTACTGTTTTATTTACTTCTTTGAAAAACAGAAAATTGTTTTAGACATTGAGCATTGTCTGCATGTGTGTTATGAATGCAGGCATCCACAGTGTTGTATTTGATGAGCAGTGCCAGAACATTGTTGCAATGTGTTCTTTGGAGGGAGAAGTAGTTCAACTCAGAAATTCTGTACACATCTCCAGTCTGGTTGAGGTAAAGTTTTTGGCATTCTATATTTTTTTGTGTTCTTGAGTGGGTGCCAAAGCTTGCGCTAAAAATCACCAGTCGTTTTCTGTTAAAAATGGTAATATTTTACCTTTATTTGTACACCTCAAGATGGCAGCTCATACATTGTTCACGTCTTTCCAGGTTTGGCTGAGTGAGCTGTCTGTGGAAATGAAGGAGACTCTTAAGCATCTGCTGCATGAATGTCTGACTGCAGGGAGGAAAGGGGAGGTGGACCCCTCACGCTATCCATCACAGGTGCCCACAAATATTTATTCCAAAAAAAAAAAAAAGGTTTTTTTTCTTTTCTTTGTAAATGTCCTCAAAAGCTTGCAAAGTTTTTGTTGACTTGTTTGTATCACTGTGCTACTTAGTTTTCTATAATGTAAACATTTTCACAAGTTATGCATTTTCTTAAATGTCAATCAAAAGTGTGTGTGTTTTTTTTTTTGTAGATTTTGTGTCTGGCTGAGCAAATCCAGTTTGCAGAAGATGTGGAAAGAGCAATGAAAGAGCAAAATTTACACCAACTGGAGGTTGAGCTCAATAGCAAACTGGAGCACTACACCACAGTGGAGACCAGCTCGGATGACCATTCTAACACAGGTGGGTTTTTGTATCATGTGCATGAACAAAATAAGTGTGCAGTTTCTCTTAGACCTGCACCAGATTCTTTCTGTCATTCTGAAGTTTGTTTCATCCATGTAGATTGAAAGTGATTCACACAAAATCAGGATAATAAACAAACAAACCTTTAAGATTGAATGTTTTCAATTAGCACAGCATGGAGAACACCAGTCAGATATTACACACTTTTGAGTTAACTTTTATCAGTTTATTGATTTTGTGGGAACACACAGTTACTGAACTTTTAAGTTATGTTGACATTAGGGCTGGGCAGTATGACCTCAAATTCATATTACGGTATAAATTGAATCCCTTCACGGTAACGGCATATATCGCGGTAGAAAATTTTCATAAAAAGCAAAGATAATGTAATTTTAGAGCAATTATTTTGAAGAAAACTGTAATCATAATCAAACTCAGCGTTTTTGCTGTAGTGTAAATGAACATAACAGAAGCGCTTTGTACTAGCATGTGTTTAGGCAGCTCTACATGTCTACCACATAAGATTCAAGGATTTCTCAAACTTGCATGAATGAGTCAAAGCAACGCTGTACGTTTTTGTCAGTCCGTCCGTGCATTTTCTGCCATTTATCTGGGGTCGGGTCGCAGGGGCAGCAGCCTAAGCAGAGAGACCCAGACTTTCCTCTCCCCAGCCACTTGGGCCAGCTCCTCCGGGGGAATCCCAAGGCGTTCCCAGTCCAGCCGAGAAACATAGTCCCTCCAACGTGTCCTGGGTCTCCCTCTGGGCCTCCTCTCAGTGGGACGTGCCCGGAACACCTCACCAGGGAGTTGTCCAGGAGGTTTCCTAACCAGATGCCCGARCCACCTCAACTGGCTCCTCTCGACGTGGAGGAGCAGCGGCTGTATGTTTTGATGAGGGAATATTAAAACATGATGTAAAGCTTAAGGAATCAATTTTGCATAATCCCCCTCCCCCTTTAAAAGTTTTACAGAATAACGTTTTTGTTTAAAAAACCCATTAAATCTTTAAAAAATATGAAATTTAAGACTCAGCTCTACTCATTGATATTAAAAATGAGCAAGGCTTGAATACTTGATTTGTGTTTTATGGAGCATTTTTACCACATTTTATTGTTTATTCTACTAACCATGACTAAAGTCACCCTTTGAGTATGAAGACTTACTTTTATTACTTTTTGTTTTGTAATTCATTTTTTGCTGCTCAGCACTGTGATGCAAATTTTGTTGTTTATAAAGTGCTACATAAATAAAACTGACTTTAACGTTCAACCTCTGTGAAGTACCTTTAGCTATAAATGAACTCAAATGGTCTGAAGTGTAAAATTTTCTTTGTTTAATTTTAGTTCATACTTTCTATCTTTACCTCATACCTAAATCCCAGATAGATACAACAAACGGACACAACAGAGACCTTTTTTATGAGGTTTAAAAATGTTTGCAGGTATTTGCTTCACATTGTTCCTCCCTCGGTCTCTCTTTTGGGCTGTTAGTGATTGCACTGTGATCAAAATGATGGGTTTTTACAGAGGACTTGGAAAATAATCCACTTCACTGATCTACTTTGTATTGTTTCAGAGGGGCAGTACCTTTTTAAAAGTGTGCACCGAGAGGTTGACACACGACTGAATACGCCTCCACATAAAATATGATGGCTTCACTTTTTGTAAAAAAAAAACAAAACTGAACCTTTCTATTTGTGCGTGACATAAAAAACATCTACATAAGGCTGATAATAATCATGTTTGCTGTAAATGCAAATCTCTGGTGACATAAAATGTATCCGTAAAATAAAATCTTGTTTATCTTCTGTAAAAGGAAACTGGAGACATTTTTTGGACTTCATGACAGTTGGACATCAGCCAAATGTGATTTTAGGTTTTTCAGCATGGTTGTAAAATACCACTATGTATTTCTGATTATTACTATTAAACATGGACAGAAAACTCGGTCCATTCTGGGAACATCTTGCATAGAAAAACTCTATTTATATCCTATAACAGAAATGCTTTCCCAGATACCATCTCATTACATTATTGGCTCTCCTAAATATAAAAAAAGGTATATGAAGAGACTGTAGAGTGTTCACACTAATTAAAGCCGCTAAAGTAATGCCACTAGGGGTAATCTAATTTCTTAATTTACATAAAAGAGCCATAAACCAAGAAGGAAGAGGGGGACTTTTCTCCTCCTTTGGCACAAAGGCGAGACAGTTTGGCATGCATTTGGAAAGATTTTTAAGTATGCTTCCAGGGCTGACTTCAGTAATTAATTACTTCCAACAAAATATTAAAGGCAACTGAAGAAAATATATTATCTGAAGTGTAATTTGAACTCTAGAAACAGATATTAAAAGGCAGGTTATAAAAAGTCCTTTTATTTTGTTTTCTGATTTTTAAAATAATCTTTGGCAGTTTACATGCTGATTGTAATAAAAAGGACAATTTGATTTTTCTTTTGTATGAAGGTGGGGCATTTTTAGGCAAAAAATAATCCAGAGTAATTAAATATTTGTGCATCTGTTAACTTCCTATTGTTCTGTTTTTAAGTCATTATTTTTCACAATTTCAAACAAATTCTATTATAACCAAGCTTAATTGTGTATTGTTTACACATCTGTACTTCTAAAGTATTCTTATTGTAATAAAATATATTCATGTTAGCCAGTCTTCTTGTCAGAACCAGTCAACTAAGTAACCTTGCTGAATACTGTTTAAATAAGGCCTAAAACGATAACAGTAATGATTACAATCATTTGGAAATAAAATATTATCAGAAGTGTTCACTGAAGGGTACCACAAGATTTGTATGCAAACAATACGATCCACAAGCATAAAGCAAGATTTGTATGTACAGCAAGATTCACAAATGCATAAACAGTTTTTTATGTGCACACCAAACTGCACAAGTAGAAATAAGCTATGCAAATCAAATGTCCATACACAAATTGTCTGCTGAATCAGACAATGCAGTGCGCTGTTCAGCTTGTCTGTGCATTTCTCTTTTGAGACATTTTACACTCAGCCTTCATAAATGCAATGCTGCATTCAAGGTTGGTGAAAAGCTGGGACATTCGAGCCACCATAACAGAGCTAAAGTGATGCAAAAACTTGTATCTTTTTATGTATAGTTACATAACTTATAAATGTTACAGAGCTGACCGTTTTTTTTTTAAATTTCTGTTTGTGTAACCGAACCTAAAATACTGAAATCTCTGATTGTCTCCCTGTTCAGAGTCCAGCATCCTGCAGCTGAAGCTGAAAGCTTTGATTCTGGACATTATTCATAACATCAGCATGGTGAAGCAGCTGAACCAGGCAGGCGTTATCGGTGCCGATCATTGGGCCTGGAAGAAACAGCTTCGCTTCTACATGGGAACAGACAAATGCTGCCACATACACATGGTGGATGCACAGTTTAGCTACACATATGAGTACCAGGTGTGTTGAATTCATATATTGTATAGAAGAAATTATTTTAAAAATATGTTTAACAGTCTCTCTTTCTCCAGATGAATTCCCTACAGTGGTCAATAATCCTGACAATGTTGCATTTATTGTTGTTGGATATTTTCCCCTGTCAAGTAAAATAAATTCAATCTGGATGCTCAGAAATCAATAACAGTTTAAATGAGAGACAAGATTATGCATTCTCTAGAATACCCTTCAGCCGCTTGTTTTTCTTACTACAGAATGACATACTGAGCACACACTTTATATTTTTCTATGGCAGATCACTATTAATGAACACCGGTCACCAGTGGGTTTTAGTAAATAAAATGCTTGTGCTGAGATGTGCCCTTTCAGCTCCATCCATCTTGGTAACAGACTTTAAATAGCACAGCTTCTTAAATGTTGTGTTGTTATTTATTAGGCTCTCATGTCAACATTTTTATACTTCTATGAATATGAAATGTATTTTTTTTACCTTTTGGGGGCACTGTTAATACAGAGATAAGGAGCTCAGAACTTACCTTGCCTCTGCACTTTTCTGCAAACACATTCTAGACTCTCACTCTTTATCCATTTCCTTCAGTTGTCCTTCCCTTTTTTGTTTGTTTTAATTCCTTCTTCAAGTTTCTGACTTCTTTTAATGTCTCCAATGCCCTTCCACTTATATCTTCCCTTCTGTCTAATCATCACTTTACCTTTCCGGTTTTTATCACTGACTTTTTCCTTTATCTTACCCCCACTGTCTCACAGGGCAATGCAGCTAAGCTGGTGCACACGCCGCTGACTGATAAGTGCTACCTGACTCTGACCCAGGCCATGAAGATGGGGCTTGGTGGAAACCCCTATGGGCCCGCTGGCACCGGCAAGACAGAGTCGGTCAAAGCCTTAGGGGGGCTCTTTGGTCGACAGGTTTTGGTGTTCAACTGTGATGAGGTAAAAATAAATTTCTTATGAGGGGATGGCAGGTTTAACATTTAACAAACATTAACACTTTATTCAAAATATAAAGTTATAAAAGTAAAACATATGTTTTACAAATAGTCTAATTACTAGTTTAAAGTATGTATTGAGGTCATTTCAGTGTTCCTAATAAAGATAAAAAACGCTCAACACGAGCAACAAATTAGTACATTTGCTTTTTGAATTATAAACAATAAAACTTAAAAAAAATTCAGGACATGGCAAGATCTTTTACAAGTTTTTCTCTTTGTTTTTTTTCTTTTGTGTGTTTCCAGGGTATCGATGTGAAGTCAATGGGACGAATATTTGTTGGTTTGGTAAAGTGTGGCGCATGGGGCTGCTTTGACGAGTTTAATCGTTTAGAGGAAGCAGTGCTATCAGCAGTTTCCATGCAGATTCAGGCCATTCAAGATTCCCTCAGACATCACAAAAACACTTGTGAACTGCTGGGGAAGGAGGTCAGAAAATAGAAGTAGTAAAATGCCAACAAAAACAAACAAACAAAAAATATTTTGTTTTCAAGTATGGAAACCGATAAAGCAGTACCCAGTTGTTTTGCTATTTTAGAATCATCTTTTTGGTATTCTGTTCAGTGTTTTGGCTGATTTGTCGTTACACTGCTTTTCCTTTACTATCAGTCTTCTGTCAAATTAAGCTGCTAATAATCTGTAATATATTCAAGAATTTTGTAGAAGTTTATAGAACCTCTTATTAACAAAAGTTGAAACTATATTTATACAAATATAGAAAACATTTTATCTCTCTTTTCTTCATCCTTTAGGTGCAATTGGACCCAAACTCTGGGGTGTTCATCACATTGAACCCAGCAGGAAAGGGCTATGGAGGCAGGCAGAAACTCCCAGACAACCTGAAGCAGCTATTCAGGCCTGTGGCCATGAGCCGGCCCGACAACGAGCTCATTGCCAAAGTCATCCTCGACTCAGAAGGCTTCAAAAATGGAGAGCTACTGGGAGGCAAATTGGTTGCAATCTTTAACCTAGCCAGGTAGGCATTGTGGGTATTGATATAAAGTATTTAAATGTACTGCCAGAATACTTGTTAGCTAATGTTTCATTTTCATGTAATCTGTCTGATATTTTTGTTTGTCTCATCTATAAAGTGTTATTGCTTTCCACTGAGGTTCATAAACCTTGTGAATATATTATCCTTTACTGCACAACCCTGGTACAGTCAGCTAAGACTGTGTGTTTTTGAAAAAAAAAAAGAAAAGAAAAGAAAAAAAAGAGGTCTTTATTTCTCTTTGCAGGGAGTTGTTGACACCTCAGCAGCACTATGACTGGGGTTTGCGTGCTCTGAAGACTGTGCTGAAGGCCTGTGGCAGTCTCCTGCAGCAACAAAGGAGAAGTCATGACAAGGAGAAGAGTAAGTCTTCTCCCTTTGGATTTTTTTTATTTTTTATTCCGGGGCGTATTACCTTCTTCAATACTGCAGTGTGTCAAGAAAATTATAAGGAAGCTGATGCTGCTCTGGCTGTTACCTTAACTAACTGTATTTGCTGCCCAACACATATTCAAACCTAAAACACGTTCACAATCTACATTTTCAATACACATAAACAGTGTCACAAATGCAGAGCATGAATATTTATGACAATACAGTGCTGTATTGTCATATAGTATTTACGGTTGAATGAAAGCGCTGTTTATTTTAAGTGGGCAAACCTATTTCATCAAGAGGCTGGGATTTATTAAAACCTATTAAAACAATCAGTTTGCTGATTTTACTGATTGTTTCTTTGGGGTTTGAATTGGCGACCCACCAGCTACAGGATGAACCCCTACCACCTGTCACCACTGTCACCCCCTAAACTAAATGAGCTTTAACATAATTTTGTTTGCAGGTCACATTGTGTGTGTTTGTGTGTAGTTGCACCATATTTTTATAACAAAATCGTAAAAATCCTTAATTTCTGTATCCAAAGCTGACTGCAGCTGAATGCAATATGAATTTCTAATTAATTGTGTATTTAGATTAACTATTTGAAACTAGTTTATTGTGGTCAGCTTGCTCAAGACGTCTTGAATAAATATTTCACCTACCTTTGCGTGTTTTATTATGCTGTAGACAGCCAGTAGTTGCTTAATCATCATTCAACTTCTAAATATTCCTTCTTTAATAACTTAAAATGGCAGGCCGATAATATTGCACATTTGCTTGTGTGGAAAGGCTTACAAAGTTTCGATGGGTCACAAACATTCTGACAAAACTTTATAAAATGTGCATTTTTCTGTGGGATTTTGTTGAATTCAATTTGCGTATGCATAAAACTACATTAACGTTTAAGCAAGTCAAAGTCCTACATTTTTTCTTTACATACTTACCTACAGTTCTTTCACTTCTAAATTTTTCCTGTAAAACATTTCCTTTTTTAACTCTAACCCTATATGTTATCCCAAAACGGTATGCTCTTCTACTGTATGTTTGTTCTCCTTTATTCTTTTGTCCTTCCTAGATTTTTGCTTCCCAAATACCTTGCCAGATCCCTACTGTTTTTCTCTGAAGTACCCATTTTTCACCTCCTTCCTCCTCCTCCTCCCTCTCAAATCTCTTGTTAGCTTTCTCCCTGATGCCTGTCTTTTTGTCCTAATCATTCTTGCACATTTCTTCTTTCCCGCCGTCTCCCCTTTTATGTGCTTTCATTTTAATTCTTTCTGCTCTGTCTCCTTATTTTCTCTATTGCTTTTTCTTAATTTCCTCCTTTTCACCCTTGTCAAGTCCTTCTGGTCCACTACTCCACTCTCTAGCAGTCCAACACGCAGACAGACACTTTGTGCACATCTCCTGTCTGCTGATGTGCTCAAGGTTGTCTAGTGTTTGTCTCCATGTAAAGCCTGGCCAAGTGTTGCTGTGATAGAAATATCACCTTTGTGCCTGCTGGGAAAGCCTGTGTTTTAATGTTGAGAACTAAAGTGTTGACAATCTCTGAGATCATGACAGCCTTTAGTAATTAGCACAGTTTTAGAAGGAAACATGTAAAAGTGAAGCAAAATTAGTTTCGTCGAGCCTATTGTTTTATACTGTATTTTCTGGCACCAGGTTTTGTTTTCACCAGTATATGGATTTGTTGTTGTTGTTCCTGTTGTATATAGAAAATAAATCTACACTAGCCTTGTTTCTCATCATACAGTCCAGGAGAGTAATCTTGTGGTGCAGGCGCTGAGACTGAACACCATGTCCAAGCTGACTTTTGCAGACAGCTCTCGTTTTGACGCTCTGGTCAGAGACGTCTTCTCTGGGGTTAATTTCACCGACATGGTGGACCAGATACTAATGGATACATTACAACAAGTCTACAAAGAGGCACAGCTCGAACTTATACCCAGCCAGGTGTGTTCATTATTTCATTCATAATTCATTGTCATGGCATGGGTTGTGACAATAGTAGTTGCATAGTTTGGTGGATGCTTCACTGCAACACATTATTTATAGTCAAACCTTTGAACGGCTTAAGTAAAGGTTGTCAAATAAAAGCAGCCAACATACTCGCTGTTCACTGTTTCAGCTGAAAAAGGCTTTGGAACTAAATGAGCAGCTCAGACAGCGCATGGGTGTAGTCATCGTGGGGCCAAGCGGGGCAGGAAAGTCCACACTCTGGAGGATGCTCAGGGCTGCTCTCAACAAGACCGGCAAAGTGGTAAGAGGAGAATTTCCACTTTGAGTTTTCATTGATTGAAAAGTTTAGAAAATAACAAACAACAACAACAACAACAACAAGATTTCCAGTTTTGTCATTGGAATTTTATTTTGTTGATTTTTATAGGTGAAGCAGTACACAATGAATCCTAAAGCCATGCCCAGACATCAGCTTTTGGGACATATAGACATGGACACCAGAGAATGGTCTGATGGTGTTCTCACACACAGTGCAAGAACTGTAGTCAGAGAACTGCAGGGTAAGATCATAAGAGCATTTTTTTACCAGTCTGTTTGACAACCATCATACATTTGAGTACTTCTTTTATCTAGAACATATCACAATCTCCTCTTTTTACACTACACTAGTGCTTGATAAAGTCATCTCAGAATTATTGTACATTTATTGTATTCTGTGTTTGGATTAATGTGAAATCCAGAGGTGAACTCCTGGATAGTGTGTGATGGAGACATCGACCCAGAGTGGGTAGAAAGCCTGAACTCTGTCCTCGATGACAATCGGTTGTTAACCATGCCCAGTGGAGAGCGCATCCAGTTTGGGCCCAATGTTAACTTCCTGTTTGAGACTCACGACCTCAGTTGTGCCTCACCTGCCACCATATCCCGTATGGGCATGATCTTTCTTAGGTCAGTTAGCCTTTTAAAAACAATTTGGTATTCCTCTGTCTCTTACTTTCTTACCATTCTTTTATTCTCCATTATTCTTCCTGCATTTGAAGTGATGAGGACATTGATGTGAGTGCTTTGGTGAAGTCGTGGTTAAGGCGACAGCCAGACGAGTGTCGTGATAACTTGGAAAACTGGCTGGGGGATTATTTCCAAAGAGCTCTGGACTGGGTTCTCAAACAGGTATTACTTTTATCATCCTACCATTGAACTCTGGCTCAAAAGCTATCAAAAATGTAACTGTGGTAAATTTAAAACTTAAGATGAGGTACTTTGATTGTTAAAACATAAAGCTGAATTAAGGCCCCCACATACTTGGGCGTACCGTGTACAGTCCGTGAGCCACACGGAGTACGCGCATAATGTCTGCTGACGTTTGAGACTTCATACTCGAGCGTACTGATCGCCTGACAAATTCCTCAAGTTAGCTTGCATTTTAGCTTTAAAACAACAAAATAAAATAATTTACCTTACCCAGGGTTTGAGCTATTTCCTCCCACAAATTTGTTGCTCTCTGAAAGTCCTTATATTCTTTCACTGATGTATCTTATAGTATAGTCTTCTTGATGTAGCTTAATGTTTTCTAATCAGCTCCATGAAATACTCTTCAAAATTATACTCCGTTTCATCCACAAATGACACAGATTCTGAACTTTATCTGCTTGTTGTCGCATCCAAAACAGTTTGACGTGAACTCGCTGGGCAGTTTATTGTGCGACACCACAGATGCAGACATAAAAAACTGATCTCTGTGCGGACCTATGTGGTGGATGTCCGCTGTGAGTCCGCACTGAGTCCATGTGGACCTCCGCAAAGCAATGTACGCTCGAGTATGTGGGGGCCTTTACTCCTGAATAATCACCAGTGTTTATTACGATCGTTGTAGCAGCTAATATTATACATAATTTTTGGCAAATCAGTAGACTCAACGAACAGGTCCTAATCATAATAATGGCTTTGTGTTGGTTCGTAATGGTTTAATCTGTGGTGCATCTTATGTTTTCCCTTTGGACACCAGAATGACTTTGTGGTTGAAACTAGCCTGGTGGGTACTGTAATGAATTCTCTATCCCACCTGAATGCTGTGAATGAGAGGGGACAGTTTATCATTGGTCTTCTGAGGGGCATGGGAGGAAACCTCAACATCAAAACACGACAGGAACTTGCAAAGCAGGTGAGGATCATTTTGTTCTTTCAGGAGAAAGATAAACAGCAGATCATCTTTAGGATCGTAATTGTTAATTTGTGCTCTTATTATTTATTTATTTATTTTTGCAGTTGCTGAGCTGGGCGAGGGAGAGTCCACCAGATCCAAAAAAACCACTTGATACCTATTATAATTCTGATAGCGGCCAACTAGCAGCTTATACGTTCCAGCATCCTGAGGATCTCACTTTGGATCAGTTCTTTCACACACACATGCTGCCTGTTATAAAGACTCCCGGCATGCAGAGGGGTTTGCATGGCTTCTCTCCATGGCTTACAGCTCAACACAGACAGCCCTTCATGGTGGTTGGGCCCGAGGGCTGTGGAAAGGGGTAATTATACATGGATTACAACAGTATGCAAACAAAACCAACAAGTAACGAAACATGATATGCAGCAGAGACTGGCTTGTACACACTTAGGTTTTTCTTTGCTGCATGTATTTGCTACATGTATTTACTCACACAATAGCAAAACAGCACGTAAAACTAAAACATCAAGTGATTGATTGGGGCATTTTAAGTAATTGAAATCTATTTTAGTAGTTTGGAATACCCTGCTGAAATGCCATGCTGATTTTCTGGTCAAAAAAAGTCTAAGAAGGTAACTTGTGGATGTTATACACAGATATTTAAGACAGGTATTCTTAACCGTGGACCCTTAAAATGACAAAAATCTCAGCAAAATCAAAGCAACTTTAATTTAAAACTTGACCTTTCTTGTGAAACAGTGACAGCTTAGAATAAGGATGGGATCTGCCCGACTTGTCCGTGTGTGCTTTGTGCGCTCAGGCTGGTGTGTGTGTGTGTGTGTGTGTGTGTGTGTGTGTGTGTGTGTGTGTGTGTG
>NW_013952511.1:1478562-1489537 GCF_001266775.1 Austrofundulus limnaeus | reverse complement strand
GTGTGTGTGTGTGTGTGTGTGTGTGTGTGTGTGTGTGTGTGTGTACACACTGGGAGTTGCTGCCTCAGAAGTAATTGCCTCCCTCCTCAGAGACTTGAAGAACAATGGTCACTCAGTTTGCCTTTAACACTTGAGTTGATTCTCCGTCTTTTCTTTCGTCTTGTGTCACTTTGTCTAAAAGGTCACTATGCCAGTGAGGGCACTGGGCTTGCCATCTCATTCCTTTGACAAAACAACATGCAATTTATTTACAGACAGTACGAGCGAACAAGCGTGCATCAAAACCCATATTTCTAATTCTTTTTTTTGCATCCTCAATATTTATATAAATGCCTTTGGGTCTGCTATTTCAAGTATTCTCCCCAAGATCCAAAGCTGTTATTTTATTAAAATCAGCACAAACACATTTCCTCCTTCTGTATTGTTCGGCTCTGTTCTTGTGTAAATGTCAAAGCTGTTATTCATTTATCTGAAATGTTTTCTCAGTGTTACGTCATATCTTATAATATACAAACACTGTGTATGTTTAACCTCCCTTTTTTTCTTTTTTTCTCTATACTCCCACTGTTTAGCATGCTCCTGCGCTACGCCTTTTCTCGCCTTCGTTCCACTCAAGTCGCTGTAGTTCACTGCAGTGCTCAGACTTCATCACGCCACGTCCTACAGAAGCTCAGCCAGACTTGCTTGTTGCTCAGCTCAAACACTGGCCGAGTGTTCAGACCAAAGGACTGTGAGAGTCTAGTTCTTTATTTAAAAGACATCAACTTACCCAAACCGGACAAATGGGGGACGAGCAACCTCACTGCCTTCCTTCAGCAGGTTAATAGGATTATTAAACAAAGCTACAGATACATTGGAGCCAAAATGAGTTTTTGTCATGACAAAATCATCACACTGTCATGATTTTTAATGTAACTTTTCTTCATTTTTGTTCTAGGTGTTGACATACAAAGGATTTTATGATGAAAATCTAGAGTGGGTGAGTCTTGAAAACATTCAGGTGGTGGCCTCCATGTCAACAGGAGGTGCTGTTGGCAGCCATGCGCTCACCTCCCGTTTCTCCTCAATTGTACGCATCTGTACCATAGAGTAAGTCGCCATAAAAATTAATAGCAATAATTTGGCTGCATGTCTATTTCTTATTTTAATTTTTTTTCTCGTGTTAAATCAGATTCCTTTTTTTTCCTATTTTTCCTCCCTCTTACACCATTCCTTTAGCTATCCAGACAGAGAGCAGCTGCAGACAATCTACTCCGCTTACCTGCAACCAGTTCTCCAGCATAGCCTGGGTAGCCAAGCAGCCTGGGCCACTACAGGGAAAATTCACCAGCTGGCTGGGTTTTTCGTGCAGCTCTATGAACAGGTGCAGGATTTCTTTGTGGCTATATGTGCATTTATAATTTTTGTTTTTCTCCTGAGATACAGACAATTTACTGTAAGCAAAACAGAACGCACTGAATCATGAATGCTATCACAAATAAATTAAGTACATACGAGCTTACGTTTTTTTGTTTCCTATAAACAAATGTTTTTGGATTTTGAGGTTTTTAATTTTTTGCCTTGTTTGTAAATGCACATCTACAATCTACATTTTAGACTATTTATATACGAAAGTATAAAGTAGTTACATTTATTACTAACTCTTCACTAACAATGCAACACAGAAAATATACTCCTATTTAAATTTCTTAAACATGAAACTTACTGGCAAAATGTCAGTTCTTTTGTGTTAAGTACTATGGGTAAAATTTAATTATTAAAGGCTGAAGGTTTATTGATGCAAAAATGTTTAGCAATGATTATAATAATAAAAAGTATGCTAATAATGTGTGTCTTTTACCATGCTACTTGAACATTTTTCTTCATTTAGGTCAAAACAAAGTTTACAGTGGATGACCACAGTCATTACCTGTTTACCCCCTGCATCCTCACAGAATGGGTCCTCAGCCTCCTGCGATATGACCTTACTTCAGGTAACTAAAATCAGAATCAGAAACTAACTTTAGTGAAAATGTAAATGCTTTTGCGCTTATCTGGTGAGGTTAATAATTTAACAGTCTTTTAAAGCAGCAAAACACTTACTGCCTTGTAAATACATTTTGTGGAGTTAGGATTAGGGTTGTGGTATCTGGAGCAAGTGTGGATAAAAATATGTCATGGTATGACTGATTGTAAAAAAACATTTCAACATTTTCAACACAACTAGGAATACACAGTTTAAAATCTTCCTTATATTATGTAAAAGCTTCCTGGTTTCTGCCCTGAGAGGTAATAGAAGATGCAGCTCTATGAAGTTGTTGTAACCCTCTGAGCTTAAAATAAGTACTTACTGGAAACTTGAACTGAAAAAGTTTTTTTTGTTGGTGTATAAATGTAAAAAAATAAATAAATAAAAAAGAAAAAAAGAAAATGTATACCGTAGCTTTAGAGCAGCATTTGTTATGAACCACAAAATAAGTGTCAAGCCATGTTTTATTTCTCATAAAATGAAAACTCATATCAGCTGATTAATGGTTTGTAGAGGGTTTTATACTCCTTTTTTAGAAAAACAGCAATTTGTAAACAAGACAAGTTGAATTTAATGACTCGTTCTATTAACTTCCTATAGTCCTTGGGAAAATGTTCAGCTGAGTAACACAAAGCATCAATACTTCAGTTTTGATCCCTGAATCCAAAAAAAGTGCCATATGGCTTCATTTTCATGTTTTTACTCAGCTGTTTCCAGCTTTCTCCTTGTACTTAATTCTTTTCTGTCTGTCTTCCTCTGGTCTCTGCTGTGGTTCCTTCTCTGTCACTCGTCTTGCTCTCCTCCTTTTATCTTCCCCTCCCTCTGCTGTCCTTTCATCTTTTCTCTCTCTGTCAGTCTTTTTCCTCAGTCTGCAATGTGTTCCTGCTGTGATAGAGTCCAATCATTTATTTTAATTAAACATGTCAATAGAGGAACTGCTCTCTAAGCTCATGATTTCTTGGTTGACCTTTTCTTCCTATTCCTCCTTATTCCCTGCCTTGCCACTTGCCTTCTTCTTGGTATGTCAAAACTTCCTCCCTTTTGTAATAATGTTGTGACTGTGTTTATTAATGTGAGTTGGACTGTACTTACTTCTCTAATTTTGGAGTTTTAGATAACCCATATAGCCAAAATAACTGTATCCACTGACAGGCAATGTGAGAAATTGTTCATCTTGTTATTATGCCATGTTCAGCTGGAACAAAGTTCTGGCATTCACTTGAATGTTATTTTTGCTGCTTACTCATTTTTGCAGACATGGCATCATCTGTTATGTCAAAAGCATCCCTTCTGTAATAATGTTAGTGTTTATTTTATTAATCTAAAGATCTCCCAGACCACAACAATGACTGAGTCGTTCATTTGGCCAATAAACATTTTAGATAACAAATCCAAATTAAATTTGATGACATAAGTTGTTAAGCCTAATCCATAGAGACCCCACAATGCACAGGCCTAAGGAACTTTTGCTAACATCCCACAGATGCTATGTCTCCATGCTTTAAATGGACAGAGCTGTTTTAACAGCATAAGAAGGATCTAATTAGGGCAGGCATGTGGTCATAGTCTTATGGCTGACTGATGTACAGTATATAGTAGCAGTATTTTAGTTACATATTTGTTAGTTTTGGTTACCTACAGCAGCTGTGTTATGTTTGTGATTTAGTTTTTTATAGCCAATAGAAGTCCTTAATTGCCTCTGCCTCACCTGTCTCTTATTCAGTAATTAAACCACCAACTGTGATACAATTTAGTATTTAAGCTAGAATTATTAATCATAGTTTGTCTATATGTGCGCAGTTATCCTGTTGAACATTAATTACTTGTGTGTGCATCCATGTTTCTCTTTTTAGCTCAATCTAATTTGACAGACAGCATCTTGGAGGTGGTGGCATACGAGGCCCGGAGGCTGTTCAGGGACCGTCTAGTTTCCTCCAAAGATGTTCACAACTTTGAAAACATCCTTTCCTCCATCATACGAGGGGACTGGGGCTCTGATGTTCTCGACAACCTGACCGGTATGAAATCGCTCCTTATTTGCCTTTTCATCAGGCTGACGTTAGTACGAAGGATTCTGTAAAGCTGAAGATGACTCTCTTGAAGCAGTTCCTGTCAGCATTTACAGAGTGCCACTCATGCCTGAAGGGAAACTGTAATAGATTACCTCAGAGCTTCTGTGACATCTCTGCATATGGCATTGCATTTGGCAATTTCTCTGCTAATGGTCTGTTTACAATCTGTAAACAAGGATGACATTAATGACTTTTTTTTTCCTATTTCCCTGTTGGTTTGAATGATTCAAATTACACAACTTGCAAGCAAACTGAGTGATTTGTAATATTTTATATCTTCTGATGAACAATATCAGCTCACCAGCTTGTGATAAAAGCTGAATTCATTTCCAGTTATTGCAAGTTTGAGATGTTGTCAAATAGATATAAATTGTAGTTGGAGCTGGTAAAATTCATTGCTATACCCGGCTCTCGGTGTGAGCTACATATAAGTTATACAAGAATTATGGGTCTTATTTGTTATTTTAAAATCTGTTCAAAACATTCCTCTGGGCTATTTAGATGCATATCCTGCTTATAAATGTACTCTTAATATTTTTGTCATTTGCTAGTCACACATGTGATACTAATAGCATGTAAAATGTTTTTCTGTTTGAAGACGGTTTCTATGTGACATGGGGAGCATCTGAAGGAGCTGTAATGGCTCCAGGCCAGCTTCTGCCCCCACATGGTAAACAACTGGGTTGCCTGGATTCTGCTGATTTAAAACAAGTTATACAGAAGGTAAGCAGTAAGGAAGGGTGGCCTTGTTCTTACCTTGGAATTACCAGTACACACATAAATATGTATTTATGCTCACAGAACAGTTTGGTGTGTGTTCTTGTTTAATCTGGTTTATTCTGTCATACAATAGTTATAAAACAGCTGAAGAGTATGACTTGTGTAATAAAAGTTTTTGTTTTAGACATTTATTTTTTACAATTGTTTGGTATTTGTAAACATGAATTATCATCATTATTACTTTTGCCTTTAAAGTAGTAGTTCAGAACTTTTGAAGTGGTGTTGTGTGGATAGGGTTTGAACTATTAATATCTTACCTGTTGTAGATTAGCCTGGTAAAAACCAGACCCTTGTCCTTCACTTTGCTTCGTACGAGGGTCTGGACTCTCGGCTATAGAGAAGTGATTGTTTCTGGAGGTGTGGCCTCTGCTGAACTTTAAAACGATTGGATCGGTTGGCTGCAAGTGCCAGCTCCACTGTGAAGGAGGTTAAGCTAAGAAGCTAACCGGAAATCGTGTGCGCTGTAAACAACCCTACTGAGAGAAGAGAAGTACCGAGCCGAACGAGACGACTGTAAATGAGGGCTGCTGCTTTGTCAGACAAATTTAWTTTAATTTGGAAGCCTTATCAACCCGGACTGCTTCATCCACTGCCGTATGCTAAACTAACTAGCAGACACTGCGCAGAAAATTAACGTTCTGTTCTCTGATTGGCCCAGACGAAAATTCTCCAGAAGAAATCCTTGTCTATGGGAGGAATCCCAGACGGAGCATTGAAGCAAAACTAGAAATGAGCGGAACTGTGTAGGAAGGCAAGGGCTAGGCTAGTTGTAGATAGCTCTTTCAACAATTTGATTTGACAGAAATATAATGTCTCAATTGAAATAATGTAATAATGCAAAATAACTTCAATGTAAATGTTTATAACAAACTGTTTGGATGAACTGCTATTTTTTGTTTTCAGTTGTTTTAAGTCAACAGCAGTACACCTTTCTTTGCACAGCTTGGACTAACTATTAGCATATTAATCCAGTCAGAATTTAGCAGATTTTCTCCAAATTGGAATGATTTAAAATAATCTTTCTACAACAGGTAAGACAACAATTGTCCATAACCTGTCCTCAAAACCTAAAAAAATGCAAATTATTACTTTAAAGACTATTATTGGTTGGCACTTTTCATATATTTTACTATTTTTGGATATGTTTTATGCTTATTTTCTTAATAATCGTCCCTTTTTGCTTCTGATAGGGGGTAGTTCTGTATAGTCGTGACAACAAAGAGTTGGACCTTCTCCTGTTCTGGGAAGTGTGTGACTTTGTGGCCAGGGTGGATCGAGTCCTGAGTCGACCCGGTGGCTCCCTGCTCCTGGCGGGACGAAGTGGAGTGGGCCGACACACAACCACATGCCTGGTGTCACATATGCATGGTTACACGCTGTTCACACCCAAAATCTCCCGCAGTTATGGTCTTAAGCATTTCAGCAATGATCTGAAGACGGTGAGAAATACTCATTGGTCGGCGGTTCACATTAATCCTCGCAGTAATAAAGTAGAAAGCTGTTTTCGAATGAGCTTATTTATTTGGAAAAAGGTAGCATCCAGGCAATATCTACAAGCTGTTTCTGTCCCTGTTTAATCACTGTGATGTGTGTTTATCTGTTTAAATGTGAATGTTGAACACCATCTGTTTTTAACATCAGACGGAAGTAATTATTCTTGAATTAGTTTTGTATAAATATACAGTAAATATCAAATGTTGTTCATGTATGATGTATGTTTGTTTTTTGGTCAGGTGATGCAGCTGGCAGGTCTGGAGGGCCAACAGGTGGTTTTACTGTTGGAGGATTATCAATTTGTCCACCCAGCTTTCTTAGAGATGGTGAACAGCCTGTTATCATCAGGTGTGTGTTGTTGATGTATCAATAGTTTTATACCGCCAATTTTGACTTGGTGGACCTTAGCTTCAATAATAATTTCAAAAACACTGAACTACTCCTTACTCTAAAAGCTAACTGTATCTGAGCAACGTTTTAAAATCATAGAACTGCTCAATGTTTATGATTAGGAACCTCTATTTCCATCATCACTAGAATGTTTTCAGATTTGAAGGAACAATTTAAACAACATTTAAAATTTTATCAAACATATTCAGTAGCTAAGGGGTGTTTTATTTTTATTTTTTCTTCCAGGTGAAGTTCCGGGTTTGTACAGCCCAGAGGAACTAGAGCCTTTACTCTCGTCACTGAAAGATTCTGCTTCCCAGGATGGATTCACAAGGCCACTCTACGACTACTTCTCCTACAGTGAGTGCAATTTAATTGTTTGAATGCCAATTCAGCCTTTCTACTTGTACCTATTGTTTTGTTGCTTTTAGCTTTTAACTAGTCTTTTGCTAATTTGAAGTTTTAGATACTGTTTTGTTGCTATTAGCTTCCAGCTTCTATTCAGTTGCTTTTATTGTTTATTTAGTCTTTAGCTACATTTAGCTTAACATTTTTTATCTTTAGTTTTTAGTTAGCCTTTTGCTTCTTATAGTTGTAGCTATTTTTTGCTACTTTTAGCTATTATCTGCCATGCTGTGTCTTTCAGCTTTTAACTGACTTTTTGCTACTTTGAACTTTTAGCCACCTTTATGCAAAAGGCTAACCTTTAGCAAGCTGTTTGCTACTTTAAGCTTATAGCTACCCTATTTCTCCATTTAGTGTTTCTGCTCTCATTTTAGGTTTCTGCTCTTAGTAGCATTGTGTTTTGATCCTTAACTTCTGTTCTCTTTGCTTGAACTGGTCAGTTTCAGCCTTATCAGCAAATTTCAGCAGCCATTCAGCACTCACACTGTATTTTCATTCACGGAGAAAATAATTTCTCTAGTTGTCATCGGCATAGTTTTCATTTCTTTTTGTCTTCACTGTTTCAGCATTTTTAACATATTTGAATAAAGTACAAGTTATGTATCATTCCTCTTCTCACTGTAAATCCATGAGATAAATGGAACTTCCCTTCCAAATATGTTCTTTTCTTTGATTTTATCTGGTTCTATTCTTCTGCCTCCCTGCTGTGCAGCATTGTGGGCTGCAGATATGATGTCATATCTCTGAAATTGAGGCGAATCAAATCAATAGCTACGTATATTATTACTGTCACCTACTACTATTACTGTCTTATTACTGTCTCTTTGCCACCCAAAGAGCCACCAGCTCACTTACACTGTCCAATTTAGTGGGAGGTACGATGTGAAACTGGGACAGTATCAGAAGCACAAAAACTCTCCCATTAGATTGACACTCTTGTATATTAGGGTTAGGGAATCTGCTGTTTTGTTTTGTTTTTCAGTCACAATTGTTTTTTTTTTTCTAAATTTATTATTCAGGAATCCAACAGAACCTCCACATTGTCCTGATCATGGACTGCTCTAATTCTAACTTCACTATCAACTGTGAAAGCAACCCAGCCTTTTATCGCAAATGTTCTGTCCAGTGGATGGAAGGATGGTCTGACAGCAGCATGAAGAAGGTCTGTGCAGAACAACAAACACGAGTTGCATGATGCAAAGAAACATTTCAAACTAATTATTAATAAAGCTCAAAAAGTCGAGTGAGGAAGCTGATTTTAAAAAGAACGTCATATAGTCCAGACTTGAAAAAAGTTACAATAACTCTGCTGTGAATGCATGTAAATTCAAAGGATATTCAGTAATTCCAAAGAAATAGTATCACTTAGTAGATCAAAAATTTTCTATTGTCCTGTCAGTTTAACAAATCAACTGATTCATTGTGTCAGTGCTGCTTATGCTGTAAATGGTGACTTTCTGTGTGTGTAAAACCTGTATGTGTGACCATCAGATTCCTGAATTACTGTTGGTGAAAACAGAAGGAGGAGGAGAGGAGAGTGAAAAAGAGAAGGCCACTAAGCAGAAAAACTCAGGTAGGAGTAGAGGTGAAATTCTAGAGATTTGTGACTGCTTTGAGGTGAGATCATTTCCAGCCTAATTAGACTGCTCATCTGTGAACTATTGTTTTTCAACATTGAACATACTTTTTAATAACAATAGAATTTTCTTTTTTATTTACTGTTTACTTTGAGTTGCCCCAGTTCATTGTAATGAGACTGAATATATATTTTTAAATCAGTCTTTGCCTTAACAATTTTTTTGTATTTTTGGCTTTCTGCAGGATCTGATCTTGGAGAACTTGGCCGTTTGTTCCTAACTGTGCATGAGTCATGTAGGGAACATGGTGCAACCCCGAGCCAGTACTTGGCCTTTCTGCACGTCTACACTGCGATACACAGCCGGAAGCAAAGCCAGCTTACTACAAGACAGCTACATCTACAGGTAAAATGTCAGCAGGACGCTTTTAAACGGTGCATATTCACCAAGAAAAAAAATCCCACTGCTGTCTTCTGTTCTTAATCTTGACTTATACATTTAACCAAAGAAGTAAGAATAATGTTTATTTAATTGAATAATTGATTGTGATGTGCTGCAAAATATGAAGTTGTAACTTCTGTAATCAAATGTTATGCTTGTTTTTACTCATACTTTTAAAGTTACTGAAGCAATAATTTTTCCTGATGTAGTTTTTGACTTTTTTTCATTTTTTTATTTTTATAATGCAATTTTATAATCCCTATTTAGTGTAATTTTGTCCTCTGGTCACAAATTATAGGCCAAGTTTTATATTGACTGGTCCGGCCTTTCAAGCTGAAAATGATGTTATTTCTGTCACCATCTGACCAATCTGTTCATTCCTTTGACAAAATATAATTTTTACACATTTTAGATATGTCTTTAATTATTGATTATAACTTACAAGCATTCAAATGTGACTCTTTTCTTTTGCAGTCCTTGATGTTACTTATATATTAGATCTGCCCCAAGCTGCATTGACTTGTGTTTACAGGCAGGGGTGTCGAAGCTGAATGAAGCTAAAGCTTTGGTTGATGATTTGAAGAGGCGGGCTGCAGAGCAGAGTACACTGCTGAAAACTAAACAACAGGAGGCAGATGCTGCTCTGCAGGAAATTACCACCTCCATGCAGGTGTGTATTGTTGTATTTGTTGCTTGTGTGCACGTGCATGTTTGTGACTGTCAGAAAGAGGCAGGGCTGTCCTTCTGCAGGCTCTCATATCTCTTCCAGCTTCCTTCTCGTTTATTATACACAAAGCTTTCTTCAAATTTCCCCTTGCAGCATTTTCCCTGCAGTGAGGACATTTTTTAGTGTGTGAGCACACACTAATATTTGTTTGTTTTGTAACTTCTCAGCCAGCATTTTTTTATCTCCTGATACCCTTGTTTCAGTTCCCTTTTACTCAATCTGCCTTGAGGACAAACAAAATGTAAAGACTGATGAAAGTGAGCTGAACCCTGTTGATTAATTATGAAAATATTCTCTTTTTTAACTCTGTGGGGAATTTGTTTGGAGTTAGATGGGATAAGGAGGGGAAAATGAGGAAAAAGGACAAACTGTCAGTGGAGACAGTTCGCAGAGTGATAATTAACAACCAGAATCCTCCAGTTTGGTCTGTATCAACTACGCCACCTGTGGAGATGGAGACAGCAGGAGAGGGAAATAGAGGATATTTGGGACAACAAGAGGAAGACTTGAAACAAACTACTGTAGATAGAACAGTGATTGAAGTTTGGCCAAGATAGACACAAGGAGATTAGGGAACAGTAAAGTTGGGAAGAGCAGATGATTGGTAGAGAAAATTAGGAGTATGCTTTATACTGCAAGAAGTCACCCTTTAACCTTGAAATAGTTTGAGGGTCATAGAGAATGTCAATAGCAAGAATAGCTTTAGAGAAGGAAGTGATGTGATAATATGGACAGATAATCGGAGAAGAAAGTAAGTGTGGGAAAATTAGGTATCTCCCCCTAATGGGTGTGTTTTTCTAGCTAATCCTAATCCTGAATCCATTAGGTCTGCATAAAGTACCACAGATATACCTGAACTGTCTTAGATCTATTGTAATTTTGACATTCAATACTGATTAATTTACCTATATAATGCAACATTTTTCAATTAAAAAAATTCAAAAATACTTTATTGATCCCAGAGGGAAATTAGGTACACAATGTAAAGATTTTAAAATGCCTTTTTTTCCAATTACTATTTTAATCAAAGTGTATCTATCTTAGTTAGTCAGCATTTATCAAGTGCAGACATCATATATAT
>NW_013952511.1:1474575-1477330 GCF_001266775.1 Austrofundulus limnaeus | reverse complement strand
GTTGTAGAGCCTAACTATGGGTTCTAAGATTTCATTTGTTGTAAGAGACCAAACAGGTAAACAGTACGACATGGTAGTGGTTAAGACTTGTACATGATCACGATAAGTCAAATGAGAATCCAAAGTAATTCCAAGATATTTGTAGGTAGTGACAATATCAAGGGGTTTGTTTAAAAAAGTGAGTTGATTTGTTATATTGAAATGTCTCCTGGGTGAGGAAAAACACATGCACACAGTTTTTTTAACATCAATTGACAAAATATTATCTTGAAGCCAACCATGAAATGTCTGAAGATCTGCGGTTTCCACTGCAGCTTTCTGGCTAAACGCGGTGTGAGGGAGGACATAGCCACATTTGAAGCCAGGAACATCACTCCTGAGATTCGCCAGAGTGTGGAGGAGTTGCTGAACAAAAACAAAGCCTCGTTTGACCCCAAGGTCAGACAGCAGCAGAATAAAAATTAAATTGTTTGATATTAATAACCCATAATTAAGGTTGTTGATGAATGATGCTGTTTTAATTGTCAGAATGCAAAGCGTGCAAGTGCTGCAGCTGCTCCTCTGGCTGCTTGGGTCAAAGCCAACGTCCAGTACTCCTTTGTCCTGGAGAGAATTGAGCCATTGGAAAGAGAGCAAGCTGGACTACTAGAGTAGGAGCCACACTTAAACACATCCTAAAGAAACAGCTATATTAATGTTCCCATCACACATCTGGCTGATAACTATGTGCATAAAAGTTGCAATTTATCTAAACTTATTCTCAAAATTATACCACAGCTGTTTATGGAACTTGTGATCAGCTTCTGCTCACATACAGCATACTTTGCATTTATACACTGTTGCAGCTGTTGTATTTAACATAATACCACATTCTATGTTCTTGTAAGTTCATTCATACATGTGTGCTTGTACAGGAATCTCAGAAAAACTGAGAGTAGGAAAAACAAGCTGGAG
This sequence comes from Austrofundulus limnaeus, assembly GCF_001266775.1. Taxonomy (NCBI): domain Eukaryota; kingdom Metazoa; phylum Chordata; class Actinopteri; order Cyprinodontiformes; family Rivulidae; genus Austrofundulus; species Austrofundulus limnaeus. The sequence goes on along the minus strand of NW_013952511.1, from coordinate 1,476,376 downwards.
GACCAGCTCAACAGTGTGGGCGCCAAAGTCAACAAGCTGAAAGAGAAGTATACCTCTTCACCTTTTCTGTCTGTTTTTTACCCTTTAATCATTCTACTTTGTGTGTGTTTGTTTGGGGGAGATGGTGTGAGTGGTGGATTGCCGCAAAAATCATAGTTTTGCTTTTGCAGAATGGTATGTTGCTAACATGATACAGTCTTGGTGCATTGATTGCTTGTGCGCCTGTAATCAGTCCCATTGGACCATTCTTTACAATTAATTAGCTTAAATAAAGATTAGCAAAGTCACACATTTTCATGATTCTGGGGACTATACTATCTGGGGCTCAGCACCTTCTAGGATCTCCCATGGCCAACAGACCTCAAGAGATGGGTCAGACCAAGAGCGATTCGAAACCTTGATGAATTAAAAACTAATGCATCAGTATACCTGGCCCAGAAATTTAAAAAAAAAAAATAAAAAATCTTTGGCAGCTCAATGGTGAGAGCATGGTGTGTCAAGTTGTACAGATTGTCTGTAAATTGCACAGATTTCCCCCCATTTTGCAGGTATATAGATGTATAGGGAGTTTTTCAAACTTAGATAAGATTAGATTAGATTAGATTAGATTAGACCTTTATTGTCATTTTATAGAGCACAATGAAATTACAGTTCAGAACACCCATTCAGAAGAAGACAGAACATAACAAACAGGAGAACAGGTGCCCTGGGCCATGCAGCCACTGACCCTGCACAGAGCAAGGATCTATCTTCATGAAGACATCAAGAGGATGTGCTACCCTTAAAAGAAATCTAAAAACCAGACAAGGGAAGATGAGGAGAAAAAACAAACAAACAAACATCAAATTATATCAACCATGTGACACAATTGTTTATAAAAAAAAAAAAAAACTTCATAGATTCTTTTCAAAAGCTCTGCTTCAAAATCATTTTACATCTCAGAGCTTGTAGACTGTACAAAAAAACATAAATAAAATTAAATAACCCTCTCCCAACGAACCACTCTGCCGCTAGAAATAAGTATGCCACCTCTGGCCATCTTCCCTTCCCTGCTCGTTGATGCTGTTATCTCTGCCCCACGTTGTGTCTTTCCCTACAGTCGACAGTCTGCTTGTCTCCGCTCCCCTATTGTAGCGTGTGCGAGTAATAAGGATTTTTTGTCTAAATTTCAGATTTTTGAGGGTCAAAATACATGTAAACGTCCAAAGGGTTGGACCTGTATGTGGTGGTCAAGCCTTGACTTTTGGGGCTCGGGTCTTCTTTAGAGGTGGTGCAGCTCTACTAAATTTTATGTTCCTTTAGGTCTCAGGGTTACACACCTAGTGATGTCCCTATCATGGTTTCTTCTTATGTGATTCTTCTATTTGTTGCCATTCATTTTGAATTGGGGATAAATGTTAAGCTGCAGTGTCTATGAGTCTGTGATGTTACGTCTTGCAGGATAAAGTCTTACATCGTCTCTGATGTAACAACAAAACCTACATGGAGAATATGTCACCTTGGTGCCAACATAGGTGTTATATAATACATATTTGCATCAATGGTACCTTTATAAAAATGTAACAAATGATAACAGCTTGGATGTTTTTTTTGTGTATGTTTTGTAGTTGTTTTTTGGCACCTACATAAACCTAATGTCTGTTTTCCCCCAAGGCAAAGAAAAACATACGTAGGATTCCCAACTACACACACAGCATGCTCACTGTGTTTTTGTTTGTTTATGTTGAGTTTATGATGCTGTACTGAGTGACAACGATTCTTCAAAATACCCAGGCGCCTGTGGGACTAGAATGATTATGGT
>NW_013952511.1:1466098-1473495 GCF_001266775.1 Austrofundulus limnaeus | reverse complement strand
TGTGTGTGTGTGTGTGTGTGTGTGTGTGTGACATAGAGGGATGAATCTCACTGCCTTGGGTCCCCTTTGGCTGTTTTTAGTCCTCTCCACAGCATCTGTCTGTGCCTTAATTAAAACACTCAATCTCATGCTGACACACTCACTCACACTAACACACACACACACACCTACACTCAAGGCCTGCACCAGAGAGCAAGTTTACTTTCTGCTCACGTATTTCCATACATTCACACACACACACTTGCACACTGGCACTGTTTTGCATACTCAACAATAGCTGTGGGTAGCAATATGTTAATGTGTTTAGACTACTTAACGTTCTGAAAGGAAGCAAGACCCCAACAGTTATTCAGATTTTGTGCATAACTGCAGAGTAAGTGGTGCAGAAATACACAGATTTTTAGTTAAAGAGTAGAAAATGGTTCATTGCTTTACTGTACTTATGCAGCAGAAAAGAGACAATGTCTCAAGAACCTACAGATTCAGAGATGTGGTCATACAGTAGTCCTGAAGCTGAGCGATTAAGCTTAATGTGAATGACCAAAGCTGTGCACATGCCTTTGTTATCATCCTTCACACTACTGGAACACTTCAAAAGAAATCTGATCATCTGGAAATTACAGCAGTAACGTCAGTGGTATCAACACATGGAAGTGTGTTACTCTCATTTACCACTTTTCTTTTCTTTCATCCTCTCCCAGCTGTTTATTCTTACTTCCGATTCCTGACAAACCCCTGTTGTTCCCTTGTCTTGTAAATTTATTTTTTTTGTTCACCATTCTTTTTGCTCAGCAGTCACCGCCGTCTCGTCCGCTTTTGTTTCCAGATGTCTGAGATAAAGAGTGAGTTGGATACACTCCCCATCAGGGCTTTACTTGCTGCAGCCTTCATCGCCTATCTGTCCGCTGCTTCTGAAGACCGGCGAAGACACTGTCTGGAGATTTGGATGGCTCAGTCTGGACTACAGAGTAACACACTTTTTAATAGTACTTTTAACACCAGCAAATGCAGACTTTGGTGCTTACACCCGGCACAAACCGGCCCAGTGCCCTGTGTCATACATATGCTGCATTCTCTTATGCTCTGTGCATTTTGTAACTGTGTCAGTAGTTTGTGGTTATGCAAAATCAACTGTTTTGAGCTTCACATCACATTATAATGTGATGTGAAGCATTGTTGTGATATGAAGCATTGTTGTGAAGAAGTGCTGAAGTGGGAGTGTCTAAAACGGTAGGAGGTTTTTTAAAGGGACAGAGACCAATTTTAAGGCATCTATGATGCAAAATCAATTTCATTTTTGATATATACAGCATTTTCATAACAACTGAATGGGACATAGTAGTTCAGAATTGAAGTATGAACTAACTATGAACTCACCTAATATTTGACAACGTAACTCAACAAAAATCTTAGTACCTGCACAGTCTAGTTGTGTCACAGATTTATATACTGTATACCAAGCATTGACTCATCATCATTCTGATTCATTTGGTGATAACATTATGATATACTGTATGCTCAAAAGAAGGCTGTACCTTTATATGATAAACTTCATAATTTAGGCAAATGTGCAAAAATAATTTGATAACAAACTGATTGATCATAACTTGCCAGTCCAACAGCAACCTCTCTGTTGCTGCATTCCATTTGGCTTCAAGATTTTAACTCTGGGAATGATTTCACAGCCAGCTTCACTGTATTACAGCTGCAAATCATAACAACAAAAGGTTTTGATTGTTCTTGTGCTCAATGATGAGGTTAACCATAATAGAAGCTAATAATAATGTGTTATGAAGCATTTTATGTAGCAACATGTTCCCTCATTGAGGTTTAAAAGTACAGTGTGAGTGACTGGTTTAATGAGACACAAACTGGCAGAAGGGCAAATAAATAGTTTACTTCTGTAGCTATCAGCATCACTTTTATTCACGAGGCAGCCGTGTCAGAAGTCTAATGGTGCGTTCACACCGAACGCGATTTCAGCTTCAAAATCGCAGCCAACGCTGAAGTTTGAAGCTTGTGCACTTTGAGGTCAGACGCAGGACAGCTCTTGAAGCGCTGCATGGGAAGAGCCTCCCCGCCCCTCCCTCCTCTGTCGGGCTCTGTTTAATGTCGGACGAGGAAGTGGCTTTGCTTTATTTACAGAGAGCAAGAGCATGTCACGTTCATCAGATAATTAATTCATAATTAATTCACCAGATAATTCAGAGTAGAGGCTCACAGCTCGCTTTCAGGACTATTTTTCCAGTCTGATGAGCCGCTGCCACGCATTGGTGCGGATCAGGACACGACTGCAGGCACTCATTTCAGCTAAAGAGCTCCGCTCTGTCTGTTTCAGGTTAGTGGACATCATTCAGTAAACTGTCCCGTCGGGAAATATGTCGCTACGTCACACAGTGGAGTCTCTCTGATTGGTTGACGCTGCGCGTCAAGCTGCAAAAGTTCAGATTTTCTAACTTCAGCGATTTGCGCCTCAGCGCGTTGAACGCTCAGATCATTCAAATCGTTCAAATCGCGCTGCTCTAATCGCGCTTGAGGCGCCGCAGAACTTCCCGACGTTGCTTGAAGCGCCTCCACCATAGACTTTGCATGTAAATCTGCTGCTCCCGACGCTGAAATCGCGTTCGGTGTGAACGCACCATAACTCTGGGTGTGTTTCGTTTGATTTTTCTAAGTTGCAACCTTAAAATTATGGCTTCTGAGCTCAAATGAAATACACCATAAAGGGCTCGACACACGGGCAGCGACAAACTACAGCGATTAGCGGCTGTCATCGCAGCCAGAGTGAAAACCCGACGCACGGGACGCAATAGCGATCACAGCGTTGTGAATCGCGCTCTCAGATCGCTTATCTTCACAAAATTTGATTGGTTCTTGACTCTGAAGGAGGGTGTGCATTACGGACGTGTAAACTAAACAAATCTTGCGATGCTAATGATATTGAAAAACAAACACACATCAAGATACAGTTTTATGAGGAAAAACTTACCATAAACTTCACCCTGGTGCCAATAAATTCCCACAAAGCTTTTTAGTTATTGCTTGGTGAAAGTGTTAGCTAACGACAGTGTGTAGCATACGCTCCTCTCATTGGTCAGTCAATGAAACCCTCGCTGATTGGTTGTACGCTAAGCGACAGCGACAAAAGTTGAACATTTTTCAACTTTCATATGTCGCGTCGCAAGCTTGCATGTGCACGTCTACGTGTACGAGCCCGAAATTTCACATGCACTATTTTCGCCGGTCGCTTAGCTGGAGGAGGGCAAGCGATTGTCGCCTCACCGCACAGGCTCCATAGGAAATGAATGGAGAGCGAGCGACGTCGCCTCCCGTGTGTCGAGCCCTTAAGTCAGCATCTGTCTGATCCCTCATTTATTTTCTCCAAACTCTCTCCAGTGAGTAAAATCAATGTTTGAGTTTACTCTTGTCTTTGGATTCCTTGCTTTTCCCAAAAGCAATGTCCTAAGACACTGTACCACATCTAACATAATGCATTACATATTGATGTGTTTATTATAGCAAGTGTTTTTTTAATGGAACTCTACATTTCTCCAATTTTTTACATTGTTTTATATTTTATTTAAAGTTAAATGTCACATCTGCAAAGCGTCTTATCTTCTAGTTATGGACATATGTTTTGGTAACATAAATCAAAAGGTAGATCTTGTGAAATGTCACAGGGCCTACATACAAGATCTGAAATGTATTTTATAAAAGTTTACAGACCTAGGAGTTTGCAGAACAAATGTCAATATACCATCAAACCATGAAAAATGTACATAATTTTAGGATTTGCATATTCTCTTGTGCAGTTTTACAAATATAATATGTTCAGATAGTAAACTGACATTGAAACATGTAGTGATTTGCCTACATTGGTTTCAGATTAGTTACCAATAACTGTTTTATCACTATCACAAATTAAACAAACCAAACTAACAGAAGAAACCAAGGCAGTCTGGGGTGGTTGATTGACTGTGGTCAGTGGTGGCCAAATTACTGAACTCTAGTACTTGAACAAAAGTATTAATACTCATGGTCAAATCTACTCAACTACAAGTAAAAGTTACTTGGTCAAAAATCTACTCAAGTTAAAGTACTGAAGTACTTACTTTTGAAAATACTTAAGTATTCAAAAGTACATGCATTTAAGTATTCAAAAGTGCAATTCAAAAGTGGTTTTACAGAACCTTGTAACTCAGAAACCACCTGATGTATCGACACGTAAAACCACTCTGCTACAAATTCACCACCTGTAAAGACTTCAGCATAAAATACAATAAAGTGAGTGGTGAGTTCTTAAATACAGAAATGTAGTTTATCCACGGTGAACAAAGAAGACATTTAAATTGGTACAAACTATTTTTCAGTCCTAAAATCTCAAACACCAAGCTGAGATGTGGTCATGGGTGCGCTGGTTTCTCAGCTTGAGTTTCAGCTGTCTCCACTGCTGGGTTCTGTTTGAAATGAAGGTGGGAACTCAGGCTCAGCTTGCGACTGTTCACGAAAATTATGTACTGTAAATTCCAAATATATCCCAGGTGTGAGCTACAACTGGGATCGGTTCCCCTTGTGAGGAACATAGTGTGGCATTTCAAGAAAGAAAAAGAACAACAGCTGATTACAAAGCTCTGCTGCACCAAATAAAATGGAGTAAAAAGTATGAAATTTGTCTTCGAAATGTAGTGGAGTGAAAGTCACAAGTTCCCCAAAAAAATAATTACTCAAATAAAGTAAAGATACTCAAAAAAAAAAAAAAACATACTTAACTACAGTACTCAAGTAAATATGCTCCATTACTGTCCACCACTGACTGTGGTATTATGATGGGAGTGGAGTCCTGAGAACAGCTCAACCTGTTTGTCTCAGACAGACTTAATGTCATTAGAGCTTCTGTAGATGGTCACACAGGAGCGTTTCTCATAGTGAAACACTGAACCAAGTTAGAAAAATGAAACAAGGCAGTTTGGCACACATGGGTAAAAATAAAATAAAATAAAATAAAAACAAAGTAGGGAGAAAAATAAACCAAAAGATATGACTTGAAAAACTCTGAGACCTAAACAAAGTGTTTGTTTTGTCTGTTTGCATCAGAGTTTGACTTGCGGTCCTTCTTGTGCTCGGAGAGTGAACAGCTGATCTGGAAGAGTGAAGGGCTGCCGTCCGATGACCTATCTATGGAGAATGCTCTGGTTATACTGCAGGTTAGTCAAATATTCATAACCTTCTTTTTAACATGAATTTTGTTCCAAATTCCTTTTAATAGCCACAACAGGGGTTGTGATTACTGCTGATTATCTTTAACAATGACACACACACACTTAAATCACACTTATATCAGTAAAGAGTCAGGTTTTGAACTCGGGTTTGAATACAAGAAAGACACATAACAACTGGATTTTTTTATGAATTGCACTAAAATAATGATGGTAAAACTCAGCACTTCATCTGAAGGATCTGTACTAATGTTTAATGTCTGATTAATATTTAGCAAAACAAATGCCCAGTTCTCATATTAGAAATTAAATCAAGATTTTTTTGCCTTTATTGCCATTCATCTGTCCTCCATTTGTTTGTATTTTTTTGTATTTTTTTTTCAACCATTGCTGTCTCAGATTAATGCGCTCAAGCTAAAGGTAAGGAATACAGTAGCTCCTTCATTCATCATCATAGCTCATCTTTAGTTTTTTTGTCTTTCACTGTCTTTCTTGAGTGTCTTCTTTAAGAGTTTGTGATTTATGCTCATCTTTTTGATGAGATTTTCTGTTAGCCTTGTGAATTTATTCATTCTACAAAATGTACAATAAATAAAATAACAATACAGTACAATTAAAACATACAGTATGCAATAGGTTGCCTTCAGGCCCAGGCCTCCCTTGGAAAAGAGGTTTGAGATCTAAAAACTTAACTAAATGATTCTGTTTCAAGCACGTTGTTTTAATGTTTTGGAGTACACGGTAGCAAAATCAATTCTGAGGTATTTTTTAAGACATTAAGGACTTTTTTTCATACCATTGATATAAAACTCTTTCAGTTTAATCACACTTTGGCACCAACAGCTGCAATAAACAAAACAAAACAAAACAAAACAAAAAAAAACATGAAGATTGTGTGATGTTATTATTATTATTAATTTGTTTTTGAGATCTCTTTTATTAGTGGTCCGCTCTTGGGCTTAATGTTCCTGCTAGCATGGTTTTGGCACACTGGCATTGTTTGCAAGTAATGTTTAAGGTGCATTAAATAATGGTTTATATTTTTATGTGGATGCTTAAATTTCTTTATTATTCAGTTTATGACAAATATTTAACATCAGTTTTAGTGTGTCGAGCGTTTCAGTATGTCACCTTTTTAACTCTCTCTTTCAAGGATCAATTGTTTGATTGCCACAAATGAAAAGTGTGGGAATGCTGCTGTACAGGCCTATATACGTGTGTGAAATAGTTTGAGCAGGAGAATCCACAAGCAACAGACTGTGAAATAGAAGTTCAGATAATGATATGAGAGTACTGAATTTCCCCTTGCCTGGCATAGAAGCCATTCTGGTCGATAAGTACAGCGGCTCCGTGACGAGACTGAACAACGTGCACACCCATTCACAAGGGTTTTATTTCAGTAAAGTGAGCTCCCAAATCAACTGGACCTAAGTATGTTGTTTTCTCAACGTTCTTCACTCAGAGTGTTGCCTGTCCGTTCCTGATTGACCCATCATCCCGAGCCACAGAGTGGTTACGCACACACCTCAAAGAACACAGACTAGAGGTTATCAACCAGCAGGTAAACACATGTCTCTTTTTAACACTCATGCACACTCAGGATGTTCCATTTTGTCAAACACTTAAAAGCAGAAGTTCATATTTATTGAAGTTGGGTTCTGGGGACAGATTAAAAACAAATATCTTACTTGTTGCAGATAATTCTATAAATAACTTTGATTTGTGGAAAAAGCTTTAATTGACCAGACTGACAAGCTTCCTGCTAGTCTTAGTTGGGCCAGGTGTAGAGTAGATTGTTTTCATTTTAAAGCTCTAGTCAAAAAAAATATTATAACAGTTTACATGAAGGCTATTATACAAACTTTTACATCACTATCAAAATGAACTATACATTTTTATCTACATGAAATTCTGTGACTAATTAGACAAGCTGTTAGTTCTTCTATGCAGGCAAAATATTGCCTGTTTACAGCCTTTTCACAGAACCTCACTTTAAAATAGTTTAACTATCCCTTTAACCATAACCCTAAAGCAGGGCTATTCAAATAAATTGTTCTGGGGGCCACAGTTACTACAGACTAACAGCTGAGGGGCCAAACATCCAGCAATTAAAGTCATTATGTAAATAAAACAAGTATTACAAAGATCTGTTACCTTTGAAATAGTTTATTTTGCTGCATT
>NW_013952511.1:1462335-1465698 GCF_001266775.1 Austrofundulus limnaeus | reverse complement strand
TGATTTATGTGCCCCTGGATTGATCAGGTGTTAAATTTACTAGCTAATTTTTCAAACTATATGATTACTGGTGGCCTATATTACTCATTAATTACTGAATAATCTGGATATCATTGTTAAATGTAATTAATTACATTTGTAAAGTGCTTAATTTGTTTTTGTTGCATGGCCTTGTTAGTGCACTTCCTTCTTTTAACCTGCTAGAGGGGCAGTCTTGGGCTTAGAAGCGATTTGGGAATAATTTCTTCTCATCTGTTTTGATGTGCAGTGTTGCACACACAAGATTGTAATGCTGACGACTTAAAACAATTCAAAGTGTACGCCTGCTTCTCTTTTAGGATAACAACTTCATGACATCTCTGGAGCTGGCAGTCAGATTTGGAAAAACTCTGGTCATCCAAGAGATGGATGGTGTTGAACCCGTGCTCTATCCACTACTGAGGAAGGACCTCATTGCACAGGGTAACAACACGCACCTACCAGCTACAGCATGGCCTTCTTAGAAAGTTTAGTTGATGAACTCTTTTGAGCAAAGTTTGTGTTCCTCTTAGATTTGGAGTTGTTTTTTGCGATCCTTAATCAGCTTTTATTTTACCATTTCTCTGCCTCTGTACTCCAGTTTGCCTGTGATGTTCGATTCATTATTCTGCATCTGCTTGTTTCATTGTAGTGTGACAGAGTTTGTAAAGAATACAATTTTAACCCAACTGCATTTATGCTTAGATGGAATCAGCTTGCTGTGCTCTGTAATGCATTCATTACTTTCTTAAATGCATTCAAGCCCTTGAATCATGTCTAATATAAAAAACAGAGTAGACCCACAAACTTCCATCCTTTATTTCCCTGTAGCTCTTTTGAAGCCTCCATTGTAACCGCTGATATTTTCTATTCTTGGCTTGTTGTCAGTAATTACATACCAATCACATACATATTAACAAAGATTGGAAATCTTATCTGTGGAAACAAGCATGATTCATCCAACTCTGAATCATCCAGTGAGAGGAGATTGTCAATTTGAGGCTGAATTGGAAAAAGCAGAAACAGAAAATCTCTGCAAAAGGGTAGGTTATTCACTTAAGTGCTGCTTAGCGTCTTGGAGAGAAGGAGGAAGGAAAAAAAAGAGTCCAGGCAACGGCATTGAAAAACTGCACTGCAGTCTTGTAGAAGACAGAAAGTAAATGAAAAAAATATGAGAATAGACAGAATTTTAAGTGGCCATTATAAGAAAAAGTTACAAGTCTGAGTGGAACAGTATGTTGTAATTCACCACCTTTAACGTTCACACACACACACCTGCAGGTCCCAGGTATGTGGTTCAGATAGGAGACAAGGTTATTGATTACAATGAGGACTTCCGTCTCTTTCTGGCAACTCGGAACCCCAGTCCCTTCATCCCGCCTGATGCTGCTTCGGTGGTTACAGAGGTCAACTTCACCACCACCAGGGCAGGCCTGCGAGGACAGGTACCCCAGCTAACACACTTTTTAAACACAAGTACAGAAAATGGTTAATTTGGGAAATATTTTAAAAAAAATACTGTACTTAAAAGTGTGCTGCATAGTTTTCTTATCCAGCTGAGATTTTGACTCCCTGAGCTTCATGAGAATTTCCTAACAGAAAAGAAAGGCTTTTTCAGAACATAGAAGTATTATTGCACACACTTTTTTTGTAGTTTTAGTCTCTTATTTTTGTTCATTTTGGGGTGTTTGTTTATCAGCTGCTAGCCCTAACCATCCAGCATGAGAAGCCAGAATTGGAGACTGAGAAAACAAGACTGCTGCAGCAAGAGGAGGACAAGAAGATACAATTGGCTCAGTTGGAAGAATCTTTGTTAGAGGTACTTCTTGCCATTCATATACCTCACATGTTTAACAGTCCAGAAGTGTATAATGGAATGTGTGTTAAAAAAAGAAGAAAAAAAAAGGTATTTCTGAGCTTGGATTTATTAGTTTCCCCCTGCACTGCAGACTTTGTTGTTGCTAAGTCCCACTGCTGCTCTGACAACAAGGTTGTAGGCAGAATAAGGCACACAGACCACGCAGGAGCAGTTGCTAGTGCCGCAATCAGTATCCCTTCCAAATATATAAGCTGGAACACTCTGCCAAAGCTGGAAGCACCAGTGCTCATTATTGATCCGATGTCTCTGTGGTGCTGGAATAGTGCTTTCTCTCATGCACCCCCCCCCCCCCCCCCCCCCACACACACACACACACACACATACACACACATGCACACACACACTCCTCTTAATCAGTGGGATGCCTTAGGGAGCTTTAATGACTGTGCTTTTACTTCAGCTCAGTTCACTTCAGTGGGTCTGGGGAAATTTGTATTTAAACACCCAGAAGTGTTATTTTTATTTTCTTATGACAAACTGAAACGGATACAGACGGGAGCAGTATTCACCTGTGATTGTACATCTCTGTGGCTCTAAGCAGAAATGTTTGGTCTTCTTTATTCAATTATGTTTAATAGTGCACATGTTATTTCTTCATGCTATTAAAATCTGAATAACTGAGACACATAGTAATGAAAATATGCAACCAAACACCCAGGATGTCACCAGGGCTTCTTGTAATTTCTAAAAAGAATTCCCAGTTAACATTAGTTTAAACATATTGAGATTCAGATTTGAGCACAGTGTAGTTGGACGTTTTGAGACTCAGACGCTTGACCAAAAAAAAACTTATTTTTAATGTGTGGTTAAAGGGACATTTTGGTCACACACTCACCACCTCACCACCAGCCTGATGTCAGTGCTTCAGTGATACGAGACATGTAATTATTCTTGAATGGTAGCAGCACATTCGACTTGACATTTCCATGCTCCACCAGTTTCTCATCTATTTAACTTGAATTTATTTGAATAAATTTTATCACTTGGTTTCAGAGAATAGATTCCACAGGAAATTAGCGGGACAGAGTTGTAGAGCTCAATTAACGCTCATTTAAAAAGAATGAAAAACGTTTTGCAGAAGGCTGTTACTCTTCAAAGATCCCCTCCTTTTATTTGAGATCACAGACTTCAGCCAAATGACAGAAACCTGATGATATGCTCTCTGTCCTCCGTTATTTGATCTCCTCATCTCTCTCGCGCTCCCCTTCCTGTCGCTCTCATCTGTTACAACATGTCCATCTGTTTGCCTTCTTTTACTCTGCCAGACGTTGGCCACGGCTCAAGGTAATATTCTGGAGAACAGGGAGCTGATAAACAGTCTGAACCAAACCAAGGCGAGCAGTGCTCTGATTCAGGAGTCGCTGGTGGAATCGCACAGGCTGCAGGCATCTTTGGACCAGGTACTGAGTGCCAGCTGGGCATGCTTAAACACACACACACACACACACACACACACACACACACAC
>NW_013952511.1:1459119-1462255 GCF_001266775.1 Austrofundulus limnaeus | reverse complement strand
CACACACACACACACACACACACACACACACACACACACACACACACACACACACACACACACAAAATAATATGTAATATTCTAAATGTGCCAGTCTACATCATGAGCAATTTTTCAGTTGCTCTTTAATAATTATGCTTTTAAACATTTAATAAAAAAACTGATGTTTTGCTTATAATAAAAGTTAAGTGCAGGGTTTCTATTAGGGATGGGAATCTTTTACTCTCTCACGATACGATTCAGTTCTGCTTTTTGGGGCTACGATTCGATTCAAAATAGATTTTTCATTGAAAACTGATAATGTGAGCCCATTTATCATGTTTCCAAAGAGCAAAATAATCGTCTTTTTGCAAACCTCACTCATGTCAAACTCTGACTCATTCAGTAAAAACCAAAATGAGCCCAAATCGTTGCATTCAATGAAGACAGGGTCAGTTGAATCTCTCTTTCCTCCAGTTTTGTAGTTTCCTCTTTGTTTTGGTGCTTTCTGCACATTCATATGTTCCAGAAGCAGCTGCGTGATGATGTCAGGACGTCCCACATAGTTACAAAATGGAGGCTGACAGCCATTGGGTTTGCTTTATTTGTTTATTTATTTATTTTTCATTTATAAAAAATCGATTTTGGGATATTTTAAATCGATTCTGAATCTTTGTAAATGAGAATCACAATTCTAATGTAAAACGATTTTTTGGTGCACCCCTAGATTCTATGCAGTTTTGTGTCTTAAAAAATGGATAAAAAGAACATATAATCTGGAAGAACATTTCCAGACTTTACAAAATCTGTTTTTTTCTTTAAGCTTAAACAGCAAAGTTATTTTCAGATCTAACATATAAAACATGAGCATGGAGTACAGTGTGAAATAGTGAAACGGGAAAGGTGCAGCAACACTCAGCAGAATGAAAATGTAAGTTCTCAGTGTTACTGTTGCACTACTGAAAACACATCTTCCACTGCTGGCAGTTTTAAAATTATACACAGATTGCATCATAACATAATATTTTAAAATATTCTTGAAATTTATTTAAAGGGGACATGATGTGCAAAATCCACTTTTTTAACCATTAAATGCATTTTATTGGATACCTGGAGTCTCTAGGAGTGCAGAAAAGTTTAATTTAGTCTTTCCCGGTGTTGCATAGATATCTTTATATAATCCTTTTGGGTCATATGTTTCAACCTGTTCAGTTTTCTTCATTGTCTATGACATAATTTGAACTATTACGTGAAATTATTTGCAACAGAACTGCCAAAGGTCTGGACTTACCAATTACAATTCTGTCGTCCCTATTCTCCTCTGGCTCCAACATGTAAGGCTGGATGGACAAGTTTTCTGTTGTTGACATCTTTTAATTAATTTGTAAATAAAATGTTTGTGTGCTGCTAGATAGACATTACCCCCTCTATCAAACTAGAATAGACCATTCTGGAAGCTGGTTTGAGACAGACCTCCGAAAAGGGATGAGAGAAAACCTGGTAAAATTAAAATAAGGAGGAAATCAGACCAAAGCATTGTAGTTCCACTTAATATAAACCCCAACTGACTGATTTTCAGTGTGAAAAACAAAAGGTTTTAAAAGCACAATATGTCTACATGAAACACCCTTAGTAAGCACCCATCATTGTGATGATGACAGTTGTTCCAATTGTGATTGATCCACCCTGTGAACACAGTAACATTCAGACGTGTTTTTGTGTTCAGTCACCATTGCTTGAAGCAGCACCATAAAAACACTTATGTAACTTAGAGCACTGGGGTCTAACAGCAGACATACAAGAAAGCAAAGATATAAATATTCACTCAAGCATAGGTAACATAAAAAGTCTCTGTGTTGATCTAATCAAGAAATACAGGTTTAGGCTTTATTAACCCAACAGTTTTTTATCTACTCAAACAAATCAGTATTAAACCAAGGACGATTGCAGTGCGAGCCTTATTAGCACTCTTGGAAGTTGGTTTAGTTTGACATTTTTCTTCAAATAAAATTGTTAAAGTTGATAAAAAGGAAGGTGAACTAGATCAAATACACATAAGTCACAAAAAAAATCATTTCCTAAAACTTGAACTGCACTCGCTTCAGGTTTAAGAGCATTCATTATTAAATATATTATTATAAGATCATCCTCTAGGGTGCAGTGTTAGACCAGAACAGATCCACTTTCATGGTGGCTGTTTGTATTTATGGGTTTTATTTCCAGCTCCTGTTTTTTCTTTACTTTTTTCACCTGATCACTCCTCATGCTATCTATCCTCTTTTTTTTTTCTTGTGCCCTCCTTTCATCTATTTTTTTACAGAAGCATTGTCTGCATATTATCCCCAATATTAATGCTTTTATCTGTCATCCATCTGTTGTCTTTAATGTAACTTTACAACATATGCATGTTTTATTTTTCTTCATGCTACTTCTTGGTTTCATATTTCTACCTGTAGTTTCTGACACAGTTAATTTATTTATATATTTTTATTTTATTCTAGGAGCGGGATGCTTACCTGCCCTTTGCAGAGAGTGCTAGCAAGATGTATTTTGTCATCACAGACCTGTCAAAGATCAACAACATGTACTGCTTCAGCCTTGCTTCCTTTTTGCGCCTGTTCCAAAGAGCTCTTCAGACTGAGAAGGTAATGAGATCCCTCACAATGAGGGGTTCAGTACATACTTTTTTATTCATAGAAATACTCCAAATAATTGCAAGATGTAAAATTGATTAAAGAACATCAACAGAACACCTACATTGAACTATACAAATTCACTAATTGTGAAACAAATCTGCAAATATGCTACACTGCACTATAGTCTTAACATTAAGCACAAGGTAAATCCTTAAAAAATGTATTTTTCTACCTACACAAAAAGACAGCATTCATTCTGCTGCTTCATTCTCCTTAGTGTTTTCTAGTGTTTTTTGTGTTGAACATGTTGCAACCTTGTGTAAAATGCAACAACACATGTTTAGATTTAGAAATCTCTATTTCTATTGTTTTTACCTGATTGCAGCCATAAAGAGTGTTTACTAAACCCAAGGCACTGCTGTGAATACATACTTTTTAAAGCTTATTTATTATTCGGATCATATTTAGTAGGATAAAGGAAAGAAAATTAATTTACTTGAATGCACTGCTGTATGAATAAC
>NW_013952511.1:1457744-1459084 GCF_001266775.1 Austrofundulus limnaeus | reverse complement strand
AATTCCAGTGAAATATATTTATGTTTGTGGTTGTAATGTGACAAAATATGGAAAAGTTCAAGGGGTATGAATACTTTTGCAAACCACTGTACTATATTGCTTTGTTTTTGTCAGGGAACTGGATCTTTGGGGTGAACTAATCTTTGTCGCTATGTGTTTTGGGGTTTGAAAGCCACTGGGACGTCATGTTTAGAGAATAAACGTCTCAGTTTCTCTTAAACTCCCGCCACATATGACGACTGGTTTGAGTCTGGGTTTAGGGTCTTCATTTTCAGCTGGTTGTTGGCTGGATGATGGCAAACTACACTGTAGCCACAGCTGCCCTGGGGCACACTGACAGAAGCAAGGCTGCCATACACAGGCGCCACCGGACCCTCAGACCACCATCAGTAGGCAAGGCTGGTAAGGTGTCTTGCCCAAGGACACAACGACTGAGTCGACTGGACTGGGATCGTACTGGTGACCTTCCAGTTCCAGGACGGTTCCCCTAACCACTCTACTACTGCCGCCCCAGCCGGTTTCTTGTCTGCTTTCAGAAAAGCCCAGTTAGGATAACCACACTGCTCCAGGGCCTGTCTTGTGTGTGACACAATTGTATAGATTTCCATTTGTATGTTTAACCTAACCCAAAACCCAATAATAACGTTCCATGGTATTAGGACTGGATTTGTTGTCTGTAAAGACTGTCAGTCCTGATAAAGTAGATGATTCTACAGGGGAAAAAGTAACAGAAGCCAAGTAAACACGTGCACACACATTCTTTTGCTTGCGTCAAAACTGAGGATTTTGCCTTGACTTCCATTCATTTTTGTGTCATATGTCCTTAACCAAAACATAATTCACACCATACCTCTAAACCTAACTAGTAGAGCTGCAAACAAAAGTGAGGACCAGAAAATGGTCCTCATTTTACACCAAAGACCTCAATTTGATAGTAACGATATTTTGCAAGTGGTCCTCAATCTGTAGCAGAAACAAGTATACACACACACACACACACACCCACACACACACACACTTTTGTACTTCTATCCTCATGAGGACTTTGCATTGACTTCCATTCATTTACCAGTCATTTCTATAGCCTAACTCTGACTCCTTACCCTAAACCTAACCTCACAGGTACCTACCTGATCCTAAGGCCAACTGAAACTCAATTCACACCTTAGTCCTAACCCTAACCCATGACCCACCAATGGTATTTCCCCCAATTGGGACTGGGCTTTTGTCCCCATAAGGAACAGTGGGGTCCTCACTAGGCTGTGTGTACCAGGAAAATGGTAAAAAATAATCCCCACCAGGTATCACACACACACACACACACACACACACACACACAC
>NW_013952511.1:1453111-1457734 GCF_001266775.1 Austrofundulus limnaeus | reverse complement strand
TGTGTGTGTGTGTGTGTGTGTGTGTGTGTGTGTGTGTGTGTGTGTGTGTGTGTAGTTTGGCTCAGTCAGACACTGTGGTCAAAATGGGTGCACTGAGTCATAAACTCTACCTCTCTTAGTGTCTTTTTGTTGTTTGTTGCATTGAATGAGCAAGTTTAATCTGCCATGAGCTGCAGATGGTTTCTGAGATCTGGAAGAGAATGTTAGCCTCTCATATAGTGGAACACACTCGGGCTTGCTTACATATGCAGATACATCAGACACACACACTCTCACATGATGAAACACACTCACTCAACAGCATCGCCTGAAAAAAAAAAATCCTTGTAAAATTCATTCTTATTTTTTGTATACTAAAATTTCAAGGAGGACTTTAGAAGTAACCTAACTTTGTTGCGTTTGATCAGCCCGTAACATGAAAACAGAAGGAAAGTACACAACTAACTAAAACTATCACTTGCATTTTGATTAGATTGCTGTTAATGTAAAGCCCAAATTCAGCCTGAACAAAATAATTTCAGCATCAAAATGTTTATTGCATTGTTTTTCATTGACTGCTAAGAAAAACCCAAAACAAAAAGAATTTCTGTAATAAACTTTTTAACATCATATCTTGCTGTTTAATGGTCCATGCCCCATGAAATTAACTGTGTGCGTATTTTAGGAAGAAGAGAATACTGATGCCAGGATTGCTGCTTTGGGGACCAATCTAAAGACTATGGTGTATGAATACGTCTGCAGGTCTCTTTTCAAGGTAATGCATTTCTTTTAGACCCAAATTTGATATCAACACTGGTAAAATTCCTCATATGATGAGTGGGTGGTGACTGAAGCTTTTTACTGAACGCAAAATGAGGACTTGTGTTCTCAAACAATTTTTTTTGTAAACAAAGGTTGTTTATTTTTTATTTAAAAAAGATGCGTTGTTGGTCTAAAACACATAAAGCAGCCATAAACACAAATTGTAATTTCAATTTTATTTTCAACAGCTATTTTTTTATATAATTTAAAAATAAAACCTACACAGAAATATGGAGATTTAAAGTGTAGCCCCACCTCACCTCACTGCCATCAGTCACTTGTCTGGTCTTTCTTTGGTTCAAAATGCACCATGTTTGATCATAGATTCAAATTTTATATTTTATTTTGACTCACTTCTTTTAAGAACGTAAACTCTGTAGCTAATATGCTAATGAAGTGTCAGAACTTTAACAGAACAGCAATCAATCAGGCAGGGAATGTTAATTGTATTATCATTGTGTCTTGTGTGTTTGCTTGTTCATGTATTCTCTGTATGATCACGGAAATGTTAAGCAGTCAGGGTTATAGTTAATCTTTTTCCTCATTGTGGATTTATAAGATCACACAGATGTGCATATAAACAGCAGCAGCCCAGTTATTAGTGGAAAGGAAACACTAGAGTACTTTATCAGTGCTTCTGTCACCAACTGCTTGTGTGCTGATAACTATGAAGCGTAGAGAGGTGGGAGAGCAGGTCCCAGCGAACAAATAATTGTGGATAATGAGCGTAAGAGGTGGGGAAAATTAGGGGGGAAATTTATAGTTTCTGTGCCTGCTTAAACTCAAAACTTGTGTGATATATATTGTCATCTGTACCAGTTTGCAGCAGTCCCCCTGGTCCCTCCGCCACTGACTACGTGCAGCCCCAATGTTTGTAATTGTGCAGTCTGAGCACACCAGCTGTATGCACCTGGATCAGGCTCCCATTGAGAAAAAAATTTACAGAAAAGCAGTGTTTACCTCTAATCTCACCTCTGCAGTGGTTCACAGAATAAATAGAAAAACTGCAGACTAACAATTAAGAAAGTTTTGGCATAAGTGACACAAAATGTTGCATGACTTAAACACAGTTCCCAATTAGCCAGAGATCATTGGAACTATGTGGACAGGGTTTACAGAAGAAAATATAAACAGACAGTCTAAAGCCCATTTCACTAATTGCTTTTAAGCCAAGAAGCCTTCTTCATATATAAAGTTTTTGGTCTCAAAAGAAGAATGCATTTATATTTACCTCAAATATTTCTTTCTTTTGTACCTTCTTTATTTTCTAGCAGTATGAGAGAATCTTTGCCGTCCTGTCTTACAAAATGCAGCTGTTTACAATAATTCTCTCCATTCAAGGAAAAGTGTAGCCTATATAGCTCTTCACGCCAAAAGACAGAGCTGTAACTGCACTACACATGCACCTAAGCCGCGAGAGAGTTAGAAACCAACAATTTTCCAGGCTATAGACAGAAATAGGTGTTTTGAACATTTCAGTTTGTGGGTGTGATTGCAGGTGTGCATTCACTGGTTGTTTAAACTTCTTGACTCTGGGTTATCACAGAGATAGGTGTCCATGTTTACTCTCTGACCCGTTCTTAAAATCAGACATACAAGTTGAAAACACAATACCACTGGCCTGAGGTTCTGAAGGACCATAATAGCATCTAGTAGCCCTAAAAACTGGCAACTGCTAAAAAAAATATTCACATATAGACGACAATATTCTTCATGTGTCTTATTTTAGACAGGAAATTGGATCAACAAGTTTAGTTAACATTTTGCCACTTTATAAAACACGGCATTGATACATATTACTCACTTCCATGCTAATTTTAATTTGCCTCTCCTTGCCAACCAGTTGTTAAGCGCATAAAATTAGATTTACATAAATTTGCATGGCAACCACTGAAGCCGTGTGACTGTATTTTATTATGAGTGCAAAAAATTTGGTATTGTTGCACAGAGAGGTTGACAGTAGTGTCACTGTAGATACCAAGAAGATATTTAAAGTGCATTGTTAATATAATGGACTTTCTTGACCAGGCACACCAGGGCAAGTATAAATTTTAGACAAAATATGTTGGGAGAGTGTTTGTGTTTACTGCTTCAATAGAAATCTCTTCTGGTCTCTGTCTCTTTGTTTCTGTGTGTGGGAGTGAGATAAGCATCCTGATTAATGGCAGTATCTGTTATCTCTATTCAAATTCCCCAGCAGATGTGACAGACAGTAGGGTAGGCACTTCAATGGAGGGTTTTGGAAAAATGCAGAAGCCTGTGCAGAACTCGAAGCCCAAGAGGCAAATTCTGCAGACGTTCAGTTTAAATAAAAGACGTGCAAATAATTTGTTTTTTCTTTATTTTGGTTTGGAACAAAGCAAAATATCTCATTACCCTGTGGAATAGAGTGATAACGTCTGACTGTTTTAAACAATTTGCCTTTTCTTGTCTCTGTCTTAGGCTGACCAGTTGATGTTTGCTATGCATTTTGTGAAAGGCATGTACCCAGAACTCTTCCAGGAGGGTGTAAGTATTTATTGTTTTTATTTTGGTTTTTATTCTGCTTTTTAAGATCATTACTAATAAATTTTGAGACAAATCAGTTGTATAAGTTTTAGCTTTGAACTTAATTGTCATAACAATTTACTGTATGGTTCTGTTTGTAGGAATGGGATGTCTTCATTGGATCCATTGTTGGAGAAATGTTTAAGAAAGAAGTAATACATACTCTTGCTCAAGAAAAATAATAAGTATCTGTCTTTCTTTGACTAACACATGATTTTATTCATCAGGAGTTTCCTTCTTGGATTGATCAAGAGAGACATGGAACATTGGCCATTTTGAAAGTAAGCACACAGAAAAATAGGAAAATACAGCATTTACTTTCAAACATGAAATTAGTATCATTGCACAGGGTGCTAAAATGCAATGTTAAATGTTAAATATTAGCATATAGATCAATAATTAAAAAAATACAGTATATATCTTCATGTTTTGATGTTTTCTTCAATCAAAGACATCAAAAACAAATGAATCACAATCTTATTTTTTTTAATGTTGTCTCCTCTTCTTTTGCAGACGACATTCCCAGCATTTTACCAGACTTTGGGTTTGAGTGATTCAGACCTTTGGCTGTCCTTCTTGCAAAGCTCCCAGTGTGAACAGGAAATCCCATCCAGCATTTCCAAAAAGATTAGTCTCTTCCAACAGGTCAGCTTTCCTAACTGTGAGACACTGAAACTAAAATGTATTTTCCCCCAATTTTTTCAGGATTTCCTTCTTGTAGAAAAATCAAAAAACTCTTATGTTTAACACTGAAAGCATATTTTCTAGATTTGTATGGTTTTGCCTTTGATGCACTTTTTTAGTAGAATAAAAACATATATGATTTTTAGGCTTTAATGATTATGAAATAATAATAGTGTCACAAAAATAAATTACTGAAAAATATGAATGAGGAAAAAGTAGGGATTATTGTAAAATTGGTCTCCTGTCTTTAAAGCTAACCTGAACACTGATACTACCAAAACCCATAATGAATTGTAAATAAACATAAGTTCTTCCTTATTCTGGTAAGTATTTGAACATTTGGACAATAGAACCCAACAAGCAGAGTGTAGTGCTGTTACCAAAGGAAAAGGTCAAATAGTGAAGTGATTGCAGCAGCAGTCTGAGGAAAGGGCAGAACTTAATCAAGCTATTTTATATTTAAAATAAACTTGACTATAAAACCAGATGATTGGCTATATACAGTGGTTTGCAAAAGTATTCATACCCCTTGAACTTTTCCATATTTTGTCACATTACAACCACAAACATAAATATATTTCACTGGAATTT
>NW_013952511.1:1446868-1451641 GCF_001266775.1 Austrofundulus limnaeus | reverse complement strand
AAATATATTTATGTTTGTGGTTGTAATGTGACAAAATATGGAAAAGTTCAAGGGGTATGAATACTTTTGCAAACCACTGTATAGTACAAATTGTGTCTGAAAGCCTAATTATTATTCTACGTGCTGAATGCCTTCAATAAAAGTAATTCAGACTTTATGTCTAGCAATTGTTACTGTTATTCTCTCAATCTAAGCATCTCTCCTTTTTATTCAGCTGTTGTTGGTTCAGGCAGTCCGACCCGATCGGCTGCAAAGTGCCATGATATCATTTGCCTCCCAGGCCCTTGGTAAGTAAATGATATTGGTCTTCTTTTAATTCTTTTTAAATGAGTGTTTCCTTAATAGGCTTGTGCTCTGTTTATTTCAATTACCAATTAAGTAATCCAATGAGTAATTATTTCAGTTCAAATTTTAGTTGTGTTTTAAAGGGTTCTTAGTTGCTCTTATTTGGTTAGACTGGTATCTGACAAATGAGTACAAATAGAGTGACCGTATTTCTTTGCTTAATACTGTGCTGCAGATGTTTGACACCTTTGTTTTGTAAGAAAATTGTAATCGATAAATTGGAAGTCTGAATAAAATAGCAGAAAACTACTTCTTGGACTCACAGCAGCAGGCCTGTGAGGAAAAGGCCTTGGCCCTATCAAAACAACAATAACAATCCCTCTCAGTGGACCAGGCTGTTCCAGGCTGATCTAAGGGAAAGACTGCACTAATGAATAATGATAAATCACCTCTTAAAGTATATGTCTGACTTCCTGGTCACACTTCTGGAAGCGGTACCTTTTTATGCCAGGGTTTAGAACGTAACCAACCTTTTTTTATACAGAAAAAAACTTTAGGTTAAGTAATTAACCCCGGTTCTCTGAAACATGATATCTCACAATGGGACATGCCCCAGCCTGTTCCCCCAGAAGCTCTATTACATTATGCCAGTCTTGACTGGCAGAAAAGTGACATCAGCTCCAGGAGGAGGGACTTCCTCCCAGTATAAAGCCTGACGTTACGCATGTGATCTTCAGTCTAGTAAGCACACCTCTTCCTCGCTCCAGGCAAGGAGGGTGATCTGGTGAGATACCTCACTCATGTTTCAGAGAACCGGGGTTAATTCCTTAACCTAAAATTCTCTTTCAACATTTGTTTTGGTATCTCACTATGGGATATGGTGACTCCCGTATTGCCAGATAAGCTTACTCGAAGACCAACAGATGTATCCCACAGTTATCCGGACTTGGATCCCACACCCAGAACTGTATGAGCCAATGCGGGTGCTGTCACATCCAGTCTATAGAACTTAGTGAAGGTGTGAGGGGTTGCCCAACAGGCAGCATCACAAATGTCCTCCGTAGGTATACCCTGAAACAATGCCCAGGATGAGTCCATACCACGAGTGGAGTGGGCTCGCAGACCTGCAGGGGGTGCAAGTCCTCTGATCTCATAAGCCATAGTAATAGCCCCAACTATTCAATGTGAAAGGCACTACTTCGTCAGGGGTTTACCCTGGTCTGGTGGAGACACAAACAGCTGTTCTGATTTGCGAAAATTGCTGTTTTCTCCACATAGATTTGCAGGGCACGTACAGGGCAGAGCCTATGTAGCCATTCATGCTCCTGAGAGGGGAATGGTGGTGGGTTAAAAGCCATTAACTCAAGGGGATGACATGGTAGGGCTGAGTTAACAACCTTTGGTGTGAAAGCAGGATTGGGTTTTAATAAAACCTTAGAATCCTCACCAAGAAACTGCATGCAGGATGGGTTCACTGAAAAGGCCTGAATGTCGCTCACACGTTTGGCAGAAACCAAGGCAACCAACAAAGCTGTCTTAAATGAGAGCACTTTAAGTTCAGCCCGTTCCAATTGTTCAAAAGGTGCATGTGACAAAGCCTCAAGCACCACTGGTAAGTCCCATAGTCCCATGAAGGGGTGAGACTTCTAGACACTGGCCGGAGCCGTCTTGCACCCTTTATGAACTGGCGCACCAGTGGGTGTTGCCCTACTGTTTTCTCTCCAAAGCCTACATGGCCAGCTGAAATGGCTGCCAAGTAGACTTTTAACAGTTAAAAAGGCTAAGCATTTATCCAACAGCTCCTGCAGGAACATCAAAATGACCGACACAGAGCGCTGCATTGCATTCACCATGGTTTTTTCATACCAACGCTCAAATGCACGCCATTTTCCATCATAAGTGCTGCATGTTGAGACTGCTGTAGCATTTTGAATAGTGTCAATAATGTTCTGGGGAAGCCCACTGGCTTCCAGATCTATCCTCTCACAGGCCAGGCCCATAGAGCCATGTGCTCTGGGTGAGGGTGAAATATTTCTCCGCATGCCCATGTTAGGAGATCTCTGAGGAAAGGGAGCCTCCACGGCTCGCCATGTAGTGATCTCTGCTAGCCAGTGTTTTCCTGGCCAGCGAGGGGCTATCAGAATGAGTGAATGTTTCCCCTCTCATACTCTGGCAAGGGTGGAAACAATCAGTTCTAGTGTTGGGAAAGCATACAGTAGAACCGACGGCCACTTGTGTACTAGTGCATCCAGTCATAGTGGGGCACCCCCCTCGGTCAGGGAGAAGAACCTCGGACATTGAGTGTTTTTATGTGACACAAAGAGGTCCACCTCCACTCGGCCGTACCTCTCCCATATCTGGGTTATGACCTTGCGGTGGAGTTTCCACTCTTTGTAGCGGGGACTGCCCCTCGACAGCAGGTCTGCACCCCTGTTCATTACTCCTGGCGGAAGCTTCCTGACGGGTTTCGTTCAAAAGGTTGAACCAAAAGGGGCAGCTGGTTTGGTGACCAGTTGAAGTTGCTGCTGTTTGATGACAGACCAGAATAAGAAAAACTCAAAACAACCAAATACAGTTATTGAGGAGCATTTGGCGACAGTGTTGTTAGCTCACTCTGTGAACAGTCAAGCTGGCTCAATAATAGTTGTATAGTTATCTGAGAGTTACTTCTGGGAGCGAGAAGAGGTGTTAGACTGAAGATCTCCTGCGTAACGTCAGGCTTTATGCTGGGAGGAAGTCCCTCCTCCCGGAGCTGATGTCACTTTTCTGCCATTCAAGACTGGCGTAATTTAATAGAGCTTCTGAGTGACAGGCTGGGGGCGTGTCCCATAGTGAGATACTGAAACGAATGTTGAAAGAGAACAGCCTCATAATGATAAGACACACTGACTCTCACTCTCTGTTTAAACCATTGGGCTACACAAAGTGTAAAATACAAGACTGGATCTAAAATTCAGTTAATCAGTCTCAAAATTTCTTTCAGTTCCTTAAAGTTAATAGATAGTGGCATTGTGTATAGTAGCTATGGGCGGTCCATCACTTGAAGTAGACAGTGGTCAGTATGGTTACAGCTTGAAGAACTAAGCTATGCTAAAGTGACTGTATTATGTAGCTGATTACAATATTTTGTTAGTTATGTACAGTATAAGGCTCACCAAAACACATTGCCTTTAAACATCCTGAATCTTTGCAAAGAGAGAGCTATTATAATCTTAAGGGGACAGAGATGTTCATGAAACCTAAATTTAGAACATGTTTGAAAGAACGGTGCACCTCAATCCAAGGAGTCAGATTGTGGAATAATCCGGAAAATGATGTTAAAAGTGCCAAATCAAAGTACATGTTCAAGAGAATGATAAAGGTTGGATTGTTGAAAAAAAGTGAAACAGTGTAATGTGTAACCATATAATTTGTTGTTCTAGAAAGATTTGATGTTCTTGTTTTGTTTTGTTAACTAAAGTTTACCGTTGTTTGAATTGAGGAAAAAAGGGGCAGATATAAGATTTTTATTCCTCTCTCTGCTTCCTTTCATTTCATTGTATTTGTATTTTTTATTCTTATTGTATATAATTTTTTGTTTTTTAATTAAATGAATAAAGTTAAACAATAAACAACATTAAATACTATAACATTTTTATAAAATTTACTGTGGATTCTTACATGGCAACACTTTTCCTTCATCATCTACTTGGCCAACTGAGCAGTATCATTAACAGCACAACGAATCCTGCTGCTGAGTTGCTGCCTTTCTAAATCCAACACTGAACAAGACAAAAAAAAACTTCTGAAAATAAGTAAAAATACAACCTTTACAGTTGCAGAAGTAAAGCCATGCAGTGAGCTGTTCAACAAGTTTGACTCAACTCCTGACAGACAGCAGGGTGTCAAGCAGTCGCAGTGCCATAAGAACCTGTAGGAACTCAGACATTGTTGGATGGAGAAAAAAACTGACTCATGCAAAAGTGACTCACCTTCAGAACCTCACCTGATCGGGTAGTAATTTCGGCCTATGTTACTGTTTTTCATCATTGGACAAAAGACATTAGTGCTAAAGGCACGGATATAACAGACTCTGTTTTAMCCAGTCGGAAACAACATTTAAGACTTCTGTTTAATATTCTTTTAGTCATTGGAAATATTGAACTTAATCCAGGTCCAGATAAAAATGTTTTTATGTCCACTTTTTATATTTTATGGGATTTTATACATATGTTTTTAATAATTAACTTGACCTGGGTTTGTGCACAGGTGTATCTTATATAAATCCAACTCAATTACAGTCTACACAGGGATCTATATTATATCCTGAAAAGGTTAGACAAACTCCTGTTATGTCAAGTCTGAACACTACATCAGTAAGAAAGCAAAAGCAATTTTCCTGTCTAAAAAACAAATCCAGGGATGCTAAATCAGCTAGGTAAAATTAGAGGCTTTAAAATCTGTCATTTAAATATGAGAAGTCTTGTTGTACCTAAACTGGATGAATTC
>NW_013952511.1:1440779-1444326 GCF_001266775.1 Austrofundulus limnaeus | reverse complement strand
CTTTTAAAAACTGTTACGGCCAGAGGTCTTTCTTCTATGTTTATACTAAAGCATGGAATGACATTCCTCAAAACATAGGTCCATTTCAAAACTACAGCCATTTAAGAAGAATCTTGTCTTCCATCTGCTGGACACTTTTTGTTGTGCTCGTATTTAGACGTCCTATTTTGCAAATGCTGCCTTTTTGAAATTTGGTATGCTTGTTTGTCTTTGTGTCTATGGTGTATAATGATGTGATTGTGATGCTGTAATTCTGAGTGTTTATGTGCTGCAGAACAGGAACCTGCTGTAAAAACAGCAATTATGCTGAGTCAGGCTTGATTTTTAATAATCTTTTCCTGTTAAATAAATCAAATCAAATCAATCTAAAAACCTCACAATATAACATTTACTTGATCCACTAGGCTTTTTGTGTTATTTTTTTCTGTTTGAGTTTCACTTTCACTTGTTTTAAAACTGGCAAAACAATTTTCATTAGTTTCTAAAGGAGGCATATCATGCCTGTGAGAAACTAGCCGTGTTTCCATCACCGGTTTTTATGTGCATTTTGAAGTATCGCATTAGAAAACATGAATGGAAATGGCACGATTCGAAAAAACCTCCTCTATTTCGCAAAAAGGTTTTTACGTTCGCCTGAGATGCTTTTTGAATTTTTTTTGAAAAATAATTATTGTGCAAAAGGGGAGATGGAAACACAATTGCCAAATAAGTTCTGACATAGTGAACATTAACATACCATAACATTTACCTCACAGGATTGATCAACTATTCCCTCTGGCTGTCTGATTATGGACCCTCCTCCCGCTGTCTGTCTTCTCAGATATTGCCGTAACATGAAAAGATTTTTTTCCTTCGTGTCCAGACAACATGTAACATCGCTAAAACTTGTTGATGTGACAGAATAATAACAACTTTCCTGTTAGCAGCAACACATTCCTGATAACGTGCCTCCATTTTCCTGAGATGTGTAGTCCTTGTGAGTTTGTGACTTCTACTTCCTGTTTACTACAGCCATGTGTAACATCACTGTCTGACGCAATTTAGTGTAGCTTGGCTGATTCGCTCTAAGCCAGTTGTTGGAAACACATCAGATTTGCATTTCTTCTTTTTTTCTGTTTTGCAACATTTTAAAAGTTCAAATTAAAATTGGATGGAAACACAGAATTGCTCATAAGTACCTGTCACAACTCAACCTAAAAAGTAAACAAAATGATCCTTTTAAACCTTGTGCTCATTCTCCAACAGCAGAATGAGCACAAGTATACTTGTTAATCAGTTGCTGTGTTTGTTAATCACAAGCACAAATGTTAATCAAAATACACATTCTTGTATGATCATAGTTCATTCTTTGTTTTACTTGTCCTTCACCAGTGTGAGAAAGTCTACTGTCTTTGAGTAAATGTCATGTACAGAAAACTAAATAACATAAAGACATCAGTTCTCCTTTGTCTGTGTTCATATAGGCCCAAATGCATACAGTATAACTGTATGTACTACTACATCCGGTAAAATAAAAGCTGTCCAGGTACTGTTTTTTACTGAGAAACAGCAGGTATCAGGTAAAATTTCAATGTGTGAGTTGTGATCCATGTGTAAAACAAGTTTACAAACCTAAAGCGCCTATTAATCCTGGATTACCGTTGCATGTTAGGCCTGATGTGCCACTGGTATGCACAGGTGGCAGAGAAATTATACAAATGAATTTATCCCGCAGTCATCTTGTACAAAATGTAAGATTTGAGTGACAACTCTGAAACTCATTTAGAATTCATGGGATCTTAATAGCATTCATGGCTCTTGTTTTATTTAATCTATCAGGACCACAGGGCATGGTATGTAATACCCTAACGTCCCATCCCATCAGCTTTAAAGAAGATGCTTTCTCTGAGCCACAGTAGTAGACTTAAATGGCCACAATTTCCCCAGTAGAAAGAAAAAGAAGCCAAGTAAAGTGTTTTTTTAAGGCTAAAAGTTCATCACTTTTCTGTATCTTCTTTCTGTTGGAAGTGACTGTTATTGGCTTACATCCTGCAGGGCACTTATTGCTGACATTCCCAAAGGATGTGAAGTCAGCTACAGCAAAGATACAGTCAAACAAGGACAAACTTGCAGTCCTTTTAGCTGAATACATAGAGCTACACCTAGTGGAGGCTTTATCTGTCAGTACCTCTCTCAGGTATTGTGACACCTGTCATGAACATCCTCTGGGTATAAACAGGAGGTATAGATGAACAACATCAACTTCAGAACAAGGCTTTCTGTATGAGTAATAATGAAGCAATGGCAATTCCCTTTCTTTTCTGTTCTCGTGCATTTTCACTACATTTGTCTTAGCTAATTACAGTTATAATAGATTAATACATATTTTTTTTTACAAATGCACATTAAGTTTCTGTTTATGCCTTTCCTAATTGTGAAAGTGCTGGTTTTTACCCAGCTAGGCTTCTAAGGATGTAGCACTTAATTCCTTTGTTGTGAAATCAGGTAATTTACTTTGATATAACTTTTAAAACTACTTTTTTGTTGTTTTATTAAGTCAAATACTCCAACTCATGACTCACCTTCATAAAAAAGCCATGTACAGCAAACAAACTGTGCAAGCCTTTTAAAATCATATAAGGTTGTGAAAATATAACAATACAGCCCACCTACAGCAACAGTGTGACTAAGACTTTATGCATGTTGGTTCAGTCAGTGCAAACATTTCTTATTATTCTGAAGTAATTGATGATTTTTTTTTTACCAAGGACAAACATGGCATGCCATACTTTCTAAGGCCACAGGGTTGAGGGCTCTTCAACATGCATGAAATTTCAGTTATTAACATTTTAAACATCTTTGCTCCAGTGACAAATTTGTTCACAGTTAACGACTTTATAAAAAAATAAATAAAACAATGAAGTAGACCCTAGGCTCAGATTGTTTTTGTAATAATACATATTTAATCTTTGTACAGAATATTTTATCACTGAATCTTTGTGCAAAATTAAGCAGCCTCTTCCTCTTGAGTTACTTGAGTTATGCTACTTACTGGGTTTAAAAAGCTGACTGTATTTCACTGTATCAAAAATAAACCAGAACTAAATGCACTGGATTCTTTTGAAAGTTTAGCTTGTATTGTTTAAAA
Organism: Austrofundulus limnaeus; assembly: GCF_001266775.1. Classification (NCBI taxonomy): domain Eukaryota; kingdom Metazoa; phylum Chordata; class Actinopteri; order Cyprinodontiformes; family Rivulidae; genus Austrofundulus; species Austrofundulus limnaeus. The sequence continues at coordinate 1,441,199 of NW_013952511.1, read as the reverse complement.
ACAAAAACGTATATATGCATTGAAAAACAACTGATATTTAGATTATATGTGGCTTAACATGTTGGTAACTTCCATTAGAGTTTAAAACTGAAATGCAGCTGACTTTACACAAAGTTAATGAAAGTATTCATCAAATGAGTAACTAGTGAAATTGTAGTCTTTTCGAGATGACACTTGAGATTTTGTTTGTGACACACAAATGATTTGACTATGCATATTTATGAGCCGAGGTGTTGAGGGGATCCGTTTTGGTGGCCTTAGGATCGCATCTCTGCTTTTTGCGGATGATGTGGTCCTGTTGGCTTCATCGGAACGAGATCTGCAGCTCTCGCTGGAACAGTTCGCGGCCGAGGGCGAAGCAGTCGTGATGAGGCTCAGTGCCTCCAAATCCGAGGCCATGGTCTTGAGCTGGAAAAGGGT
>NW_013952511.1:1438374-1440236 GCF_001266775.1 Austrofundulus limnaeus | reverse complement strand
GGGGAGAGGGAGGTCTGGGCCTCCCTTCTGAAGCTGCTGCCCCCGCGACCCGACCCCGGATAGGCGGAAGAAAATGGATGGATGGATGGATGGATATTTATGAGTATTGCATGTTTAGTGTCTTTGTATACTTGACATATTGTGTGTGTACTTTGATAGCTGTGTTTTTTATTGTGTCAGCTTATTCTTTAAAAGCTCAGGCATTGCTCCTTGTTTTGTTTCTGTTTTGTCTGTGGGAAAATGTAATAAAATGCAAACGTAATTGTTATATAGCACTTCCTGAATGCCCAGTGAGTTGATTCACCAAGTGTGTGTACGATACGTGAAATGGGCGGGGCTGCGTGTGTGTGAATGAAAAGAATTCAAGACAGAAGGATGAGAAATCAGAACAGAAGAGAAGAAGATTTTGTGTGTATGCGTATGTGTTTTTGGCAGTAAATCAGTATGCTAATGAGGCATGGTCTGTAATCCTCTTAAAGCTAATCTCACTCAATTCCTCCAGTCCAGGCCTGGGCACTGCTCATACACACTGGCATGCCTCAGTGAGCACAACACACAAATGCTCAAAAAAATTCACTTTTTTTTGCACATTTATATATACAATCAGTTTCACAGAGAGATTAAAAAATGATTTAAATAGAAATGCTCGTAAGATCCAGTGTTGTGTGACCGAATATTCATTATGTCTTAGCATTCATAGCAAAGTTTGAATCATAGTGAGACTTGTGCGCCAATATCTTCTTGGCTCATCTCTACTCTGATTCCTGATTGTGTTATAAAGGCCAAGGTGAATGTTGCTATTCTCAGTCAGAGGCTGCTGGTCGGCTGCCCAAATACTCATTATCTGGCCATGTCAGAAATAGTTGTGTGTGAAAGCTAGACATGTATATATGATGTAATGCTCAGTTATTTTTTTTGTAAAGCAACATCACATGTGGTTAGTATATCTTTGGGATACAATAGTGATTCAGGTTTTTCTAGTCCAGGGGTGTTTAAACTCATTTTCAAGGGACACATAAGTGTTATGATTGACCTCAAAGGGCAATCATAACTTTAATTACCTTTCTGGTTTTGTGTTTAACTTCAACTAAACAGGAAACATCCCATTCCATGTCTCATTGCTACAGCTGAGCACTGCTAACAAACCAAAACTGAGCTCTACATGGTATTTCCTGTATAAAAACAGTGTGTAACACGTCCTTATATACTGAAAGTACTACATTTATGACTGACTTAATGTGAAATAAATAATACAGAAATAATATTAAAAGTAAGAATGTTTTACTCACTGTTAAGTTGCCGTAAGTAGCTGCTGTATTGAAATCTGAACTCTCCCACTTGTTTCCTATAGAGAAATCCCTTGCACAATCGACAAGCATTATGGGAGAATGTATAGTGAAGTTCAATGCTGGCTTTAAAACAGCTTATTTTGAGACATCAATATAAGGCTGTTCAACTTACCGAAATTGCTCAGGTGGACCACAGTAACTCAAAGCCACCAGCTCAGGGGCCAGACAAGTATTATTTTTTACTTTTACGTTAAATTTATTTTATTTTGTTGCATTGATTCAATAAGAAATCTATTTTCATACAAAATTTAGTATAAAAGAAATAATCTTGGCGGGCCAGACAAAAGTATCCCACGGGCTACATTTGGCACACAGGCCTTGAGTTTGACACTAAGATATTGTACCTGTGCGTTTATGCAAACCTCAGCACAGCACTTTGCATTTGACAGCGCACTCAAAAAGAATGTTCAGGATGGGCATGTTTGCTTGAACCTGAGAGGACAGCTTTGTGGTTAAAAGGGTGTGTGTGTGTGTGTGTGTGTGTGTGTGTGTGTGTGTGTGTGTGTGTGTGTG
>NW_013952511.1:1436743-1437974 GCF_001266775.1 Austrofundulus limnaeus | reverse complement strand
GTGTGTGTGTGTGTGTGTGTGTGTGTGTGTGTGTGTGTGTGTGCACTCAAGCATCTTTCTGTGTATGTGAGGAAAAAGAAAAAAAATATCCACAAGTAGCATCTCATAGGAATTTGTATCACAGCCTCTGGTGCTGTGTGGGCCTAGATGTCATACTCTGACTCATAGCTGATATGAAAAATCAATATATTACAGCAGCACTCAGGTCCCAGTCAAGCAACGTAAACTCTGTCACACACTTACAGTCGCGCACACACAAGAGCCTGTTCTCTTCTAACACCAGGGGGCTGACAAAGGTATTCTTCTGTGTTGTGTGGTGAATGCTGCTGTTGCTGCAAACCAATCACTCAATATGCACATCACATCACCCTCCCAATTTCTCTCTTTTTTTTGCTGTAGCGTCTTCCTCTTTCGCCTCCCCACCCCTTCCTCCAACATTTTTCCCTTTTTTCCCCCTACTTCATCTGCCCTTCTACTACCCTATCTATCTAATCTATAATGCACCAAGTTCTTATTTTTTCATTTTACAAGCACTTGCCAACATGTTGATTTGTTACTATATTCTACCTTTTCTTTATCATCGTGTTAACTTTCAGTATATGTGCGGTATATCAATTTACTGTGACTTTCAGTTGCATACTGTGCTGATCTCTTTAGACATGGGTACACCAGCTTTTACAGATGTACCTTTCACACTCGTCACTCTCATTTCATTTCTTTCTCCTCCTCGCCACAGGTATGAAGCTCTCTCCCCCTCCTCTGAATCTGCGTCGTCTCTACACTGAAACAATGGAGTGGGAGCCGGTGTTAATCATCATCTCCCCGGGGGCAGACCCATCCCAGGAGCTTGCAGAACTAGCAGCAGAAACCATTGGCAGGGACAACTATCATGAGGTAGTGAACAGAACAGTATAAATAAGAAAGACACAGGAGATTAACAAGGACAAGGGGGATTTTTAACAGCGTACCGCACAGTCACATCCACAGAATAGTCAAGCATGCAGCTAAATAGGGAGCAATGAGTGTCTGGATGTAAGTCACGTTAATGTTCTGCCACAGGAATTTATCTCTTCTAATACATCTCAAGATGGGAAAAAAAGTCTAAAAACAGTGTTTTTACTTGATAAGATGTCTAAAGTTATTTAATGTGGGGTTAGAAAAAAATCTAAATTAAGAAGAGGAAATGAGGAAATTTATGGCAGCATATATCAGTTTGTGTTTATATATATAT
>NW_013952511.1:1430437-1436733 GCF_001266775.1 Austrofundulus limnaeus | reverse complement strand
TATATATATATATATAGGTATATCGAGTTTTATATACAAACTAAATGTGTTTGACCTCTGCTAAAGATGAATTTTCTGAAAACATGCAAATTACCCTAACAAATCTAAAATATGTATTTTTCACTTTATCAATAATTTTAGCATTTGTTATGGTTTTTATTTTAATAAATAAATTTTTCTAACAAGCTATAACTGAAGCTGACTTCATGCAAATGTGACCTTTGAGTTTCAAAAAATGCAGTGGATAGACTAGACTAGTTTCTCATCACTTCCTTCTCGTTAAAAAATATGTATACTTTTTTATGAAAATGAACATTGTTGGCAAACTAAAAGTTAGTTAAACAAAAAAAATCCATTTTCATTTAGTTTACTTAAATTGAGAAAGAATAAAATCAGACATTTTAGGACATCTGTAGTTGTAGGACACTGCAGGTTGTTACATAAGAACCTACAATAAATCACTTACGTAGATGTAATTTGAACATGTTAAAGACATCAGTTATTTATACTTTCACTTAAGTAAGATGGTAGTAAAAAGTACTTTTAAATTGCAGTTTTGTTAATTTAACTACCACAAAATATCTAAATACTTCCCCTACGACTGGTTAATTAATCTCGAAGCGTTCCAGTTTGCATACGGTGTATTTTGGGTTAAACAAAAAGTTTAATTATAACTATTAAAAATAAACACAATAAAGCAACTAAGTAAAAGAGAAATTGACAACTATCAGAAAGACATTACTTGGGCATTAAATGAGATAATTATAGGACTAGCATTCCTTAAAGGAATACACATTGCTTGCTGCTTTTTATGCCATTATTTTAAACTAAGAACATCTTATGTGGACAAATGACAGAGCTGCAATCCTTATTGTCAAAACTGCATAATTTCAGGATGTCATTCTTAGAGGATGTGTTGTGAAAGACTCACAGCTACTACCATATCAAATTTTACCACAATATGAGTAAAATTAATCGCTTTATTGCCATTTTAGTGTAAAGGTCAGTTTGCTGTCAACCCCCTCTAATCTGGTTGCGTTCAAAAGTCACTTGTATGGCAAATGCTGATTGTCACTACATAAAAGGTCAAATTTGTGCTTTTTGAAAGGTCGTTGGCATTACTATAGTCTACTTTAGCACTGGTAAATTAGCAAATACCTCAGAAGACTCAATTTCTTCCTGTCAAAGTAGAAGGATTGTTTTGTGTTGCTCTAATGTAGGATCTTGGTGTAATGTTGGTACATTGTTGTCATATATGCACACACAACACAGTGCATCTCATGAGCTATTACATGCGACTTTCCTCTGTTTTGTGAACCCCACTGAGAAAAAAAATGCACTTTGATTTCTGTCACTGAGAATAGAAGTGAGTTAAAATATTGAACAAGATTTTAGTTTCCTAAGTTTGGATGTTAGCAATACATTAGAATGCACAATAGAATTTTACATCCCACTGATTCCATTACATCCCACCTTACCTCTGCATTCTCACTGTGTAGATCTCCATGGGTCAGGGACAGGCTGATGTGGCCTTAGCCACACTCAGAGAATGTTCCCGAAATGGGGACTGGCTTTGCCTGAAAAACCTTCACCTTGTCACTGCCTGGCTACCCCTCCTAGAAAAAGTAAGTACTTGGTGTGAGTCTGTTTGAAGAAAAGCTGTAAGAACAATAGTTTAAGTGCATGTTTCTTTGTTTTAAGATTTATTTTAGTATAATTTATGATATTCGGTTGTGAAGACTATTAGTAATGAATTTAAACTATTTTTTCTCTTTCAAAGAGTTTCTGTGTGCATGATATAAAAATATCTCCTCATCTTATTTAATTTAAAACAATCATTTACCCACAGCATTTAAATACAAGAGTGCATTTGGTGCTATTTGTTAAACAGAAGTAAATCTGCAAATAAACTGCACAATAACATTTAATTGTTCCACACCAACTCAACTCACCTTCCCCAGTTCATGTTCTTTTCAAACAGCACTTAGTCTTTACAGCCTTATTGGTGGTGCAGAGTTTCTCCTTCATACATATGCCTGCACACTCACACGCTGATAAATACATTAGAGGAAAAGCAGGATTCAGGTTTTTACACATGTGTACTTTATCACAGATCAGACAGCTGCTCTGCTTTCTGAATCCACATTTCCAGGTGTGGTAGGGGTTAAAGGGGAAAGGTCAGTGGAAAGGGCAGCCTGGAGAATGTTGTGTACTGATAATGTGTATGTAATTTCTTGTTTCATTCCCATTCCATTAGTGTTTATCTGTATTACTACACTGTCACGCACACACACACATTCTGCCACCTCTCCAAATTACCATATCTAAAATTACCTCCTGTCCTTTGCCTGCACACATGCATATATTGCACTCCACCTGTTAGGATACATTAGTGGCTGGGGGGTTGTTTGGGTGGCCTTTACTATGCATGTTTGTCTGAACATTATATAATTTTGTACATGTTTGTATCATGTTCTAATCATGCTGGATTATGTATTTCACTCATGCTGCTAGTAATTTTAGTTTTTGTTGTTGTTGTTGGGCATGCTCATGCTTTAGTAGGACGTTTTGCACCCTTGTGCTTTCTTGAAATTTAATTTGTATTTCTGCACCTTTCCTGGGGCTCTGTTTAGTATTGTGCCAAAATAGTAGGTCATTTCTCACTGGGAGGCACAACCGTTGGTCAGAATCAGCTTGAATGTGTTTGTGTGTGTTGCACGTGTGTTTGTGTGATTCGTGTGCGTGGGTGCCTTCACGATTGTGTGTAATGTGTAGATGGCCAGAGATACCCTCCTGTCCAGGCTGTTCTCATGTTGTGGCTTAAAGCATCATTTATTAAGTTGCTCCTCCTCCACTTTTTTCATTTCTCATTCATCCTTCTCTTCTTTCTTCTCTCCGGATGTTTCCCTCCTCTTCTGAAAATACAAAGAAATACAAACCACGGTATGCAGGTGGAGATATAACCAAGAGAGGGCTTTTGTTTCAGCAACCAGCTAAAATCCATCTGTTCAGTCCCACTGTATACATTTTGCTGCTTCTTTTAACCATCTGTCTCAGTCGTGTTCACCTCCTTCTATGAAGGTCAGTAAAAGAGAAGAAAAAATGCAATCAGAGTAATATGTGTTCATAATTTAAGTTGACAGTACAGATGTCGTCTCTTCGCTAGCTGCTTTTCCTCCTACATTGTTTTCTTCATTTTTCACATCCCCCATTCCATTTATTTACTTGTTTTTTCTCTCAGTCTGTCCATAAATCTTTTGGTTACCAGGGTAACCCTGGTTCTCTGAAGACTGACTGACTGAGGTTTCTCACGATGGGAAGTTCTTTCAGGTGTGGCCAGTCATGGAAGCTCCACTGCCACCAAGTCTGTCACTGACAGACCAATCCCATGCTTGGCAAGTGGGTGCCATCCCCCTTTTATTAGCATCCCTTTCCTACACCTGGCATTCCCAGGTGTATTTCTTTCACGTGACCTTGCAGGCAGGGCTGTATAGTGAGATATGTTGCTCAGTTTTCAGAGAACTAGGGTTATTCCAGTTACTAAAAGTTGTCTTTTGATAACTGGGATAGGTAACTCCCAGATTGCATGCTACAAAACATAACGACACCTCAACCTAAAAAAGCTGAAGGTTAACACCAACAGCACAAACTGGGGCTGATATAGAGCTTGGACTATTAGGCCATACTAAGGACTGCAGGTGCTAGGAATGACGCAGGTACAACCTTGCAGTAGAATCTAATGAGAGTATGTGGGGATGTCCAACTAGCAACTACACTTACCTCTGGTGGAACAAGCTCTCAGACTCTACAGAGGTTGTAGCTCTTGGCACACATAGGCCTCCCTGATCAACCATAGTGCTCGTACCACCACTGGACTTGCCACCAGAATTTGCCCCAGCTGTGGAGAGACAGAGGTAAGCTTTTGAGGCCTGCCAAAACCTACAGGTATTGTAAAATTGGCAGTGCCATAGCTCGGTAGTGGTTGCATGAGCCAGTGTTAGCCAGCTCCTCCTGGGTATTTTTCATGTTTTAGAGGAGATGGGACCTTTCTCTGGGATGATGAGTCTGCAGGAGGCTGGGCCAGGCCAGGACATGACATTTTTAACTTTGCCACCAACTCCTTTCCCTTGAGAAGAACCATTGGTAGACATTTCAACCCATTCTCACTCCCAACTCGTCAGCTCTGCTAAAACCAAGGTGCTGGTGGTGGATTTCCACAGGCACAGACCCACCTCACTGACACCGGTGAACATCCAGGGAGTGGACATTGAGATGTGGACTCTTATAAGCACCTGGGTGTTCACCTGAACAATAAACTGGACATGACTCACAACACGGACGCTCTTTACAGGAAGGGTCAGAGCAGACTCTACCTGCTGTGGAGGCTGAGTTCTTTTGGAGTGCAAGAGGCGCTCCTGAAGACCTTCTTCGACACAGTTGTGGCTTCAGCCGTCTTTTATGGCATCGTTTATTGGAGCAGCAGCTTATCTACAGCTGATAGGAAGAAGCTGGACAAGATCATCAAGAAGGCCAGCTCTGTGCTGAGATGCCCCCTCGACCCAGTGCAGGTGGTGGGAGACAGAAGGACTCTGGGTAAAATAACATCAATAACAGAGAACGTCTCCCACCCAATGTATGGAACTGTAGCTGATCTGCAGAGCTCCTTCAGTGACAGACTGCTGCATCCTAAATGCACAAAAGTATGTTACCACAGATCATTCCTCCCATCAGCTGTTAGACTTCACAAACATCACCACTCGCAACAATCTCAATAAGCATCCATGTTTGTGTTGCACATCAAACAACTCTACCTCTCAATCACTCCATAAGTAATAACCAATAATAATAATAATAACAATAATAATAATTGTTTATTGTTTTTCCCTGTACTGGACTTAATGACTGAGTTCGACTCATTTTGCATGCATTTTGCGAGACACCCCAATGCTAAGCATGTGAATGGTCTTGAAAAATGTTTTTGTTGTGGATATTCAATTCTACTATGCCTGAATGCATGACCCATGATTGTAAGATTCAGAGTGAGTTTTTAAAGAGACCTGTACATGTTATTACAATAAAAAATGACAGATTTGTGGCATTTTTTTGTGTAAGAATTAGTATGCGCTAATAGTAGCATTTGTTGTGATACAATTGTTATCAGTGTCAAAAATATGGTGTAAAAATGTTATCAAGTCTTACTGCGTTTAATGATTGTTATCACCAGTGTGCAGACACAAATCCTGTAGAGTTTGAATATCTGCTTATCTATTTGTGCATAAATGTGGTGGCTTTTATTCTCTGAACTGCATGGATGTACTCCAACATAGCAGACTTTTTATTTTCAATTACGAGAAGATCTTTGTGCTCCTCTTTCATCCTCCTTTCATCATCTTTTTTCCCTGCTTTGTCTCAGATCTTCCTGTAATAGAATAATTTCTTCCAGTTGAAGTCTGATAAACAACAAATTACAGAAAAACCCACAACAAGAGGCTAAGGAGTTTCCTTCGAGAGCCGTCAGTTCTCTTTGATTATCTTTTATCATGTGTGCTTCCATGAGACTGAATTAGGCGGCAAATGATGCAGAAACACATTGATTACAGTTCATCGTGTGTGTCCTCGTGTCTGAGTGCTCAATCTGATGACACAAGACCCTAAGCTGCCAGCGAGCTATTTTTAACCGTGTTCGAGCAATGCAGAGAGAGACGGAGGGGGGATGGCGGGGGACGGTAGAGAAGTCAGGGAACGAACACAGGAAATTTGAAAAACAGCAATGCAGGAAAGCAAAAAGAAAGCAAAGTTAGATCAGTGTTTTGGCACTGTGGAGAGTTTGTCACAGAGCATTGTTACTAAATTGGAAGCAATTTAGAGAAAAAAAGTAGAAAAAAGTTACTAAAATATAAGTTGATTAGCTTTTTGACTGCTGTGTACAAAAAGTACCCGTACATAACAGAATTAGCTTTCTTCTGCTGAACAAATGAACTTCAAGTGACATAGCTGAAATGAAGAAAACACGTAGGAGTCATTTTTGTTGTTTGGGGATTTCAGCAATATTTTCTAATATGAACTGTTTATGTGGATTCTGGTCATATTTTTGTGTATTTATTTCTTCTGATGTCTGCGTTGATTTCCCTCCAAAGGAACTAAACATGCTGCATCCGAAAGCAAGCTTTCGTCTATGGCTGACTGCAGAAGTCCACCCCAGATTTCCCCCCATACTGCTGCAGTCCAGCCTAAAGATCACTTATGAGGTACACACACACACACACACACACACACACACACACACACACACACAC